>NC_062518.1:37727099-37777099 GCF_022655615.1 Tachysurus fulvidraco
AAATTAAATAATTTTTTAGTGTTTAAGAGGTTTTTTAAATTAATTAAACAGAGGTGAGCCAGTATTTATATCTGAACTGATGGAGACTTCAAAATCACTTTTGTGTGTAGCTCTGATGTCTGTCAAGTGCCATAAATGTCAATAAAAACATGTAGAGACAACTTCAGCCCTTGGAAGAAACCTTGCTAATTCAATTATGACCTTTGAGACATCCATTACTCTACTGTGGTTAATACTGACTTAATAAATCATTCTAGTGTTGTATGTATTTTGTAGTTATCAAATGCGTTCAATTATGAGAGAGTATGAAACAAACTATTCATTAAAAGTAGCATAATAAGCAATAGTGAAAACGGTTTGTTTTTGTTTTTAAAAGAAAACATCCAAGAACCTCAAGGATGGACCACTTCTCATGTATACACTGCATGAGCACAGCAGTGGAGTTTCATTCATAAATTAAACAAACAGAGATAAATAACTGATGATGCCACAAGGAAAGTGTGTGAATAAAAATCCTGCCAATCAAACAATAGACTTTGAGATATCTATTACTCCAGGACACTTATGCATATCTAAATCTATGGCACTTATCCAGAGCGACTTACATTTTATACAACTGAGCAATTGAGGGTTAAGGGCCTTCCTCAGGGGCCCACGAGCAGAAACTTGATGGATTTGAACTCAAAACCTTTCAATCGGTAGTCTGACAACTTAGCCCCTAGGCAACCATGTCCCCCACAGCTAAATCTACATCTGGTTCAAGCTAGCTTGACTGCATACCTTCATGTATGAGGAAATACTGTACAGAGCATCTAGGAAGCAGTGATGTCATTATGTAAATGTTCATTTCACAACAAAGTGAAAGAATAACATGGTTTTATATAGTGGATTTCTTTTCCTGCTTTCTGTTTAGCCCAGAATCTGATCTGTAGACTGAACAGACAAGTAATTAATAATAAGTGAGTGCTGAGTGAAATCTGTTGCAGGGAAGAAACAGGTTTATAAAGAGAAACAGAAACACAGAGAGTTAAAGAGAGAAGTAGAGGTAGAGATGTTAGACATATTGATTATGCTCATTCCTGATTCCTGTGTGTGTGTCTGTGTGTGAGAGAGAGAGAGAGAGAGAGAGAGAGAGAGAGAGAGAGAGAGAGAGAGAGAGAGAGAGAGAGAGAGATGTGTACTTAAAAGGATGTGCTGTTTCAGTCCTGACATTAGTTTCAGTCATTGGCTGACAGGAGCAGACAAGACCAAGCAGACAGCCGCAGCAGCACATCAGACTGTGTGTGTGTGTGTGTGTGTGTGTGTGTGTGTGTGTGTGTGTGTGTGTGTGTGTGTGTGTGTGTGTGTGTGTGTGTGTAAGTCCCCTTGTGCTTACTTAGCCCTTTGTACTTTCTTGTCATGTCCCTTAAGTTGCTTAAACATATCACATCATATCAAATCTGTTATCCAAGGCTAAGTACACACCCCACACTAGACTTCACATGTCTGTCAAAAGCCTAGAAATTCCCCACAGTAGATTTTTAAATGACAAATCATGTGATTAACAAAAAAAAAAAAAAAATTCACGTGTCACTGGTGAATAATTGTCAGATTGTGTGTAAATCACAAGCATTTTAAATCACTAGTGTTAAGTAGATTATGTGTAAGGAAAGGAAAAATCTTCTATATATTTTGTTGAGCAACTTTTTTAGAAATTGTTTTAAAATTGGAAAATGTCTTTATGGGGTTAAATGTTGAGTATACAAATGTATTGATCTGCTCGTGCTTGTTTTTCTGTTAGAATATATCTCAAAAATAAAAGTGTGATCTAAAAGTCATTAAGATTTCAATTAGAAATATTTAGTAGATCTTATAGTCACAATCACATTGAAATAACAATCACTTTCCAATAAAGATATCTAATCCAGAAAAGCCTTTAAACTAGGAATTAATCAGAGTATTTCCTACTTACCCCGTGACCCGAGAAGTTCGGATAAGCGGTAGAAAGTGAATGAATGAATGAATTAATGATTTCCTACTTAAGAGAAATTATATATGTGTTTTTTTTTTTGTTTGTTTGTTTTTTTTGTGGTATTTCTGGTCATTTTATATTTACACGAAACAGACCAAGAGTGGTGTGGAAATGTGTGATTTCAGAAACACGGATCATTTAAAAAAAGACAAAACAGGCTTTCCTTTTATTTTAAATCATGCACTTATTCCAGTTTGCAAACGTTTGTGCTCAAAAGCATAAAAGGACTAATTATACCTTTGAGTTTTCTTTGTTAATCTCATGTAAGTGCATTATCATGCCTATGGTCTGCTCCTGTCTGGGTTTTTATTGACAGTATAGCTGTTCTACTCCTTATACGTTCCTCTTACAAGCCTTGTAAAACCAGTTTACCTGCTTTTATTTATAGCCTTTCTGCTTTCGCACTCGTGTGTGTGTGTGTGGAGCGACTCAGTGGGAGGTCCCAGGTAAGAGAACAATCCTAAACTTTACCTACTCACCTGGCAGATGAATAGTTTCTTAAGAGGGTGTGTGTGCTCAGAAGAGGAAGTCAGAGTGAAAGTTTGTCTGTGTCAGAGTGTGGTTGCTGGCTAGAACATGGCCATGGCTAGGCTGTGTCCGGGTGGTGTGTGCTGCCTCCCGCTACCTTTCTCCTGTATCAGCGGGGTTCAGGGAGACCAGGGCCGGCTCAGTGAGGAGGATTTTCTAGAGAGCTGCTCTGGCAACACTACTCGCTCCGGCACACCGAGAGATATTAACGTGAACACTGAGGTTAGAGCTGCATGCCGGTGGAACTGCTTCCATTCATTGTTATGGGTTCTTCTCTTTACAGAATGTGTGTGTGTGGTGTGTGTATGTAGCCTTGTACAGCTAAGAAGCTGTTGAAGCCTTGTGTGTGTTTGTGTTTCTGTGAAGCTGAGGAACAAAATGATGTTTTTTAGTCCAAGTGAAGGGTTTTGTTTATATACATAGCATGATTAAGTCAGTGAGAGTGTTTAGTGTTTATCGAGGTTGGCAGATCTCTTTCTCTGCACAGATCTGATTATAGTAGCATTAATGAAAAGCCCACAGGGACCAAGAGCAGCATGCACACACACACACACACACACACACGCACACGTACACACACACACACACACACACACACACACACACACACACACACACACACACACACACACACACACACACACCAACCATTGACATAATTATTAATGCAGTTAATTAATGTAATGCCCAGACAGACTTAAATACCTATTAACCTTAATCTCTGTAACTAAAAGGAAACATTAACATCTTTTACTTTTTAATTAAAACTTGGCTTTTTTGCAAAAAAAAAAAAATGTTTTAGTTAAAAACTAAGGTCACTTGTTGAGGCATTTGGTGTCCATCAAGACAAAAAAAAAAAAAAATACTGACTCATTCTTTCTCTCACACAGACACAAATCTCAGAATGTTTCACAGAAATGATCATAAACTCATTAAGAGCCTTAAAGCTAAGGTCAAATATTTAGTACCTCTACGTACAAGTGGCAAATGAAGAGCTATAGACCCGATAAAGTTCTACACTTTAGTAGGTAGTACAGTAACTGCTGTATCCTCAGTGAATAATATAAAGACATCTCTCTTCAGACAATATCTTGGATTAATCATATCTTTTGTTTCCATTCAATAGCATTTATTAGACATATTTTAAATTTTAGTCCTTTTTTCAAATTTTGTTATACGGATCACGCTTGCATCCAGAGCCACGTGAAAAACATGAGCAAATGTAGCTCCTCAAATATTATCAGCATAAAACCCTTTAGGATTTGGATTGCGGTGAGATGTGAACTAGGAAAGTCGGTTGGAATTCTTTAGCTGGATCTGTCGTACAAAACCAACACACTGAAACACCACTGAGAATCGAACAGACTGCTTTAAGAAGCAGGAGGCATGGCTCTATCAGCTCTGACTGCTGGATTAAGTGGATTAGCACTAGAGCAGGATTAGCATTGATCACGTCTTGTTCCAGCTGCTGATCAGGTTCCTGGCCTTGTAGCTTTATTAACTGCTCTGCTAGCCTGTAACCATTCTCATGCATTAATCGAAACAGTGTTAAAAAGCAGTACATGATTTCTTTGCAGTGGAATGAGATAACAGTCAGATGCAGCAATAGACTTTAAATAAAACATTGTGGTCTGTCTGATATTCATCTAAGAGAGCTGATAATGGTTTGTTTAGCTTTTCATAACCAAGGCAGCAATTGGTTATGTAATGTTTAGCCTCTAGGGACACTGTATAGATCCTCTCACCTGGGGGCCGAGACACTCAGGTCAAATTCTGATGCGCTGCTTTTTCTGAGTGTGTGAATTCCTGATGATCGGTAAAAGCTGCAAAGTGCATTTTTTTTTGCCAACCCTGAAGACAGACAAACGTGGAAGTCTCTTGTGCAGACTTCGTCTGTGCTGTTAAATGAATTTGCAGAAATGGATTATGGATTATGGATTATGGTCACAGATTCTCACATTCAGCAGCTGGCTTGAAGTTGAATCTGTATCAGTTTTTCCAATCTCACTTTTTAAAGAGAAGGTTAGTTGCTGAAGTAATGAACTTATTA
The DNA here is from genome assembly GCF_022655615.1 of Tachysurus fulvidraco. Lineage (NCBI taxonomy): Eukaryota > Metazoa > Chordata > Actinopteri > Siluriformes > Bagridae > Tachysurus > Tachysurus fulvidraco. Next base: position 37,731,689 of record NC_062518.1, read on the forward strand.
GCTTAATTACTAGCTGACGAAGACAGCTGATGAGACGATTGTCTAATTGTTTTGGTCGTAGGAAATAAGATATCAACGGTATCCACAGAACCACCACTGAGGTATCAGTTCTCCTGTTTGATAGCTGAAAAAATAAAAATGGGTTACATACTCAATAGTCATTCAGTAAGGCACTCCTATTATACTCCTATTCTATTCCTTCTAACAGAATCACAGAGAGACATACTGTATGCCTCATTGATCCAGCTGTTACCAGTAGACTTCGGTTAAATCTTGAAATACACAGATAAAAAAAAAAACAACCTAAAAGCCCTACAATCTTTTCTGTGGAGTCTCTCAAAAAGGAAAGCATTGAATCTTTGCTATTTAATTCATTTACTGTATTTAGCAGACTTTTCTATACAACTGAGAAATTGAGGGTTAAAGGCCTTGCTTATGGGCCCAACAGCAGACACTTTGTGGACCTGTGCTTTGAACTCATGTCCTTTCGATCAGTAGTCCACATTTAGCCCTAACCACTAAGCTACTACATCCCCGGTGAAAGATTTGCTTATTATATGTGCTGCAGGTTTGTTGTGATTACTATATGACTAGCTTGCTTGCTGATAACACTTGTTGCAGAGCATCAGTGCCAGACGTTTAGCTGACCTACCAGACAGCGCTGATTTCAGTCCTTAAGTAACTTGTTCTCAATACCAAATGTCATTATAAATCACCAAGCCTGGCCCATAATTCAGAATTATCAGTGCTTCATTGAACGTTTGCTGTGTAATTAAGTGTTAAGTCTATAATGAACTAAGAAATTACTCTGACTTATTAGTTCCTCAGAAGCTCTTGGTTACATTATTCCACTCGACGTCAAACTGTTGTAGAAAGGACATGGTTTACATTTAAATTAGTTACTGTCCAGTGTCACCCAAATAAGGATGAGGTTCCCTTCTGAGTCTGGTTCTTCTTAAGGTTTCTTCCTCATATCGTCTCAGGGAGTTTTTCCTTGCCACAATCACCTCAGGCGTGCTCATTAGTGATAGAGGTTAGAGATAAATAGTAACTTAATTTTAACTTCTATTTTTTGTTTCTATACTTCTGTAAAGAGACAATTTGAATTGTTAAATGTGCTATATAAATAAATTGAATTGAACTGAATTGAAAACCAGTGTTAAAGGAAGTGGAACTGACTCTGATCCAGCTGCACATGGGCTCAAAACTTTTTTCAGACATGTGAAGAGAACCCACAGAGATTGCATTTGCATATGGCCCAGAAATGTTAGTCAGGCTTGGTGTAGCTTCATGTCCAGGCTCATTAACATGAGCTCCGTGTCTAACAGCACCAGGGGAAATGTAACTCATAACACCATCACCGATCTCATTGAAATGCACCATGAGAAGATTCTTAAACAGCGTACAGTTCGAATGCAATGTTTTTGTTGACTAGTGTGACAGTTGGATTGAATTGAACTGCAGTTGAATGTTACTTGAGTGATGAATCTCTCACAGGCACCAGACAATTTTGGAATTAAAAGCATCAGGGTTTTATTCAAACTAAATTCTCTGTAAGTGTTGTGACTGCAGTGCAACAGACAGACAAAATCTCATTACATTCTGATCTGATTATGGTTACGTTATACAAAAAGTAAATGTTTTTTTTGTTTGTTTGTTTTTTTTTTGTTGTTGCCAGAATTCAGCCTTAATGACAATCCACTCATATTAAAAAGCACCTTTACTGAAACCAGATAGAATATACACGTGTTTATTATTTATTTATTTAATTTAATTTATATTTTTTTTTTGGGGGGGGGGTATTTGCGGTGTCCATTTTGCAATAATGAACAATATATGTAAATGGGCCCAAGTGTCATATTTTACTACAAATTCCGTTCCCAGGGAGTAATACTGAGGTCAGTGAACTGGCAGTAAAGTACACTTCATCAAATACTGCACATCAAGGTCAAGCCAAACTTATATCACATGATCCAGGTGATTCAGACAAAGCCATACAGTCCAAGGAAGTGCAGACATCTCAGTACATTCCTGCACTGAAAAAAGTACCTTATTTGTTTTGTTTTGTTTTTTTTGTTAAAGGTTCTGATGTCTATTACGCTCTGCACACTAATGCACTTATTCACTGTGATTGTAAAGCTGTTGTAAAATTGTTGTCCTGCAACTTTAACCAGGAAATGTCCTCCAGGATTAGGTTTAGTTTTGTCATGGTCAATAGAAAATGATTCACAGTATTTCAGGTGTAGTTGACTGCATCTTTGATATTTGCCTATGTCAATGACACATAGTTTATCTATAACATATCTTCTGATATATAGCCAAGTCCACACATAGCATGTAGTCATAGTTATTTCTTTGTTGAAATATAAGCTGTGTGTTTAATATGCTCTTTGCCTACAAGTTTGCCCCACCTTTTCCCCAGTCCACTGATTAAACAAATGACGTCTGTGTTTGCCAGCAACTCATTGGTGTTACCACGGTAACTGACATAAGAGTGAGATAAGAGTGATCGGCTGACACGGAGCTATCAGAGACCGATCCTTAGATGATTAGTTTGTGGTGACTTGTGTAGGGAACCTTGATCAGGAAAGGTGTGACACTCTTAAAGCCAGTAGACCTTTTATAGCCAAGCACAACATTATAACACTGCCAGGTGGTGGCGTGTTGGGGTAGAAGTAAGCAATTAGTGTAGTCTAATGCAAATAATAGACAAATCCACTTAAAAAGAGTTGAAGTAGACTTCATTCTGTGGCATGATACTTAATGTCAGTAGTGTTAGATTATATCTTTGGGGATGGAATAGAGGGGATGAGGCACAATAGTCTCAAAAATTAGTCACCATTTAAAAAATAAACATGTTGAAATGACTGTAATGATATTTGTGTTCCATAAATTATACAAATTACTATCATTATGTTTTAGACAAACAGGTTCTGCTGCTGAGGAAGGCACAGTGGATCAATGTTTAGCAAATTTGCCTCGCACCTCCAGGGGTTTGGGTTTGCCTCCAGGCTCCTTGTGATCCTGTGTATGATTAGCGGTATAGTCAGTGGATGGTTAGATGTTCTGTAACTGTATCATATCTGAGGACATTAGTAAAAGCTATTACCATGTCAGTCAAGTTTATAAATACAAGCAAGGTTTTGGGGTTCGAATCCCGCCTCCGCTTTGTGTGTGTGGAGTTTGCATGTTCTCCCCGTGCCTCGGGGGTTTCCTCCGGGTACTCCGGTTTCCTCCCCCAGTCCAAAGACATGCATGGTAGGTTGATTGGCATCTCTGGAAAATTGTCCATAGTGTGTGATTGCGTGAGTGAATGAGAGAGTGTGTGTGCCCTGTGATGGGTTGGCACTCCGTCCAGGGTGTATCCTGTCTTGATGCCCAATGACGCCTGAGATAGGCACAGGCGCCCTGTGACCCGAGGTGGTTCGGATAATCGGTAGAAAATGAATGCATGAATGAATGAATGAATGAATGAATGTACATATGATCACTATGTAGGCTTACTTGAGTCCCCAGTGCCCTTCCTTTATGCTAGTGATCATTTAGCATTTCATTGTCTTTCTCATTAGCAAACAAATCTGTCGATAGCTAACACACTTAGTATGAGTCTGTTTTTGAAGAGAATCTAAGAGGAAACTAGCTGACTATGCTACTGTAGCTGCTGCTATAGCATTAGACATTGCTGGCGGTATCAAACTCTCTAAAAGTCTCATATTGCCACAGGTTTACTGTTGTTATTCCCAAACATATTCCTAGTCATTTTAATTAAGCAGGGATGTTCCTGGCTGTAATAATGTTTTGTTTCTTACCGCTTTATTGCCTTTGAACTGATTTCCTGTGTGAACTGTGCTTAGAGAACATAATTACATCTTATTTTTTCCCCTTTTTTCTGACTTTAGATTTGCCATTTACTGTTGCTCATTGGCTGCTCTGATCTTTTTTATACTTGTGAATCTGTTTAATGATAAACGGTGCATTAAACGGTAAAAGCCAAAGATTCACTCTGACTTTGGCTTTCGAGAATAATTACTCATAGCTGTGCGCTAAGCAGCAGTTTAACAATCTACTCACATGTTCACACTGACAGTAGATGATGAGGATGTCTTCGAGTTCACTGTTACAATCACCCCCACACACACATAGAGACCGAATTAAATTTTCAAACATGCCTTACTGAGATCTCTCTACAGAAAACAATAACACACAAATGGAACTAATAAACTTTCTTGGACATTGTGGGACTGTAAGATTCAGCACCCAGAATGTTATTGTGGATCAGAGGAGATAGAGAGAATATAGAGGAGAAAATGAGAAGGAGAAGGAAATGTTTGAAAGAATAGAAATGGGTGCAGAGACGGAAATATGTGCACAAAGGGTGAGGGCACAGAGGATTAAAGGAGTTCAGTGCGTCACTCCGAGTCATCATAGAACGTAGTGTGTGTGTGTGTGTGTGTGTGTGTGTGTGTGTGTGTGTGTGTGTGTGTGTGTGTGTGTGTGTGTGTGTGTCACAGTTTATGCATTCTGTTTAATACACACTGCCATTCAAATGTTGAACACCTCGTTGGAACTCTTTTTTCATACAATAGTTTATTAAATATAAAGATATGTTGCTTCGTATGTACTGAAACTCATCTACTAGTAAGATGGGATGAAGTGTTGTTTTGTGTTGTGTTGAATTGTGTCAGTCTTTCGTACAATATTTTATATTAATGTGTGGGGTTTTTTTTGTGTGCATTGTGGTGAATTGTGTTGTGTCCATGGAGGTGCATTTTATAAGAGTCCATAGTCAAATTAGGTGAAAACAGAAACGCTCTGAAAATTGATACTGCAAAACAAAAGAGCTGCCTCAAAAACTTATCTGGATGTTATCAGTTCCCTTTGACTCAATACCTGCCGTACTGAAATTGTTCAATAACAATGTCGTTCCTTCCTGCAAGTGATAAAGTTGTTCACAGCTTCAGGAATGTTGATCGGTGGATTAAAACATGTTCTTCTACATTACTTTTAAGATGCAATAATGATATAAAAAAATAAGCACAGATCAGATCATAGTGTCTGCAGTAGAAATTGAATTTTCTATCTGTGCCCCTGTGGAATTTGCCTTTAAGGCATGCCTTTTGGATATTCCTCACACAGATTCACATGCTACGTCCACATAGGTTAGTCTCTAGTCATTAACTCTCTCCTTCTTTCACTTGTCCTGTAGAAGAGTGTAAAGGAGGGCATCCTGTTAAAGCAGACCAGCTCCTTTCAGAGATGGAAGAGGAGGTACTTCAAACTAAGAGGCAGGACTCTCTACTATGCCAAGGACTCAAAGGTAATAGCGGTAATAACTCTTATCTTAATGGCACTCAGTTTGTCTGACCTTGTTTAATAACCCGATTCTTTTGTTGCAGTCCCTTATATTTGATGAGGTTGACCTTTCTGATGCCAGTGTGGCAGAGACAAGCACCAAGAACATTAACAACAGCTTTACAGTGAGTACACGCAGCTTTACCATGAGTACATACAGCTTTACAATGAGTACATACAGCTTTACAATGAGTACATACAGCTTTACAATGAGTACATATAGCTTTACAATGAGTACATATAGCTTTACAATGAGTACACACAGCTTTACAATGAGTACATACAGCTTTACAATGAGTACACACAGCTTTACAATGAGTACATACAGCTTTACAATGAGTACATATAGCTTTACAATGAGTACACACAGCTTTACAATGAGTACATACAGCTTTACATTGAGTACACACAGCTTTACAATGAGTACATACAGCTTTACAATGAGTACACACAGCTTTACAATGAGTACATACAGCTTTACAATGAGTACACATAGCTTTACAGTGAGTTAACATAGCTTTACAATGAGTACATATAGCTTTACAATGAGTACACACAGCTTTACAATGAGTACACACAGCTTTACAAAGAGTACACACAGCTTTACAGTGACAACACAGCTTTACAATGAGTACATACAGCTTTACAATGAGTACACACAGCTTTACAATGAGTACACATAGCTTTACAGTGACAACACAGCTTTACAATGAGTACATACAGCTTTACAAAGAGTACACACAGCTTTACAATGAGTACACACAGCTTTACAATGAGTACATACAGCTTTACAATGAGTACACACAGCTTTACAATGAGTACATACAGCTTTACAATGAGTACACACAGCTTTACAATGAGTACACACAGCTTTACAAAGAGTACACGCAGCTTTACAATGAGTACACATGGCTTTACAGTGAGTTAACATAGCTTTACAATGAGTACACACAGCTTTACAAAGAGTACACACAGCTTTACAGTGAGTTAACATAGCTTTACAATGAGTACATACAGCTTTACAATGAGTACACACAGCTTTACAAAGAGTACACACAGCTTTACAATGAGTACATACAGCTTTACAATGAGTACACACAGCTTTACAATGAGTACATACAGCTTTACAATGAGTACACACAGCTTTACAATGAGTACACACAGCTTTACAAAGAGTACACGCAGCTTTACAATGAGTACACATGGCTTTACAGTGAGTTAACATAGCTTTACAAAGAGTATACACAGCTTTACAATGAGTACACACAGCTTTACAAAGAGTACACACAGCTTTACAGTGAGTTAACATAGCTTTACAATGAGTACATACAGCTTTACAATGAGTACACACAGCTTTACAAAGAGTACACACAGCTTTACAAAGAGTACACACAGCTTTACAATGAGTACATACAGCTTTACAATGAGTACACACAGCTTTACAATGAGTACAAACAGCTTTACAATGAGTACATACAGCTTTACAATGAGTACATACAGCTTTACAATGAGTACACACAGCTTTACAATGAGTACATACAGCTTTACAATGAGTACATATAGCTTTACAATGAGTACATATAGCTTTACAATGAGTACACACAGCTTTACAATGAGTACACACAGCTTTACCATGAGTACATACAGCTTTACAATGAGTACACACAGCTTTACAGTGAGTACACACAGCTTTACAGTGAGTACACATAGCTTTACAGTGAGTACACACAGCTTTACAGTGAGTACACACAGCTTTACAGTGAGTTAACATAGCTTTACCATGAGTACACACAGCTTTACAGTGAGTTAACATAGCTTTACAATGAGTACACACAGCTTTACAGTGAGTACACACAGCTTTACAATGAGTACACACAGCTTTACAAAGAGTACACACAGCTTTACAGTGAGTTAACATAGCTTTACAATGAGTACACACAGCTTTACAATGAGTACACACAGCTTTACAATGAGTACACACAGCTTTACAATGAGTACATACAGCTTTACAGTGAGTACACACAGCTTTACAATGAGTACACACAGCTTTACAGTGAGTTAACATAGCTTTACAGTGAGTTAACATAGCTTTACAATGAGTACATACAGCTTTACAGTGAGTACACACAGCTTTACAAAGAGTACACACAGCTTTACAATGAGTACACACAGCTTTACAGTGAGTACACACAGCTTTACAAAGAGTACACACAGCTTACAGTGAGTTAACATAGCTTTACAATGAGTACACACAGCTTTACAGTGAGTACACACAGCTTTACAATGAGTACACACAGCTTTACAATGAGTACACACAGCTTTACAGTGAGTACACACAGCTTTACAATGAGTACACACAGCTTTACAATGAGTACACATAGCTTTACAGTGACAACACAGCTTTACAGTGACAACACTTCTTTACAATGAGTACACACAGCTTTACAATGAGTACACACAGCTTTACAATGAGTACACACAGCTTTACAATGAGTACACATAGCTTTACAGTGACAACACAGCTTTACAGTGAGTACACACAGCTTTACAATGAGTACACACAGCTTTACAAAGAGTACACACAGCTTTACAATGAGTACATACAGCTTTACAATGAGTACACACAGCTTTACAATGAGTACATACAGCTTTACAAAGAGTACACGCAGCTTTACAATGAGTACACACAGCTTTACAATGAGTACACACAGCTTTACAATGAGTACATACAGCTTTATAATGAGTACACACAGCTTTACAGTGAGTTAACATAGCTTTACAATGAGTACATACAGCTTTACAGTGAGTACACACAGCTTTACAAAGAGTACACACAGCTTTACAATGAGTACACACAGCTTTACAGTGAGTACACACAGCTTTACAAAGAGTACACACAGCTTTACAATGAGTACACACAGCTTTACAGTGAGTACACACAGCTTTACAAAGAGTACACACAGCTTTACAATGAGTACATACAGCTTTACAATGAGTACACACAGCTTTACAATGAGTACATACAGCTTTACAAAGAGTACATGCAGCTTTACCATGAGTACATACAGCTTTACAATGAGTACACACAGCTTTACAGTGAGTACACACAGCTTTACAGTGAGTACACATAGCTTTACAGTGAGTACACACAGCTTTACAGTGAGTTAACATAGCTTTACCATGAGTACACACAGCTTTACAATGAGTACACACAGCTTTACAGTGAGTACACACAGCTTTACAATGAGTACACACAGCTTTACAATGAGTACACACAGCTTTACAAAGAGTACACACAGCTTTACAAAGAGTACACATAGCTTTACAGTGAGTTAACATAGCTTTACAATGAGTACATACAGCTTTACAAAGAGTACACGCAGCTTTACCATGAGTACATACAGCTTTACAATGAGTACACACAGCTTTACAGTGAGTACACACAGCTTTACAGTGAGTACACATAGCTTTACAGTGAGTACACACAGCTTTACAGTGAGTTAACATAGCTTTACCATGAGTACACACAGCTTTACAATGAGTACACACAGCTTTACAGTGAGTACACACAGCTTTACAATGAGTACACACAGCTTTACAATGAGTACACACAGCTTTACAAAGAGTACACACAGCTTTACAGTGAGTTAACATAGCTTTACAATGAGTACACACAGCTTTACAATGAGTACACACAGCTTTACAATGAGTACACACAGCTTTACAATGAGTACATACAGCTTTACAGTGAGTACACACAGCTTTATAATGAGTACACACAGCTTTACAGTGAGTTAACATAGCTTTACAATGAGTACATACAGCTTTACAGTGAGTACACACAGCTTTACAATGAGTACACACAGCTTTACAGTGAGTACACACAGCTTTACAAAGAGTACACACAGCTTTACAGTGAGTTAACATAGCTTTACCATGAGTACACACAGCTTTACAATGAGTACACACAGCTTTACAGTGAGTACACACAGCTTTACAATGAGTACACACAGCTTTACAATGAGTACACACAGCTTTACAATGAGTACACACAGCTTTACAAAGAGTACACATAGCTTTACAGTGAGTTAACATAGCTTTACAATGAGTACATACAGCTTTACAAAGAGTACACGCAGCTTTACCATGAGTACATACAGCTTTACAATGAGTACACACAGCTTTACAGTGAGTACACATAGCTTTACAGTGAGTACACACAGCTTTACAGTGAGTTAACATAGCTTTACCATGAGTACACACAGCTTTACAATGAGTACACACAGCTTTACAGTGAGTACACACAGCTTTACAATGAGTACACACAGCTTTACAATGAGTACACACAGCTTTACAAAGAGTACACACAGCTTTACAGTGAGTTAACATAGCTTTACAATGAGTACACACAGCTTTACAATGAGTACACACAGCTTTACAATGAGTACACACAGCTTTACAATGAGTACATACAGCTTTACAGTGAGTACACACAGCTTTATAATGAGTACACACAGCTTTACAGTGAGTTAACATAGCTTTACAATGAGTACATACAGCTTTACAGTGAGTACACACAGCTTTACAAAGAGTACACACAGCTTTACAATGAGTACACACAGCTTTACAGTGAGTACACACAGCTTTACAAAGAGTACACACAGCTTTACAGTGAGTTAACACAGCTTTACAGTGAGTTAACATAGCTTTACAGTGAGTACACACAGCTTTACAATGAGTACACACAGCTTTACAATGAGTACACACAGCTTTACAATGAGTACACACAGCTTTACAGTGAGTACACACAGCTTTACAATGAGTACACATAGCTTTACAGTGACAACACAGCTTTACAATGAGTACACACAGCTTTACAATGAGTACACACAGCTTTACAATGAGTACATACAGCTTTACAATGAGTACACACAGCTTTACAGTGAGTACACACAGCTTTACAATGAGTACACATAGCTTTACAGTGACAACACAGCTTTACAGTGAGTACACACAGCTTTACAATGAGTACACACAGCTTTACAATGAGTACACACAGCTTTACAGTGAGTACACACAGCTTTACAATGAGTACATACAGCTTTACAATGAGTACACACAGCTTTACAGTGAGTACACACAGCCTTACAGTGAGTGTGATAGGATTACAGTATGTACAGCTTTATAGTGAGTGTATACAGCTGTACAGTGAGTGTATATAGCTGTACAGTGAGTGTATATAGCTGTACAGTGAGTGTATATAGCTGTACAGCACTCTCCTATATTATATATTCAGTCTCTCAACTGCTTTCTTTATCTCACACAGTCATGCGCTGCCTCTCTTTCACCAATGCTTTACTAATTCTGCCTCTCTTTCACTAATTGCTTTCTCTTTTTTCCCTTACTATGTACTTTCACTTTTTTACACCTCTTCACACACACTATCTCACTCCTTTAACCTGTTGTCAGGTGATCACTCCTTTCCGTAAGTTGATGCTATGTGCGGAGAGCAGAAAAGAGATGGAGGATTGGATCGGCGCACTTAAGTCTGTACAGAAATGGGAGACATACGAGGTGGGTGCTTGAGCTTTGACCTTTATCCATGTTAGCTGTTATAGGTGTTGGACTCTGCTTTCTGTTGGCAGAAATACAACAGTTGGATTTAACTATCAATCCACTGACTTTTCTTACATACACATCGGTACTGTATGTGCGACGTGTGTTTTTTTTTTTTTTTATCTCAGATGATGTTTATTTGAGTGTATCGTGTTCAAGTGTGTGCTCTGTGTGATCTCAGGCCAGTCAGTTTAATATGGAACACTTCTCCGGGATGCATAATTGGTATGCATGCTCTCATGCTCGCCCTACATTCTGTAACGTCTGTCGGGAGGCACTGCCTGGAGTCACCTCTCATGGCCTGTCCTGTGAAGGTAAACACTTAAGCAACAGTTTAACCAACAGCACAAACAGCAGCACAAAACAAGTACACTCCAGTCATTATGCTCTCTTTAACTAGTTTATTGCTGCATCACTGGTCCTTCTGTGCATCTCTCATTCTATGTAATCTCATTCTGTGTGTTACAGTGTGCAAGTTTAAAGCTCATAAGCGCTGTGCTGTCCGATCCACTAACAACTGTAAGTGGACCACTCTGGCTTCCATAGGAAATGACATCATAGAGGATGAGGATGGGGTGAGGTTATATTTTTGAATAGACGTATCTTTAGGTTAGTGTCATTATGGATTCAGAAGTTAATAATTAAGAAACGCTGTGTGTGTGTTTGTGTGTGTCCAGGTGTCCATGCCTCACCAGTGGCTGGAGGGCAACCTGCCGGTCAGCGCTAAGTGTGTGGTGTGTGATCGGACCTGTGGCAGCGTGCGCAGGCTGCAAGATTGGCGCTGTCTCTGGTGTAAAGCCATTGTAAGTGTTCTGGACTTTAATTGATGCACATCATTAAGACTAGAACTCATAACGATCAGTGAAATCATTGTGACATACTATTAATATTTTGTGTGTGTGTGTGTGTGTGTGTGTGCGTGTGTGTGTGTGTGTGTGTGCGTGCAGGTACACAGTAGCTGTAAGGAGCAGTTGGGGAAGGTGTGTCCTCTGGGTCAGTGTAAAGTGTCCATCATTCCTCCCACAGCTCTCAACAGCATTGATTCTGATGGTAAGCATATTCTGACTGCATCCGAACCACGTGTTTTCATCCAAATAGAAAACCTGCAAAAAAAAAAATCATTTTGTAGTTAATTTAACATTTATTTGAACACAAATAGCCTTTAAAGTTTAAACCAGTCATTTGAAACTTTTGGAATTAAGTCCATTTACCTTTTATTTTTAATATCTGACTTTATCAGCACACTACTGATGAACAGAAGGAAAGATTTCAGGATTTTACATAGCAAAATAAACCCACATTGTTAGAGCCATATCAGAAGACCATATTTTTTCTTCTGCAGAAAAAAAAAGAAAAAAAACATACTCCAAAGCTGCCTAGATACCAAACATGCCGTACATTCTAAATCAGTCTCTAATGCACGTCTCTCTGCAGGTTTCTGGAAAGCCACGAGTCCGTCCTGCTCCAGTCCTCTGCTGGTGTTGGTGAACAGTAAGAGTGGTGATAACCAGGGAGTGAAGTTCCTGCGCAAGTTTAAACAGCTGCTCAACCCTGCACAGGTCTTTGACCTCATGAATGGTGGACCACAGCTGGGGTGAGACTTAGGACATATTTCATTTTTAATTACACAGAAGCCTGTGGGACTGTTGTAAACAGAACCACTTGGACACTATGGTGTCACATTTAAACTGCTGTTGTGGCAGTCAGTTTTGCGCTCCGGTCTCCAACATCTGATGTCTCCAGTAGGAAAGAATTAGTCTTAAATCTAATAATGAAGTTAGAAATTATACCTAAGGCTTTCATGTACTGTAGGGATAAAATATAAATTACATTTTAAACTTTGTCATTTTTATTCTGATCGTTCATATTTCTGTAAAGCTGCTTTGTAACAATGTGTATACAAATAAAACTAAATGGAATTTGAGTCAAACATTTAACTTATTCTTCTGAATGTCTGCGCTATTTCATTATACTGTATGTAGATCAGGCTCTGAACTGTATTTGTGTGTGTGTGTGTGTGTGTGTGTGTGTGTGTGTGTGTGTGTGTGTGTGTGTGTGTGTGTGTGTGTGTAGACTTCGCCTGTTCCAGAAGTTTGTGACATTTCGTATCCTGGTATGTGGGGGTGATGGCAGCGTTGGTTGGGTTCTGTCTGAACTGGATAAACTGGGACTGCACAAACAGGTTTGAAATAATAAGCAACTAATTATGTTACAATACAAAGAGTACTTATTGTAAACTGTGTTTGTGTGTGTGTGTGTGTGTGTGTGTGTGTGTGTGTGTGTGTGTGTGTGTGTGTGTGTGTGTGTGTGTGTTGCAGTGTCAGTTGGGTGTGCTTCCCCTGGGCACAGGAAATGATCTGGCTCGGGTTCTGGGTTGGGGAGGTTTGTGTGATGATGATGCACAGCTGCTTCAGATCCTGGAGAAACTGGAGAGGGCTACAACCAAGATGTTGGACAGGTACAGTAAACACACACACACGCACACACACACACACACACACACACATTGCCTAGTGCATACACTGTGAAAGGCTATGTTTAGCTTAGATGTTTTTTGTCTAATTTCTCTGTCAATTTAAACAGGAAAGACCCTGCAATGTGAACAAGAAGAAAAAAGTCAAATAAGAATTTGTAATTTTGAATTCTGGATCTGAGTCACTCCAGTTATTTGATTTGTTATAATTTGTCATTGATATGATAATCAGTAGGATGTGTGTGTATATAAGCAAATACTGGTACAGTATATTTTCACACATCCTGGATTTGGTCAACTGTAAATACAGGGTATGGAAATAGGATGGGGTAATTAGTTAGCATGTTTGTAACGCAACTGCATGTTTAGGGTTTGATTCCTCTGCTCTGTGTGTGTGGAATTTGTATAATCTCCCTGAGCTTCAGGAGTTTTCTCTGGGTTCCCTGGTTTCCCCCACAGTCCAAAGACATGAGACTGAGAGGAGGCTCTAAATTACCTGTAGATTGTGTGTGTGTGTGTGTGTGTGTGTGTGCGCGTGTGTGTGCGTGTTTGTATGTGTGTTTGCGTGTGTGCGTGTCTGTGTATGTGCGTGTTTGTGTGTGTGTGTCTGTGTGTGTGTGTGTGTGTGTATGTGTGTTTGCGTGTGTGGGTGTGTTTGTGTGGGTGTGTGTGTGTGTTTGTGTGTTTTTGTGTCTGTGCGTGTGTGTGCGTGTGTGTGTGTGTGTTTGTGTGTGTGCGTGTGTGTGTCTGTGCATGTGTGTGTGTGTGTGTGTGTGTGTGTGTGTGTGTGTGTGTGTGTGTGTGTGTGTGTGTGTGTGTGTGTGTGTGTGAATAGGCTTCAGGTTCCTCCTAACCCTGTGTAGGTTAAGCTGTACAGAAAATGGAGAGACCAGTATAAATAGGACTGAGGAAATGAATAATTTGCTTTCTGTGTGAAGACATTTAGACATCCTCTATGGCTTCGGGTTAGGACTGAGTTAATGGTTTGGGATGTTCCAGTAAATCTTTCCCATGTGTCTTGTTATTAGATGGAGTATAATGACGTATGAAGTTCCCACTAAAACTGCTCCTGTAATTGTTAAAGAGGATGATCCACTGGAATCTCCACTCCAGGTACAAGCCTGCTTTTTTAAGGGGTTTAATTAAATCTATCTATCTATCTATCTATCTATCTATCTATCTATCTATCTATCTATCTATCTATCTATCTATCTATCTATCTGTCTGTCTGTCTGTCTGTCTGTCTGTCTGTCTGTCTGTCTGTCTGTCTGTCTATCTATCTCTCTCTCTGATTAAATATTTAAATCTTCTAAATCACTTTTTTCCCAGATTACTCACTATGCTGACTCTGTCGCCTCTCATCTGACAAAAATCTTGGACTCAGACAAACACAGTGATGTCATATCCTCTGCTAAGTGAGTCCATCTGTTTGCCACATACACGTTTCTGTTTCAAGCACGTTCTGTCTTGTTTAAGGGACATATTGTGCAGCAGTCAGTCAACTTATTCTGCCGTCATGAGATGCGTGACACCTTTCATCATCTGCTCACGTCATCAATTAATGTCAGCATTAATGAGATTGCACAGCTAGTCAAGTAAAGTCTTGCATACAGAATAAATTCCTTTCAATTTCTCTGTCTTGAAGATTGTATTTTTAAAAAGACTTTTCTTTTTGTTACACCTGAAGGTTACCTCTGAAAATGGAGAGGTCTTCAAAAATGTTGAATAAAAAAAAATCCCCTATTAAATCTCCTTACAGAGAACGTCACCCTCCAACATATGATGTGTTTTTACTGTTTCAGAAGGCAACAAATTTTATTCTTGTACAAGTTCATTCTTGGACTTTGCAGGCTTCATGAGTGCGCTGCTACTAGTATGAAGTATACTATAACTAATTTCACATGATCTGGGTAAAATATAACAATGCTACAACATCACTAGTTTGCATAGTTATATGTAGATCTGGTATTATAACATTATATGTGTGTGTGTGTGTGTGTGTGTGTGTGTGTGTGTGTGTGTGTGTGTGTGTGTGTGTGTGTGTGTGTGTTTGTGAATATTTTGATCAAATTACTGCCCGAAATGTTTTTCTTGTTATAAAATGATTTGGAAATTATGGATTTTTGCACAAAATACAGTACAGTCTGTCTTTGTACATTTCTGCTTATTTAACCGTAATGAAACTGATTATTCCTGGTGTGTGTGTGTTTGTGTGTGTAGGTTTTTGTGTGGGACGGTCAATGAGTTTGTAGCTGAGGTTGGAAAAGCCTATGAGAAAGCCACTGAAAACAAGGAGGAGGCTGATGCGATGGCTAAAAAGGTGTGTTTGTGTGTATGTTTGTGTGTGTGTGTGTGTGTGTGTGTGGGAGGGAGTTGTTGGGGTGGATTTGAAGTGGATGTGTGTAGGGGTAGTTAAACAGTGTGTGGTTTGTGGGGGTTGTATAAGTGACAGTGTAAAAGGTGTATTTGACATTAGTAGGCTGAAGCACAGTACTGCAGTACACATTCAGCCTGATGACTCAATCCTCTTTAGTCCATTATTCTTAGATCTGTAATATTAAAACCCATGCACCATAATGTGTGTGTGTGTGTGTGTGTGTGTGTGCACTTGTCATGTCTTATATACCTACTTATCCCCACATCTATCTCCTAACGCTGTTTGATCTTGCTGCTAACATGTCACACGTGACATTTTCTCACCTGTATTCCAACCTCCTCAGTGTGCCATGCTGAACGAAAAGCTGGACTCTCTGGTGCAGGCACTCAGCGAGGAGGCTGATGCTCAGCTAGTACCTGCAGGCTCCCAGTCTCCTGAACAGGAGAGCGAGACGAGTAGCCCGAATGCCCCCAGTGTCCCCAGACCCTTCAGATCCAAAGAGCAGCTGATGCTGAGAGCCAACAGTTTGAAGAAAGCACTGCGGCAGATCATAGAGCAGGCAGAGAAAGGTCAGCACTCTGCTCACACTAATGCAGACCTGAATTATTTATGCATGATGAGAATATTGATTTATGTATAATTATTCATACAGCCTTAACTTTGAATATATATAGCTTATCGAGTGGAATTATTAAAATGCTTATTATTACCACTGTCCCCTCAAGGAACCCTTAAGGAAGTCACATGGACATGGTTATAATACTGTATATGTTACAGCGGCTATAAGTACAGTGAAGTTAAATCCAAACATCCTCCCTTTGTTTCACATCTTGTTTTATCAGTGGTGGATGAGCAGAACAGACACACCCAGGTGCAGAGGATGTCTTCCTCCTCTTCAATAAAAAGAGGCAGCAGCGAAGACCTAAAGGAGGCGGAGCCACGTGAGTGACATTACAAAGTACCTGTGTACTCGACTCACAGAGGAGGTTGGGGTCAGCGCACAGGGTCAGACATGGTACATGAGCACCCCTGGAGTAGTGAGTTAAGGGCCTTGCTCAAGGGCCCAGCAGCAGCAGCTTGGCGGTGCTGGGGCTTGAATCCCGATCGTTCGATCAGCAACCCAAAGCCTTAACCCTAGGTCCAACACTGTCTTCTCATGTATGTGGAAGAGGGCAAACTGTCTTTTGTTACATGTTATGCTGCCTGCCCTGTGATGCAGCATGATGCAGCAGTTTGGATAACTGGCTTCACATGACATGGAGGAATAATGTATAATCCTTTACCTTCCCCAGTTGGTAGCTGTTGTATGACAGGGCAACGCTGAATGGTGGGTGGGAATTGAAAAATATATGTTTATTGGCCCTGACCATTAGAGGAGCTGGTGTAAAACAAGATTAGGTTAATGTGGCTAGGCTGCTGCTCTGGTACCCAGTCAAATGTCTCATCCCCTTGAATTGGATCAGGTCAGAACCATTTGTCTAATTAGATTTTACTTCTAGAGCCAGGTTAGTATTTTATACCAAGCATTTACTTAGCTACATTATACTTAGCATTTGTACATTTTCTGTCTCTCTTAGGTCAAAGTGCCCTGAGTCATAACCCCACTATAGTGCTGGAGAAAGCAGACAGCTGCAACAGCACCACAGCTTTTACTGAAGAGTAAGAAACACACACCCACACACACACACACACACACACACACACACACACAGTCTGACACCTCAGAGCACTTCAAGATGTTCCAGAAGATAACAGAATTATTAACTGTAGCTCTAAAGTACAATATATCTGTCATAAAGTTACATCATCCTTATGCACGTATTAGTCTAGATGTTTTATTACATTCTCCAGATCTAATGGGGATTCTAAAACTTTTAAATAAAAAGTGATATATTTATTCATATTTATTCATTTGTCCATCCTCTCCCTTTCTTTCTCTCACTCTCTATCCCCACACAGGCAATGCACGGAGAAGTGCGTGATGAATAACTACTTTGGAATTGGCCTGGATGCCAAAATCTCTCTGGAGTTCAACAACAAGAGGGATGAGCACCCTAAGAAGTGCAGGTGCAGTAGGAGGCTATTTTTTCTCTCTCACCTGCTTTGGTGGATTCTAGATCAGCTCTACAGTGAAGTTATGTAACTGTGTTAGAGCGTATTGAATTCTGCAGTAGTGAGTATGAAGCGCCGTGATTTAGATCTCAGAATTGTTCAATTCAAGGAACTATTTAACTGTAAACACAAAGAATCCCCCCCCCCGCCCAAAAAAAAAAAACACACAGTACAGATTTATAAATATTTTTCTATATACAATTGGCACACTATAGTAATATTTTGGCCATTTATTAAGGCCTGGCTTTACTTCAGATTCCCCACTTTCAGAACTGTGGATATATGTTTGTGTGTGTGTGTGTGTGTGTGTGTGTGTGTGTGTGTGTGTGTGTGTGTGTGTGTGTGTGTGTGTGTGTGTGCGTGTGTGCGTGTGTGTGTGTAAATGTGAGCACTTGTGTCACTGTCTCTGCCATGTATTCTATTCCTTGTGCATTATGCACTTTTGACTGTTCACTATTTAACAGTTTTCTATTCAACTAATAATCCTTCACCTTATGATTCAAGTAATTTATTTAGTCAAGATGACTTTTGATTAAATTTCAATAGAAAACACGATGTATGCTGTTACTGGCCAACATTTTGAAATCTTGCACAGTTTTTTCCTACATGTTTCACTTGTATTTGTACAGCAGCTGAAATGGTAATACGGATGGTTTAGCTTTAGCTTTTAATGGTTGTCACCTGATTACAGCTATGAGAGACACATGCGTTGATGCTTTTTCAGCTTTAGTAGCAGCCAGACTAAACAGAAATAAAATTTGCCTGGCAGAATTGACAGAAAGTGAAAGATGTTTGTTTGCTTCTGCTGACAATTACCTATTCTAATGCTGAATTATTAATCCTGCTAAATTTTAAACCGTTGTGAATAGATAAAAAAAAATACTGGACAGAACCGTCCTCACTGTTGTCAGTAAAAAAAAAAAAAAGACATACTTATTACAGCAGAGCGCTATTTTATAATGCGGTGTTGTGTATTTATGTGTATTGATGGTTTGATATCGGTCTCGTTCTGCCCTCAACAGCAGTCGCACCAAAAACATGATGTGGTATGGTGTCCTGGGGACCAAAGAGCTTGTACAGAAAACCTACAAGAACCTGGAACAGAGAGTGCAACTGGAGGTGTGTGTGGGTGTGAGACTACGCACATAACCTCCTTGAAAAACAAGGAAATATACTGTGTTCAACTTTTATCACAGATTAGACATGATTACTCGTGGGTGGCGTGGTGTTTGTGTGTGGGGGCAGAAGGGAGCCTATTGTTTGCTTGTTTTCTTGTCTTGAGCCAACTTTTAGTTGTGTAGTGAAAAATCTGTTTCTCTCTCTCTCTCATTCTCTCTCTCTCTCATTCTCTCTCTCTTTCAGTGTGATGGAGTGCCAATGTCTTTGCCCAGTCTGCAGGGTTTGGCTGTACTCAACATCCCTAGTTATGCAGGGGGCATAAACTTTTGGGGAGGCACCAAGGAGGATAACGTGAGTCTCCTTGACTTGTCCTTCGACACAGTGTTGAACACCATTATCTGGAAACCTGAAAAAATCATAGGGAAAAGCTCTGTTGTGGGTAATTATGAAGATTAAGCAGAAGTTGTGAACTCTACCAGAGCAGACTGTGGAATTTGGCTCTGTGCTTTTGCTCAGATGAGATCAAGCATAAAGATTATTAAATGTGTGTCTGTGGGGAGGGAGAGAGATAAAGAGAGCGAGAGAAAGCTGAAAAATGTTGATGTCTCTGATGAGGCTTTCCTCTGAATGACAGTTTAGTGACGCAAACGATATATAGATAAGGCACTTTCACTTTGCTGCTAACTGATAGATTTAGGTTAAAGGCTTAGTAAGGACAATTTTTCTTCCTTCACAGCTAGAACTAGGAAACGCTGAGTCAGCATTCTGAAGGAGGGTTATTGTGATGTTATATAAAGGCCTGAGCCAACAGAAACACATTTTTAACTTTCAGAACGATGCTTTTAAAAGGAAATATATGGTATAAGGTATTATTTTAAAGGCACTGTTTGACAAAGCAATCTAACATTTTTCCAGCCTTAACATGAGCACAGCTACCCCAAAACACCATTACAACCCTCAGCATTATTGTACAAAGCAACACACTCACACTCATACCATTTTTAGTGATTAGCACTGATTTCATTTTCTGCCTGAAACATCTGCACAGTTCCATAGGCAACTTTAAAAAAAAGACCATAGAAAAACACAGTCATGTTAGATAATTTGATTATTTCCAGATGGTAACAGTGTGGCAGCGTTTGACCGCATTCTTTCACATCAGCACAGATGCAGAGATTTTCATGACATTTTTAATGAGAATTTCTATTATAAATGACAGCATTTGTGCATAATACGTAGAAAAAAGCCCCAGATTTTAGTTTGAACAGAATGGGAAAAGTTTTATATAGCGCAGGAATGGGAAAAGATGGATTATGGAATGGATCAGATCTGTGGTCCTCTAAGGAAGTATTTTCATTTCGGTGGCATTCATCTCCTAGATTGGAGAAAGCGCTACAAAAAGCATGACAAAGTACAATTGCTGTTGTTGATGCAGAATTATGGCGCTCCATCATTTGATGATAAGAAGTTGGAGGTTGTGGCTGTGTTCGGCAGCATGCAGATGGCCATGTCTCGCGTCATTAACCTACAGCATCATCGCATCACGCAGGTATTACCACATCTATACATACAATCACACACTATTACAAAATGTCTACATGCTATATGTGTGATTTGATGTGTGTGTGTGTGTGTGTGTGTGTGTGTGTGTGTGTGTGTGTGTGTGTGTGTGTGTGTGTGTGTGTGTGTGTACAGTGTCGGCAGGTAAAGATCATTATTAAAGGAGATGAAGGGGTTCCGGTGCAGGTAGATGGAGAGGCCTGGATCCAACCACCTGGCATTGTCCAGATCATCCACAAGAACCGTGCTCAGATGCTTACCAGAGACCGGGTCAGTGTGTTTGACTTACAGGCATTAAATATTTGTAACATTTTATTATGAAGTTTAATTGAAATTAAACACACTGTAAAAACTTCACTTTCGTGCTCTATAGAATTTTGTTATTTATTAATGAGACTGGGGAAACATTTTAAACATGAACTATAATTTGTCACAATATACAATCTACCAGTACACTTAGATTCTGCCATCAAGCTATGTTTTATATATATATAAAATAGGAGGAATACAATAATTAAATAGTCTGCAAGTGTATGTTTGCAATATCTAAGGTCATTTAGATAAAGTAGTGCAAATAAAAGAGTGCAGTATTAACAACATTTGATTCTTAAATATTTAGGTTACTTTGCATCCTAAATTTTACTTAAAAAACTCAGAACTTTGCTATTGAAGGGTTCACATGGAATTGAAGGGTTAACATGGAAGTTTAGGATTAGTGAATCATAGTTACTCAAGTTCCTACCAGGAAAAACAAGATGTGTAGGTGGATGTGTGGGAACTTGGTAGAAGTGCACTAGCTGAGCTATAAGAAAGTGTAGAAAGGGAGTGAACCATGCAATGCTGAGTGTTTTTGTGTGTGTGTGTGTGTGTGTGTGTGTGTGTGTGTGTGTGTGTGTGTGTGTGTGTGTGTGTGTGTGTGTGTGTATGTGTATGCATGTGTGTGTGTGTGTGTATGCGTGTTTGTGTGTATGCGTGTGTGTGTGTATGCGTGTTTGTGTGTATGCGTGTGTGTATGTGTATGTGTATGTGTGTTGGCGCTGTAGGCTTTTGAGAGCACTCTGAAGTCGTGGGAGGATAAGAGGAAGTATGATAGCTGCCGCTCTTCTCGGCCACGTCTCAATTCTCAGCAGTCCATGGAATACCTGACTGAGGAGGAGTGTGCACAGGTGCAGCAACTAGGTCTGGTGGCTGACTCGCTCATTAACAGGTAGGGGAGTGTGTGTGGGTACGCATTTATTTTTTGTAAGGAATGTAATGATGAATTGTGAACTTTTGCGGACTTGGAGCACATAGAGAAAGGTTTCAAGGCTGGCGAAGGGCTAGGATTGGACCAGGGTTAGTGTTATATTGGGGTAATGTTTGGGTTAGACTTAGGGCTAGTGTTATATTGGGGTAAAGTTTACATTAAGTTCAAATTCAAATTAAATTTTTGTATAGTGATTTTAATTCCTATTGTCTCAAAGCAGCTTTACAGAAGTATGGAAACAGAAGAGAGAGAAAATAAAGAAATAAATATATAATAATAAGAAGAAGATAGATACGGATAAAAATAAATTAATTAATATACAATTAAAGTTTAAAGTTAATTAAAATTTAAAATACTATATATCAATTCCTATCTCTAATGAGCAAGCCGGAGGCACCGCCGGCAAGGAAAACTCCCTGAGATGATTTGAGGAAGAAACGTTGAGAGGAATGAGGCTCTTACAGTTTGGGTTAGTATTAGGGTTAGTGTTATATTGGGGTAAAGTTTATGTTAGAGTTTGGGTTAGTGTTATATTGAGGTAAAGTTTACGTTAGAGATTGGTTTAGTGTTATATTGGGGTAAAGTTTACGTTAGAGATTGGGTTAGTGTTATGTTGAGGTAAAGTTTACGTTAGAGATTGGGTTAGTGTTATATTGATGTAAAGTTTACGTTAGAGATTGGGTTAGTGTTATATTGAGGTAAAGTTTACGTTAGAGATTGGGTTAGTGTTATATTGGGGTAAAGTTTACGTTAGAGATTGGGTTAGTGTTATATTGAGGTAAAGTTTACGTTAGAGATTGGGTTAGTGTTATATTGGGGTAAAGTTTACGTTAGAGATTGGGTTAGTGTTATGTTGAGGTAAAGTTTACGTTAGAGATTGGGTTAGTGTTATGTTGGGGTAAAGTTTACGTTAGAGATTGGGTTAGTGTTATGTTGAGGTAAAGTTTACGTTAGAGATTGGGTTAGTGTTATATTGAGGTAAAGTTTACGTTAGAGATTGGGTTAGTGTTATATTGAGGTAAAGTTTACGTTAGAGATTGGGTTAGTGTTATGTTGAGGTAAAGTTTACGTTAGAGATTGGGTTAGTGTTATGTTGAGGTAAAGTTTACGTTAGAGATTGGGTTAGTGTTATATTGAGGTAAAGTTTACGTTAGAGATTGGGTTAGTGTTATGTTGAGGTAAAGTTTACGTTAGAGATTGGGTTAGTGTTATGTTGATGTAAAGTTTACGTTAGAGATTATTGGGTTGTGTTAGAGTTATTGTTATTTTGGGGAAAAGTTTATGCTAGTGTTACTTTTATTAACCCTTTTGTTGATTCTAGGCTTGTGAAAACTGTGTGTGTGTGTGTGTGTGTGTGTGTGTGTGTGTGTGTGTGTGTGTGTGTGTGTGTGTGTGTGTGTGTGTGTGTGTGTGTGTGTGTGTGTGTGTGTGTGTGTGTGTGTGTGTAGGATACGAGAGGTGGCTAAGACCCATAAGGTGGTGGAACAGGAGCTGGCTCATGCAGTAAATGCCAGTGCTGCTGTCCTTACTGAGGCTTTTCCATCTAAACCCTCCAGCCCTGAGGTATAGCTGCTGATTTATTTGTAATAAAACCCACCAGAGGACACTGGAAGCTGATGAGACACTGTTCCTCATACTGTTACTATAATATACAAAACAGTAAATTAGAGTACAACTGCTTGTTGTTCCCTTTTAACCCCGGTGTCATTATACTGTTTCTGCAGGTGACTTTGTTGTTGTGATACATAAGGAAGCTACATCAGTACACAATATCATTCAAAAATATTTACCCATCATGCACCGTGTTTGTGTGTAGAGGAGACGGAATTGTATTTAGAGACGACGTTACTGTAGCTTTACATCAGTGTGGCGTTAGTGAGGATTTAATGAGTTATGTGTGTCATCGTATGTGGAAACACTCAGCCCATATTGTATTGAGGCACTGCTGCTTTAGTGCTTTGCTCAAATAAAAGTGTGTGTGTGTGTGTGTGTGTGTGTGTGTGTGTGTGTGTGTGTGTGTGTGTGTGTGTGTGTGTGTGTGTGTGTGTGTGTGTGTGTGTGTGAATGTGAGGACGCAAAAAGAACCCATTTTGATCCCGCTGAATGCTTTCTGAGCTCTGCATTAGTACAGCAGCTCAATGTGTGTGATATTCAACAGCAGGAGCTCAAAAAAGGTCACACTGAACAGGCAGGTTTACACAGGTGTGTGTGTGTATGTGTGTGTGTGTGTGTGTGTGTGTGTGTGTGTTCTCTTAGCAGTGTCTGAGTCGCAGCACCGCTGTGGAGATTGTCAACAGCAGTAAAGTGCTGCAGCAGGAGACTAAAATGCTGTTAGAAGGGAAACTGCTGGTGAGAGGCATTTTATTCTCCTTCTCTTTCTATTTGTCCAATCACACATTCTTCTTCATAAATCACTCCAGTGACAGAGAAGCTCAGCTGTATTTACTTCTACCTGCAGTCAGGACAGCTTCACACTGTTGGACCCCATATCGGTGTACGTCACTTTGACGTTAGCAAAAAGAAAATGCGAGCAAATGGAGCTAATAAAAAATGGTTGAATTCCTTTGTTAAAGGTGTCGTGCTGTGTTCAGTTTAAAGGCATATTCAGTTTGCTCCTGTTGACCATGTTTAATCAAAAACAAATGGTTTCAGTTCCGGAGAAGCTGTAGACAGAGGAGGAGCTGTCACAAATTATATGGTTGATTAGAAACAATGCTTATTGAGCAGATTATCATTCAGTGTCTTTTAGAGACTGCAGTAAAATGTAGAGGAAACGATTTGATGTGAAGTCTCAATTTATAATTTGATAGAAATACTTTGTGAAAAAGTGTTCAGCGTTAGTTTGCGCTACAGGCTGCTTTCACATATCTCTCGTTATAAATACTAGAAAGCTTCTATATCTGAGTGAGACATCTGTTTGTGTCGTGCTTGCTGTTTGCTGTTTTCCACTATTTCCCTGCAGGGACTCTGCCTTGTTTACTTGCTTAAATAATCTGTCTGAGATGGAAAAACTTATTCTCTCTCTCTCTCTCTCTCTCTCTCTCTCTCTCTCTCTCTCTCTCTCTCTCTCTCTCTCTCTCTATTTCTCTCTCTCCCTCTCTCTGTGTGTGTATTGTGTTTTGTCGTGTAGCAGTTGGAGGCTCCTCAGGAGGAAGAGCTGCTTTCCACGCTCAACTCTCTCAGTGCTGAGTTAATCAAACTGGAGGACATCCACTGGATCTGTCCCAGCATGCATTGCTCTGAGGAGGTCTGGTTGGACATCAGCATAAATAAATAACACACAGTTGACACGTCATTAGCAGTGTTCCAGCTCACATCCTCTAGCAGTGAAATTCAGCCTTTTTTTTTTTTTGGTTTAATGAAATGTTCTGTAGCTCAAGCTGCATGCTCTTACTGCGGTCATTTTAAGAGAGAGTATAAAAGTAGAAAGTCGTAATATTTTGTCTTAAATATTAGTAGATTATATTCACACTTTATAGACTCCATAAAAGCTTTATATCTACATGGAAAATCAGACCTGGGATATTTTCATGCACAGTATTTTCTTATCTTTATTAATCCTATGGACATTCATTAAATTTTAGGTCCTCGGTGTGATACATGCTCTGCATTTCAATGGAAGAAAAGATGTTGGTTACATAATAAGTGATTTTTCAATTTTTTTGCTTTTCTTCTAAAGGAGAAATAAAGCCTAAAAATCTTACACTGAGGTTTAAACAACACTGAAAGCTGTCAGTGTGACACTGGAACTTTATCACACAAGGGGCACTAGACTATCATAAAATAGACTCTGTAATATTTTCTACTGTCATTTTAACCCTTTTTACCTGTACACTGATGCTACATTCTGCTGGCGGAATGAAAATCTGCTTATCAGAAGTTTTCAATCAGTGTAAACAAATTTTATCATCACAAGTCTGAGAGAAAATGAGTCAGGACTCTTTTTTTAGAGTGAGGGAAAACCTGTGATTTTAGTGGTGGAAGATAGCGGCATAAAACTTTTTGACCTTTATGAGCCAACACAGGAAATGTTGACTTTGAAGACAGAATCATTTGTGTGGGAAAAAATACCTAACTGTTTTTTTTGGAACCACTAGTAGGCTAGATTCATACAGAAATAGTGTCGACTTTTATATGATCCATTAAGCACCACAGTGGAGTGTGACATGACAAAGACTGAGATTTAATCCTGAATATGAGCACAACAAACCAGGCCTCTAGTAAAAACAGTTAAAAGATGTTGATGACAATAAGACAAATGCTGAATGATTTGATTGGTTAAATATGCATGATATTTAATAAGCTGCTCCTTTAATAAGCTTTTAATTTTTTCTCTCTCTCTCTTACTGCCGTCTATAGGACTCGTCCCGCACGAGCACTAAGAGCAGCAGCATGAAGCTGAAGATCATCCCCAAAGTAAAGAAGGAGAGAGAGAAGCTGCATAAGCAGCGCTCCAACAGCTCTCTCTCAGGTTAGACACCTTTTTATAAAAATCCTTCCTGAACTTGTAAAGATCTCATTCTGTAAACAGGAAGTGGATACGCTGTCTCCTACATCTGAACCTTACGGAACATTGGTCTCTTCGTACATATCAACTTTCATAGCTTATTTACACCCATTGCTGTTTTTTTGTCTATCTCAGAGTAAGAAGACTGATTTGTGCTCATCTTGTGATTGGACAGATAAGATAAGATCAGATAAGATAAGATATTCCTTTATTCGTCCCACAATGGGGAAATTTCTCTGTTACAGCAGCAAAAAATATATAAAAAGAATAAAGACATAATATAATATACAGTATATACAAAACCAAAAATGTATAAAAAGAGTAATAATAGATTAATAGATTAAAATAGAGATTAATAGACCAAAAATAAGATGAGAGATCAGCAGTCTTACTCTGACAGCCCTGTCCTCATGTTTGCTCTTTGGCTTCATAAAGTTTCGGTCACATTTGTTTGTATGTTTGTGGAGCGCACAGGCATTTCTTGGAGTGATCATTGTTTTGACCTGAAATGTGGTAAAAACGGTGAAGTTTAAAGGGTTACTCCAGCGTTTATGCATCTAATATTAACCTACAATCAACAGGAATTTCTCTGTTTACCCTAAATACATTTATAACGGAAGTTATTATGTATATAAAGAAAATAAAACTGCTTTTCTAGGCAATTAGTCCATTGCAGGGTGATGTGATATCATCAGCACAAAGCAGATGGAGCAGAAAAGTCTCAGTATAGGAGTTGTTATCTAGAAATAAAATGATATTAGAATAAGAGCATTAATATAAGCTACTCACTTCAGATACATCCAGAGCTGCTGTTATGGAAAATTCCTCTCAGAGATGAGAGACAGTCCAACCAAAGCGGTTCTTTTCCAAATCATTTTAACCTTTTAACCTTTCCTACACTGGAGCAATACACTAAAGTTACTCTGGTTCACTCTACTGAAGGTTTTGTTGTCAGACTCACACACCGATGTAACACACAAACCCTAAATTCCTCCATCTGAAAAAGAGTTTTATCTCTGAAACAGTTGATTTGTACAGATTCGGTTTAATTTACAAGAAAATCTTGTTTCAAACAAACTGCCCTTTTATTAAAAAAGCGGGCCTTGGAAAGCAAGTTTTAAGTAATGGTGTCTATTGTTCATTTATCAGTAGAGGAAAACCTGTATACTACAGATATACTTTAGTATACGCTACTAAAGAAACACTGGAGAATTCCTTTAACGCGTTCATCTCTAACCCTTATCCTTCACCGCACTTCACTTCACTCCAGAAATGCTGGCCGGTTGTCTGCAGGCTTTATGGGCTACTGGGTCTGTTTCATTCCTTTGTTTGTATATATGTGTGTATGTGTGTGTATGTTTTCTTGGGGGCTAGCGGAGAGATGGGGTGCGGAGGAGGTGGGCACGTGGCTGGATTCGTTGGGGTTGGGGGAGTACAGGGAGAGGTTTGTGACCCGGGACATCCAGGGTTGGCAGCTGGCTCAGCTCCAGAGACAAGACCTGAAGGTACAGCGGGACAGCGAACGCTCAGACAGCAGCTTCTACTGCAACACCTACACACATACACACACACACACACACACACACACACACACACACAAATCACCGGCTGTACCTGTATCGGAGCTTAATGAATCAAGACATTTTACATGTGTTAGTACAGTTGAGTGCAAGAGTTTTTAGTACAGAAGCTCCATTTCCAAAAAGTAACACAGCACAAAGAGAATCGGTAAATTATAAGGAGATTTACACTGCTGAATTGTATACACAAACACCGAACCGTTCATATTAGCGAAAAAAAAAATTATTCAGAAAGTTACTCTGGTAAATGTTATCACTATGGCAACCTGTAGTGGGATTTCCGATGCGTGAACCTAGCAAAAGTACGAGCATTGCATGAAACACTCTCTTCCATTTAATACTATTAGAACTTGCTTTTGGGCTTTTATTAATTTGTATCAGTTGCATATTTAAATGTCTGGTACATGTCGCTCCTGTCTGCCGTCTTCTAGATGTCTTCACTGCTATGGTGCATAATGGGACAGAATATATTGTTTATTAGATCATTTGTGTACATATATACAATCATCTGGCTTTTTTTCTGTTACTTTAACTTCTCAGTGTGAACACTGTAATAAAAAAATGCCTCATGTGAATATATAGGTATGTGATATGAGACACAGCTTACTGTCTAGATCAAAGATGACAAATCATTTTTTTAATTACAAAATAAAATCAGTTTATAAGACCAAAAATACATGAATAGTGCACCTTAAATATGGCCAGTTGTTGGCATTTACTCGCAAGGTGCAAATTAATCTAAGAAAATTTAAGTATTCGTAATACTAAAAAAATTAATAAAAGCCTTAGTAATATTTAATATTAGGGGGAAATATAAAACATTTAGCTTTCTAAAGGAGAATTACTCATCACTAGCACATTATTTGAGTAGCTGAGTTTATTGCTCTAGTTTGCCCCCTAGTGGTATAACTGAGACTAGCTCATTTTATCTTTCATTTCAATTATCGTCCCCATTTATCGTTTATTATTAATTATTTTTATTCAGAGTCTGAATTCATTTAGTGCTATTATATTAAAACCTTAATGGGTCCACATGTTTGACACTCGTGCTCCAGACTGTAATGATTATCATCATCAGGGCAGTGGAACCAGCTGTCTGTGTGAGAACGCAATGTAACTCCTTCCAGCACTCTGTAAACTCTTCCATTGTTCTTTCAGGATCTTGGGATATCAAAGGTGGGTCATGTGAAACGGATCCTGCAGGCAATTGAAGAGCTGGAGGGTCTGCTGTAGTGGACACACCGCACTATGGGAAGCTGCCTTTCACTGAGGAATGGGTGTTCAGAGCTAACGATCACACACTGCATGTGTGTGAGCGGCTGGGAGAGGCATGGCATCGCACTGCACCACATCAACGTTACGGTTACGTTCTCTGTCTGTCCTTGGCCTGCTGGTGCCCTCGGTGATCAACAGCCACTGGGAGTACAGTACATGACAGTACTCAGAATACTTTTCTGCATTCTTTAATTCTTTCTATGACTCGTCTGATTTCCTGTGCTCCATTTCTTACGCATGAGACAGACCTTTATTTTCCTTCTTTTCTTTTGGTCTGTTTAAAAAGCCAAGAGGTGCAAACTGGTATTTCCAGAAAACTCTACTTTAGAGTCATCTGAACAATGTTAAACGAACAAAATTTAAAATGCAAAATAATAATAATAATAATAATAATAAATTGGAATGTATTGTGGTTTTGTATTAGCTGTCAAAATGCAATGTAAAAACTGCATTCTGTCTGATTCAGTCTCTGTGTATTTGAAGACAGTTGGTGTTTCTGCATGCCTTTTGCGTCCACGATTCTCGAGCAGAAAAACAAAAGCCGGTAGATTTTTTTTTTTTAAATAGTCAGCCATATAGTGCTATTGTGCTGCTCGTGTGCCAGGTGAGCTGTTGTTCTGCAAGCTGTAGTGATGTAAATTTGTGCCAAGTTCCTCAACGAATCGCAGTGGTTACAGTGAACTGTTTTTTTATTATTATTATTTCTTTGTTTTAAAAAAATCATATACGGGGGGTAAAAAAAAAACATGCAATGTTGTACATTTCAGAAAGTGTTTAATCTCATCGCCTTGCACTTTAGTGAGGAAAACGGTCTTTAAAATGCAAACTTGAAAGTGATGTGATGTACAAATCTGTTTTTAACATATGATGAAAAGCGTATCCCTATTTATTGCAAACTTATTAAGAGACGTGATGAATAATATATTGTCTAAATATGAATGTTAAATCCATGTGTCTGTCGTCAGAGTTAGATCTCATAGCCATGCATAAGGAAGACATTTCTATGTTACAGATTCTGTGTAATGGAAATCAGGTCCCACAATTATTAAGAATTAAGGCTTGCAGTTGCTCGTAATGAAGCTGGAGCGAAGCCTCGATGACTGCAGGAGATGCGATCCAGTTTAAAACTTATACGTAGCTGACAAGAAAAAGGGCTGCATAATAAAGGAATGATATTCTCTCATTCATCCGTGTGGGAGCCAAAGTGGAACAGTATTTCAGTCGTCAGTGTTTTCAGAAGCTGGACTGTAAGATTTGCACGTGTATGAACTTGTACTCCAGTAAATCATCCTCGCTGTCTGGTCTACGGTCGTGATCAATGTCCAGTGTCCCATATTCAGTCTCCTTAAAGTGTCAAACTACTGATTACTGAGTGTTATCAGGGACGGGGGAAAAGCCTGCGGATGGGGAAGCCACACGATTTCGGTTTCACCTTTGAAAAGAAAAAGGGTCTGGGAAAAAAAAAATCAGTTTTTGTTTTGTTTATTCATAATTGAGCTTCAATGAGACTACTGCTTACTGTTTATTGTTTACTAAAAAATATATTTAACTTTTGGAATTATTTAATACGATTTTTTATGCCATATGAGTTGTAGTTTACTTTCCATGGCTCTGAGTTTGTCTGTTGGCTGCTACCGCCTCTGATCCAGGATTGTTGCTGTTTATTTGAAGCAAAAATAAAGTTTGGCCATCGCTGTTTGACATGAGCATGTTCATTTTTTTATCAATGCAATTGTTTTATCTTTATCTGAGAGTCTGTGATCTACTGATTCTGTTGACATTCTATAGCAGGATTTATGCAACATCTACATTTCCACTGTTATTGTTTTTTTATTTCGTCGTGTGTAATTTTGATTTAAAAAAAAAAACAAAACAGTGCTTTAATGCCTCACCAAAGCAGTCAAAATGTGTGGATTATTTTTTTTAGAAGCACAGCTTTGACGGGGGTCATTTTAATTAGCTACATGAGCTAAGGCTAATAATCATCAGATTTTAAAACACTGTTTACAAAAATTAGAATCTGAAATGCATTTTCTGTTAGATGTTTATTTGACATTTATGGAAAGAGACTCATAATTGAACAGACAAAGTTTTCCACCACAGGAGTCTTCATGACAGAGGAGTTCTTTCTTCAAGGGTTTCTTGCTAACACGACACACTGCACTTTCTTTTCTTATTAAAACAGAATAAAAGAGGCTGGTGAGGGAAGACCTGCAAGTACAATTAGATAAAATGCATGAGGAGGTTCGTTAATACATTAGAGTTGCTCAGGTGGTTGAGGAATAAAGCACATAAGAACATGCTGCTTTTGGAAAATAACCAACCCCTGGGTGTTAACTAACTAACTCTGTAAATGTTAGAAAATGTACAAAATGCAGTTTTTGGTGACCATCTTCTTTTTTTAAATGTGCAGTAGATGAGAATAATTCTTATAACTCATTATTTCTATGACTTTAATGAAATGATGACAGTGAAATAAATTTAAATGAACTTATTACAATGCACTTCATTCCCCTCTAAACCTCGACTGGCACACTGAGTAAAAACAATCCCTGTGCAGATTAACTGGCCTCTAATTCGTTGGAGGTACAGGTTTGGGTTCCTCAAGCAAAGGAGGACCGTCCACATCCTGCTCTTCCTCTTTCTTAACGTCCTCCTTGTTGTCGTCGTCGTCATCCTCCCAGTCTGACTCACTGATGTCATCATCTGAGATGTACCAGTCTGGTTTTTCGTCAGCTTTCATCTCCTGCTCTGTGGAACAGATGTCTTCTGTGACCTCGGGTTCAGGTTTGTGTTTGGAGTCCTCCAGTTTTCCCCAAGCCACAGCATCAGCTTTCTTTAGGGTCACTTCTACTTTAGAAGGCACCATGTTGACCAAGCTGCTCTTCACATCAACTACCTGAGGGATAAAAGCAGCAAAGGTGACTGACTGATGTGTATGCTTTTATTTATACTGCAGATGTTTTCAGGACTTGCTTGGCAGAGCTGCTCAGACATGTGAGCATTCGGTCTTACCCCCCACAGATAGAAGTCCTTGTGAAACTCCTTGTCATTTTCAAACTGGATATGACATGTCAGCTGTCGGGACAAAAATAAGAAATTCTTAAGGTACAGTATATTATATAAGACCACCATTTCCCTCCATCTGGTCCCAGTGGAGTGAGCATTGTTTATTTACATGAAGGATGAACAGCTACTGCTTCGTTTTCAGCTCGAAACACATGCTGATTCTCCTAATTAAACAGTGAATTGAATTCTTCAAGCAGGGAAATCAATTCCCTTTGCTGCAGTCTAGCCTGCTAGGATTGTATGGGTTTTTGCTAATCTAGGGTCATGTTCAAATCCTTGATCCTCACAAACCAAATAAATTTCAGAAGTGTGTCTCAGTGTAGAGTGAGATTTCAGCCTGTTCCTGCACCACAGAGGGCTATCAGGGATGTGGACTTACCACAGTGCGGTTCGCCTCCACATAGGAATGCTCAGGGTTGGCGTTCTTGGCATAGATAGTGACTACCACCTGGTTGCCCGTCTGGTGCCAGTCATTTCGACATGCAACCTTCTTCTTGTCCTGTCAATGGAAACAAAACAGCTCAATCACCATGGAGTTCTCAGGTGAAGCTTATTTAGTGTAGTACCACAATGCTGACCATTTCTCGAGTCTGATTGGTGAAGTATTGATGTTCAATAGCCGCAGCTCTGAGAGTAGTTATATTTTTGGTTCGAATAACAATTAATAAATACGCACTTGTTCTAATTCTTTATTGTTTTTCCATGATAACAACATATTAACAACAACAACTAATAACAGGAACAGAGTTATTTTGCAAAAGTCTCCAGTTTCTGTACTAAGATGTCACCAGTCAGATTTTCTACTACTTGTTGCCATAGTGATAAGATTTATAAGTGTGTGGCACCTATATAGCATTTCAAGTCAATTGTCTTGCCACAGATATGAAAGATTGTGTAGGGAGATTTGGTGTTTGTGTATAAAATTCAGCAGTGTATATCTGCATCATGTCATGCGAGATGAAGGAGAAGCAGCGCGTGTGTTCATTGACACAGATCACACATAGTGCACTCTACTGTCTTCGTTACTGGTAGTCGCTGCACCAAGTTGCTCAATATTTCCATAAAGTTCTACTTTTCCCAGCAATGCTTCGTCATCCTAGTCGCTAAAGGTCCCTGTCACTCATGTCACCGGAAGTCATTAACTCTCATTAGCGATGAAGGATCGCTGGTCGCTTTGTCGCTGTACAGTATGTGTGACTTTCAGCACATGTTTTATTCCGAATTGCTTCATCTACTATTGGAATATAAGATTATTTATACAGACAGTATCCTGCTAATTTAATGGAGCTGCTGTTGTTATGATATCAAGCCGTCATCAATCACCTCAGGCTTTTTATCTTGAAGCATTACTTTAAATAGCATAATGTTAAAATGCTCTGCATCTGGAAAAGCGGCTCCCCATCTCTATATATTATAACATCATATATTAATAGTTATGTCAGTTTTTCAGTCCAGCAATACAGAAAGAAGCAACAAGATTAAGTGTTCCCAAAGCTACACCTAAATCACATCCATTTATAATGAAAGAAAAAGTAGTCAATATGCTAAGTAGACTCCATATTCTTCAAGGTTTCTCTGAAGGTCAGTGAGAGTCTGAGTTAGAACGATGAAAAATGGATCATGAATCTGAATGCGGCATTTGCACATAAAAGGACCGGAGGAATGTGAAAATGCTTGTACCTGTTTTTGGACCCAGCAGTGTTTGCCTGTAGTACAGCCTTTTTGATCCAGGAAAGCGTTAAAGTCGATGGTCTTTATGCAGCAGCAGCTCCAGTATTTGTATCTAAAGGATGATTGGAATAGTTTTACTGACTCACAGGAATGAAGTTGTTCAGGTTCTGCATAGCATAAAACTTACATCCTGTGAACTCCGCTATAAAACGGATGACAGTATGTAGTAGGTGGATGTAAAAGCAGCAGTGTTTGGACGCACAAAACAAACATTTCATCTTTAAATCTTATACCAATTTACACTACAGCTTACACTGTAGGTCATGTCGGTTATACTGTAGACTGGGTGTAGTGTCCAGTCTTGTTTCAATCTTGTTTCCAGAGTCATTTTTCCAGATAAATAACTCGTTACTATGGGAGTTTGGTGATATTTTGCAGACAAGAGAACTTGACAGTGAGTTCCTATTATTTCAACAATAGAACAGTCATGATTCTTTTCAAAGGTTTTCCATGACATACTAGACTTAAACACAAAAGGTTATATCACAGAAAGGTATGGAAACAGGAATTTCAAAATGAAATATACCATATATAGATGTATATTTTCATTTATATTTTAAAACTATTTTCTGTTCTGGCACTGAGGTGGTGGAACGGACTTGCTCTAGATGTCAGAACAATGGAGCCCCTGGCTGCGTTCAAATGATGGGTGATGACCACTGAAACATCTCTACCAGCACTTGTTTTTTGCTGTTTGTGTTAGATATTTTAAAAAATATCATCTAGTTTGATGATATCCGAAGTCTGTGTCCTAGACTTCAAAGCACTTTTCTTTTTGTACGTTCCTCTGGATAAGGACGTGTTAAATGATGTAAATGTAAATCTGTAAGCTCACCCCTCATGAAAGACTGGTGCTCCAGGGTGATGTGTGCAAACCTCTGCATCTGTCTCTGGACCCTGGTATAGCTATAAACACACACACACACACACACACACACACACACACACACACACACACACACACACACACACACACACACACACACACACACACACACACACACACACACACACACACACACACACACACACACACACAAGAATGAACCCATCCTATTAATAACCCACAGTCTCTCTTCGACATCCACCTGTGCGTGCGCGCACACACACACACGATTAACTCAGCGGTTTTAAAATGCATTAGATGTGTCTGCCTCAACGCCTCAAACATTGCAGTCCAATGACTCAGCATTCATACAGACAGGGATAAAATGGTCAAAGCAATGTCCCTAAAAATTCTCCACCACTCTCTGTTATATTTTTATCTGTCTGGTGTCTGGACACTGATGTCAGGGACAAGGAAAATCTATAAATTATTTTACTTTGTACAAGTGAACAAAGTCGGAGTGAGGAGCAGAATAAAATCTGGTGTCTGCCTGCGTAAGGAGACGAAAATAACACTGCCTGCGTAAGGAGACGAAGACTAAAGTGTCTATTCCAATTACCAGTGACAAATAGGACATAATAAGTGAATGGATATGTTCCCAAAGTAATGAGAAAAATCTGCCTACACACCAAGCCAATTATCTACATGCTATTACCCATCATCCTTCTCTGACACCTGGTTATTCTAAACAGCAGCAGATCAATGCCTCCAACCTGGGGATCTCAATCTGGAGTTTTATCTGATAATGAGATTAATGTTAGTTAATCTTACTGCAGGGGTTGAAAGCATGAATGTTCATGCTTTATCATTGTTAGTATTGCTAATAATTTGGGGGAAAGACTGTGTAGGCTAATGAGACAATAACAAGAAAGGGCAAAGAAATATTTGATGAATGGATAGAATTGGTCAGAATTCTTCTGAGAAGGACAGCATTGGTCATATTCCTTGGAGAATGGATAAGATTGGTTAGAATTTCTACTGGGATGGAAGATATTTGTCAGAATAATATTGAGAGCAGACTGAATTGGTCAGAATTCCATTGAGAGAGGACCAGACTGAAGAGAATTCCTCAGAGCTGGTGGGTTTGGCTTCAATTCCTTCTGGAGTTAGTGATATCGGTCAGAAATCTTTCAGGAACAGACAGGATTTTCTTTTCTTTATTTATGCTTTTTTTTCTGTGTGATGAATGTGGGCTAGTTTACTAGCAGATAATTAGCCAAATTGTTCTTAGTGATGACATTTGGTCACAGGAATGTTTCTAATTTGCATAAAATGCATATTCATATATTGGCCTTGTACTTTTTTTCTGTCGAAATAATTTTTTAATGGTCATACCATGAGGAACCCTAAATAATGTGTTGTTAATTTTATGTGGCCGGACACACACACACATGGACACACACATGGACACATATACATACACACACGCGAACACACACACAGTTCCACAGAGCACACACGGACACACACAGAGCCCACACACACACACACACACACACACACACACACAGTTCCACAGAGCACACACACACAGTTCCACAGAGCACACACGGACACACACAGTTCCACAGAGCACACACACACACACACACACAGTTCCACAGAGCACACACACACACACACACACAGTTCCACAGAGCACACACACACACACACACACACACACACACACACACAGTTCCACAGAGCCCCCACACACAGTTCCACCTACTGTTTTGCATCCTGAGTTTTTACACTTTGTCCCCACGATGACGATTTTACTGTCTGAAAGAGAAGAGCATCTGGTCACATGACAGGAAACAAAGTGAACAACATGTACTAAGAAAAAAGGAACCTGTTGTTTTTCCACCTCATAAAGCTGCTTTTATAAACCACAAGTGAGTAAACAATGCTGAGGTCATTGCATTGTGTGAATTGTGTGAAAGGAGAATTTCAGTCACAATGGAACAAAATCTAGAACAGACGTTATTGTGAAGTGTATGAAATGACCGAAGATGTAAGTTCTGTCATTTTTAATCTTAGTAAAAACACTTCCTAAAGCAGTGGCTATGAAAGTAGTAGCTGTGATGTATAGTATAGGCAAGAGGTATTTACTTACATTTATTTATTTTTTATAAACGTATTTATTTTTCATTTATTTCATTATTATTATTATTATTATTATTATTATTATTATTATTATTATTATTATATTTTTGTTTGAAAAAACTCATAAGTCTTATAGCTATAATTTACCTATGATTGTAATAAGCCTAATTTGACACGTGTTACAGAAGTAATTGGGTTTCATCTAAGGATCAACAAAGTATCTATCTATCTATCCATCCATGTTTCAGTAAAACTAAAAGGTTTGGAATATACAGTGGAAATGCTTTGGGTTTTGTAGTTGTCTGTTCTAGAGAGCCAGGACTCTCTGTAATTAAAGTTCTGCACCTTTTGCTGATCACAAATCCTTCAGTTAGTTATATTAGAGGTGTTGGAGCAGGAACATGATGAAACTGAAAGGAATATCAGGACTAGAGGATTGTCAGCATCAGAACATGATGACGTTTAATACATGGAGTGATGAGAAACGTCAGCTCACCGAGCTTCTCCTGCTTCTGCTTTTCACTGATCTCCATTTTCTCCAGGATCTGAGACAGAGAAGGAGACACCTTCACTTTCAGCTTGGACTTCGGCTCATCAGAGCTGAGGGGTGACAGATATACAACAATAATCATTTTACTATTCTTTACACACACACACACACACACACACTTATAGAGTATTGATAGAGCTTTTATATAGAGTAGATGAGCTTTTGTGACATTTTACAGGTCATGTTCTTTTCTTCTCATCTCGGGATGATCTCAGGTGAGACAGTGTGTGTGACAGGAATAAAGAAAGGTTTCTAAAGAAGTGTGTGTGTGTGTGTGTGTGTGTGTGTGTGTGTGTGTGTGTGTGTGTGTGTGTGTGTGTGTGTGTGTGTACCTAGGTCGCTCTTTCTCCAAAGCCTCAGCAGATTTGGGGCCCTGGTAGATGATCTCCTCGCTGCTGTGAAGATTTTTCTCTCCTTTATCAGACTTGCACTCAGGCTTCAGCGGCTCTTCAGGCTTCACATTACTATGACGTCCACGAGAACAACCCTGAGCATGATGGGATATACAACACAAAGTTTTAACTGAAATAAGCAGTAAAATTTATTGGCATGACATACAGTAATGTATTACATTATGCTATAAAGAAGCAGCAGTGACTGTTTTTGTGTGAAAAAGACAACCAATCTGTGGATTTCTGGATGCAGATTGGTCAGAAGGTCGGGACTGAACATCTCTCTCAGTAGTGCAACAATAACTCACTCACGGGTTTCTAATCATTTTGCTCGATCTAATATTTGATCATTTCTATAGTCACGGTTAATAGACTTGTATGGCAGAGGCTCCACATAATCTCAGCAAACAGATTTATTAAAAAATAAATGAATAAATCCCCAGAAACCTTATTTAATGAAGAGAAAATCTTACGGTAAATTCCCTTGGGAAAGTTTTTTTTATATATAGAGACATTTATTTAACATTTATGAGAGGAGTCTCCATGGAGCAGCACTTATAAAGACAAAGGACTATTTGTCTTATTAAATTCATTAGAGAGTCACAGCTGCTAAATTGCAGTGGGTCCTGCAACAACTTACTAATAATCAAATAATCAACTTTGAAATGCCTTGAAATGTTTACTGGAAGTGTGTCAACTACCTGGATTGAAAGAAACTCTGAGAAGTCTGTCGTTCTCTTCTTACAGCAGGACCAGCCCTGAGGAAAGAAAACAGAGAACATTTACA
The DNA here is from genome assembly GCF_022655615.1 of Tachysurus fulvidraco. Lineage (NCBI taxonomy): Eukaryota > Metazoa > Chordata > Actinopteri > Siluriformes > Bagridae > Tachysurus > Tachysurus fulvidraco. The sequence goes on from NC_062518.1 coordinate 37,770,409, forward strand.
CTAAAAACCACATCATGATCTGACCGGTTAGTAAATAAAAATAAATAAATAAATAAATAAAGTGTTTTAGTGCTATAAAACAGCTACTAAATATTTATTAGCAAACTGTTTATTTTCTGTATTGCTCTGTGATGGATTTCACTATTTTATTCATTTCTGTTATATATCTGTTATATATCATATTTCTGGCCTGTATCGGAATCACTAGATTTTCTCAAACAATTTCAGCAGTGAGAACTTTGGGGTTTGGGGAAGTGTGAAGCTTTTAAAAGTTTCTTTTTATTTAACTTAAACTAGTTCATTTACATTTCAAGCAGCTGAGGGCCTTGCAAATTGCTTCTTTAAGACTACTGTGTGTGTGTGTGTGTGTCTTTATGTGTGTGTGTGTGTGTGTGTGTCTGTACCTTCAGGGCATCATGAAAGATAGGCATTCCAGGATGAAAACAACAGGCATCTAAACACACAGAAAGAAACACACATTTCACACACCCTGTACCACACACAGCAGTGTTAGTTTGCAGTCCCTGCCACAGCCAGCCAATCAGAGAGGAGAACAGGGGACATTTGTGGTACTCAGGAACAGCTGTGAGGAAATGTGAGTGACTTGTCTACAAACAGGTGGACAATCACAGCTCCTCTCTTCTCACAGCTCCTCGCTTTAGGGGGAGTTTTTAATTGTTCTTATATCAGTATAATTAGAGACAGCACGTCTTTAGCTGACGTCTTATTGAACGAAATCTGTCAGAGTTTAAAGGTGAATTTAACTTCAGGGAATGTATAAAAGACAATCATAACAGTCACATGTAATAACAGTAAAAAAATTAGTACGTGTCTGTGCACTTCTATATCAGATCACCAAGTAAAATTCAACTGTTCAGGAAACTGATTAGCTTAAACATCAAAGTCAAGACGATAACTACACACAAGAGGTCACAGATAAAAGTTTCATTCACAAAATGTGGAAAAGGAAGTCTTACCACCAGAGTTCTTATCCTCATCAAACCTTTTGCCGCAGCCTCTGTTATAACACAGCAAAGCCATTCTGATCTGATTAGCACTTAGTTTCTTCTTTAGGACTCGTCTTTTACGGAACACTTGCTCTGCTGCTCGCCTGGTTTGTCACAGACTCTTATACACTCCTCCTGTTGTCTACTTCACCCTCCAGAACTTTCAGTCAAGAGGAAGGAGAGATCCAGAAAGAGCAAAAGAAGACGAGAGGGAGAGGGAGAGAGAGAGAGAGAGAGAGAGAGAGAGAGAGAGAGAGAGAGAGAGCTGAATGAAAGCTATAAATAGTCAGGAGCCTCACAGCTGTTGGGTTTTATCTGAAGAGCCTGACATTCCTGATATCCGGGGCAGGAGAGCCGTGAGCCTCACACCCATACAGAGCAGGAGCAGAGAGCCAGAGCCAACAAAACAAGCCTGTATGACAAACTGTGAAAGATACACATATATACACGCATACACACACACAATTTTTGAGAGACCAAGAGGGAGAACTCTAAAAGTGATCAGATGTGTAAAGAACTTTCTCACCAAGTGAGTGACAGAAATACTCAAACGTTCACTAATAAGCTTCACCTCTTTACCACCACAGAAGCATTTTTTTTTTGTTTAGATGAACGTTTATCACCCAAATTCTACTGTTTCTATGGAAACCCCTGTCCAAATTAGAGATTTTTTTTTCTTGTGATCAGGAAATGCAAATGACTTCTTTAATGACTATTATGTGAAAAACAAGAGATACATAAGAATAAACAAGCAATGACCCACACATGATCCACAGTGACGGAATTACAACCACCGGAAAAGATCTTGTTCATTAATAATTAACACAACCTTGCCAATGTGTTTATTCATTTCTCAGCAGTTACACAATGACCCTGGTCATATGGTGGAGGTGAACATACAGAATGTTCAGAGCACACGGAGGCGTTGAAATAAAATAAAAATAAAACCTACAGTGTAATGTCTGAGTGCAAACACAAAGACGCCACAAATGTTAAAAATGGGTTTTTATTAAGAAACCGGCGAGCACAAGCGATCAATCAATTACTTCACAAGGCCTTCATTCATGGTTCATGGTAAGAGCTTGCATTACAAATACAGACAACATAAGTGACCGGGGGGAAAAACGTACAAAAAAAAATGTTAAATGAAAATATTTTACTCGGACAAGCAACACCAACCACTGAGAAACTAGTTTTCAGAAAACAGATAAAATACACAAAAGTTGTCAATTACATCCACAACAGATTGTTTACTCAACAAAGGAAAAAAAAGAGCACCATATTTAATAAAACTTTGCAAACAATACACGGAAGTCCGGTTCCTCATAGATCAGATAGAAAACAAAACAAATCAACACATGCAAGAGAAGAAGAAAAAAAAATACAACTAAATTCATCCAAATCAGACCGAAAACACGTCACACTTCTTGGTCCTGAATTGAGCGCTTCATTGCAGAAAATAAAAACCGACGAGATTTTTAGGTTAAAACAAGCAGCAGCATCGAACCTTCGGCTTTCATAAGGGCCAGTAGTCCATGAATGTCTCTCTCTCTCTCTTTCTCTCTCTCTCACACACACACACATGCAGGGCTGGAAGACCAGAAAATATCTTGATGAGAGATGACATGAAGATTAAGTGCTCCAGCCAGAGCTTTTTGCTCTAATAAGCTAAGTGTGTTTTCATGTACAACATTAAGGTGTATGGAATATGGATAACTGCATTAAACTCAGTTGAAATGATAGACGAGAAAAGCAATTTAGGAAAGGAAAATGACTTTATTTCTTTTGGTAAAAACTGAAAGAATGAAATAAAATGAAAAACAAAAACTTGCATGATTTCATGTTATATGTATTTACCGTGCATATTAAAATCTTTATATTCTGCATAAATAAATAGGAAAAAAAAAATGTACAAATGGGTTTTCTCCACTCACTATTCTCATTTGGCATCAATAATGAATGTCGATGAATTGAAAATCTGAAGCCTTCCACCCCGGCACTTACACAGAGACAGTGTGTGTGTGTGTGTGTATATATATATCTATATATATATATTTCTATATATTTCTATATCTATAAATGAGGCAATTATCTCCAGTACAGAAGATCAAAAGCAAAATAAAAGAGATAATGTTTAAATTGCAGAGTACGTGTATATACATGACTATGTCAGGCAGCAAAAAAAAAAGAAGAAAAAAAAAGAAAAGAAAAGGAGAAAAAACAAACAAAAAAATGTGCATAATGTCTGACAAAATGACCACCATTTAAACCACAAGTTTATTTTATTTATTTCTTTTTTTTTCTTTAAAAGTATCCTGATAACTGAAGCGAGAGGAGCCCTGTATAAACTTCAGCATCAGACTGACAAGTAGAACACCTCTGTCTGTATATTTTAAGTCTAGCACTGAGGGCAGGTTAAATGCTGGGCTTCACAATGTGCTCAGAAGGTTTGGATGAACTAGAGCTGCCAGTGGCTGTAAATACAGGCCTCATTCTAATCACACACAGGATGAAGGGGGAAAAAAAAGGGGAATTTATCGCATTTAGTTCGGCTCTAACACACCTTGAGCTTCACGTCTTCATGTCAGAGAGGATTCAAATCTTAGTAAACACATTTCCTAAATATACACATCAAATGAAACAAGTCAAACTCCAACAGAAACGTGTTGCAATTCTGCTAATGTCCACTAGAGGGAAGTAGCGCACCAGCAGTGTGATAAGTGCTATACACACACAAGCCCAAATCTGACTAACATTCTGTAATGGATAGGTCAGTGAGTTCTGTTGACCTCTGATATAACCATCCATCCATCATTTAATTCTTTATAAGAAAGTTAAAAGCTACAAGATATTCATATTCTGGCTCAACCCTTAAAACCCAAATCCATGTCCAGACCTTCTCACTAATTTCAATATAGTTACTAAATAATTCACAGCAGGTACAAGCTCTTAAATTTTGTGTCTGGCCAAAAACAAAAAATTTTTTTTTTACCTTTTAACCTAAAGTGAAACTAGGCTATATAATTAAAATGTATATCTCTCCAACATATTCTACGCTGAACAAGAACAAAAAGACACGAACACCTGGGTCATGTGTTGTATGGAGATCCTCCACCAGAAGTATGTGGACATGTGATCATCACACCCACATGTGCTTGCTGCAGTTATAAGGAGCTGGTTCCCCTTTGCTGCTATAATGTTCTCAACTCTACTTGAAAAGGCTTTGGGAGGATTTTTGCCCGTTCAGCGACCAGTGAATTAATGAGGTGAGGAATTGAGAAAAGACCTGGCGTACAATCTAATTCATCCCAAAGGTGTTTACAACAGAGCTGAGCCAACAGTGCACTTGTGGCAACAGTCTGAAAAAGAAGCACATGTGGGTGTGATGATACATACTTTTGGCTATAAAGTGTCTCTTTTTAACTCCACGTTTGATTTGCACTCACAACCGAACATCACCAGGCAACAGAAATCAGATTGTGTCTTTAATGTTCACCAATAACACCGATGTCTCCCATTTTTGCTCATTCATGTCCCAGCATTTCGAGCGGTCAGTATGAGCCGTGTACAGTACATCCACTGCTGAGTCGTGAACAGAAACACAAGGGTTAAAAGGTCATCCGGACAGAGTCGTTATAGTACTGGCACATAAGGACTCCATGCGACTGGGAAAAAAAAAAAAAAAAAAAAAAAAAAAAAGACAACAAAACTAGAGAGATCATGCATAAGTCTACTGACCAAAAAACAAACAAAAACAAACAAACAACACAACACTGAGCTCTTGCAACCATCACCTGACAAAACCAGAAGTGCAAGACACACACAAGCCTCGTTAACCGGCACACACGAAGCTGCTAAAAACATGCAAACAGACAGAAAAGGAGAAGTTAGAGCCTGAAAAACGCTCTGAGAACAACAGACTGATACAAAAACACAAGGCGACTTTACAAAATGCCAAAACACGCTTCAATATTTAAAGAATGTGTGTGTTTCTGAACCTGAAATATTTAAACAATTTGCAAAACTGGCACTCGCTCGAAGTATTGCTACTTTTTGTACTGTTTCAGGCTTTACTTTACATTTTGCTGGCTAGAAATAAGCTCTGCCCCAAAGGCAGCGCTGCTCAGCCCTTTAAATTGTTGGATAAAGATAACTCACAAGGGTATGAGACGCGCATCAGGGAAACTGTGCTGCTTTAAAAAAAACATCAATAGTTTTGTTCATGTGGCCTTCCTGCTGCCTCGCCTTCTCTCTCGTTCTTCCAGAGAAGTGACTAACAGGCAAAGCGAGCTGATTCAAAAAAGCAAAGCATTATCACTTAGGCGGCAGACGAGGAAAGAACAGAGCTGGAGTTTGACCCCGCATGCCATTATGCTCACCAGTGTGACAAGAATGAGACAAAACACAAAAACAAAGCCCTTCAAACTGCCATCAGCTGCCTCGACCAAAGCAACTATTCTTTGCCAGCGCTTCCATGACAACACTCGCACTTTGCAGATATTAGTTTTATCCGAGAGATGAAGAGAAATAACTGGCGATAAACAGCAGGCACTAATTTCTTTGAATAATATTGGCACACGCAGATCTTCACTTCCCTTAAAGCCAGAGTGAAGCGCAACATGGCTACGTGCCTGGAAATCTGGAGTGGGTGTAAAAGAGACAGCATATGTTCACAGCTAATTGAAATCACAACTGTTAACATGGCCGCTTTAATTGCACGACGCTGCTAATCACGTCTGCTTCCGTTTAAAAGACTTCAGACGGAAATAACTGACGCACAAATCACGTGACGTCCTTACAGCATCCACAAATGCAGCAGTGGCAAATTCAAACCAAAAAAAAATTTAATGACAGCTTAAAAATAAAAAAAAAATCATAGCTTAAAGTGTTTAAGAGAAAGCAGTAACGTTCATGTTTTCTCTGTTTGCTCTTAGGGCTGAAAAACAACATTATTGGTTGGAAAGACTCACCTGGAACAAATATTTTCACTAAATCAAGGTTCATCAAAACTATTTAATCTTGCCTTGGCTATCATCCTGAAAAGATAATATTAAAGAAGCAGCCGGTTTAGCAAACTGTGAACAGCTCATGATCTGATCAAGTTGTTGGCATGCCGTAGCCAAACAGCCGCAAGCCTAATCGATCCTGTGTGTAATCTGATGGCGGCCGTCAAAATGTCAGCCACGCTTTGGCACCGCAGTCGGAATGAAATCTTTAAATGTCATTTTCTGCCTGTTCACTTCTAGGCAGAAGCTAGATTTGAAAACTATAGAACATTACTTCGGCTTCGGGAGAAGGAAAAGAGAAACATTAGTTTAGGAAAAACCTGTAGCTTTCTACAAGTAGTAGTAGAAAAGGTCAAAAGTTCACCATGTGAAGAGATTTTCTCAGGCTAACACACGTTTGCATGTGCGTATGTGCGCTAGTTTTGTTTTTTATTTCCTCTTGGCTAAAAAAGTGTTACCTTCTGTTTGAAAAAATAAATTGCTCAAACACTGATATCTCAGTTTATCTTTGTTTCATAAAACAAAGGCTTATTAATGTGTTATATGTCTTTGCTGATATCAGTATGAACGTGAAGCTGAGACCCTGTTTACAGGCGTGTAGAAAAAAAAAAAAAACAGGTGGAACTGGTGCCACATAAGTGCTCAGATAAAAAAAAAAAGATCCAACAGAACCGACTC
>NC_062518.1:37782099-37877099 GCF_022655615.1 Tachysurus fulvidraco
ATTATGACTTTCATTTACCTGCATGTCCACTGCTCAAACATGCCCTCACATGAGCTTGCGCTCTCCCACAAACCCCCACGGCTGAGTCAAGTTATGTGACTCAAAGCTGACTAATACTTACATCTCTGATCTATCCAATAACCTGAGACTTGAGCAGCACGAACATTAAATCAGATGGTTTTTAAACCGTCGTCCTTGTTCAAGCATGCTAATTTATTCCCAAAACAAAAAAAAACAAAAAAAGGCTCACAGTATTCTCACAGTTCCCAGCTTATGCCATCTGCCTTGTAAATGTGGTGTAGAAAACAAAAATGTAACATGCTGCATCTTCATAAAATGATATTGTCAAAGGATGATGGAAACAGGTTTTTTTAAATAATTAACCACACAGGAAGCATATGTTCTGGACCATATTTACACCTCACTGGTTCATGTATCGTGAGGGCTAAACCGCAAAAGCACTGATGTGCATTTAAACCCAAAGCTACTTCACTTACTTAAGTCTGTGCTGCATTTTAGTCTGCTGTTATACAAGAGTGTCATTACTACAGCCCCCAAAAGGAACCATGTATAATTTATATATGTATTAGGATTTGGGGGGATTTAAGGTTTTAAGTGTAAAATGAGGCCAGGTTTGTGGATTAAGTGCCTGATGAAATGTCTGTAAATGTACTGGAGATCTCAGCAGTGGCAGACAAAGTAAAGTGCTTGGAGAAAGAAAGAAAAAAAGCCTAACCAACAGCGTAGTAAAGCCAAGCATGTAAGCTGTCTGGTGATGGACCTAACAGAACAAACCTGTTTACACCTAGTGTCTTCAATCAGCATGAACACAGTATTGAACAGAAACCCACAATCCTGCTAGTAACACATTTACAGTATCGTACAGTCTATCTGCTTGCAGCCTAAAAAAAAAAGAGGCTGATGAATGAGAAGAATGAGAGCAGGGAGGAAAGCGTGGATAAAAACAAGAGTACTCACTGCCCACGAGGTTGGCCAAGGAGGAGTCGAGGTCGTTGGCCAGCAGCTTGCCTCCTGTGTGTGGGGGCATCATGGGAGCCTGACTATAAGCTGGTAAATTGGGCTTCAATAAGTCTAGAGATTCGAACCCTGTGAGAAAGACAAGAGAGAGAGAGAAATGTTAAAAACCAATGATTGTTGGCATGTATAGGAGAAACACCTGTCTTTTTATTCTGAAAGAAATAATGCTGAAGAGCAAACTGACAGACAGACAAACAGAGAGCAGCAGAAGGTAGCAATATGTTTAGAATTGCTCAATACAGATGAGAAGGGTTATAAAAAAAAAAAAAAAAAAAAAACCCAACAAAAAAAATTAACACACCCACCACACAGCCATTACACCCACTTTTCCACAATGCAAGGCAGATGAACAGAGATGTTAGATGTTATTAAAACCTCCACTGAATGTGTGTTAAACACCAATCCTACAACTTACTTCTTCCAGAGTAAATTGTGTGCGTTTCTTCGAGGGTTATAATGTTGCATTGTTTTCCTGTTTCCTCAGTGCAGTAAAACTAAATAACATGACTTCTGAAACCAGGTCTCGGCTAATAGACTATACAAGGAACTGGGACGGTTTCTGTGGAGCTACAATTTTTTATGAGACTTGTGAGGAGTTCATAGCATCCCCCCATCCCCCAACAAATGGTTGACTTTATTGTTTTTAAAATATTCAATTCATATCCAGAACATGCATTATTTCTACAGTCTTCCTCATGCTTTTTCCATCATCATTCTTGCCTCTGGAGAGAAATCTAAATCTACATTAATGCTTCTTAAAAAGAAAAAAAAAATCAAAACAGATTTAGGTCTGTTACCTAAAAGCGCTATACAAATAAAATCGAAATTTGTCCATGGAGTTAGTGACCTACATCTGCTTGATAATGATTTATAGTTCAGGTAAAGCTTTTCAGCAGAAATTGTTTAGGAGTCTGGTGTATTGTCATCACTTGCTACTGAATTCCCTCTTCAGCAGCACTTTTTAGGTGGTAAAGTGCTATGGAGGGTAATTTGGCTCCTTGGCAGACTACACCGTCTCGTTTCCTGCCTTTGTGAAACTTGAAACAGGAAGTGACATGATAAATAAAACCATGTTATTCAGCACTTGACATGACGTGAAGCTCAGGCCGCTGTTTTGAGGAAGACTGAGATGCAGCTAGGTTTTATTGTGGCAGTCTGAGATGAATTGAACAGACTCCTGAGGTCCAGCTGAACAGCTGATTCATACAGCGACTGCTCACACGCTTGATTGCTGCTTTCCCATCTGTCAATTGTGCAGAGTAATTCAGCAAATCCTCCTGTAAACAATCCTCCGCAGCTATTCAGCTAATGGCACACATTGCAGAGGGAGTGAGAGGAAAATCAGGATATATGAGAGAGAGAGAGAGAGAGAGAGAGAGAGAGAGAGAGAGAGAGAGAGAGAGAGAAGACACTACCCGTTACGATTATGCCAACGGTTACTATTTGATACGATATATAATAATAAGTCATAAAAAAATATCATGTAATTATATCGGTATAAAAGGCAAATTATAAAATAAAATAAAGGTATGAAAGATAGAGGTCAGCAACAGTATGTTTGTACTTGGAATAAACTGCAGATCTCAAGTGGTTAAAGCTCTGGGTTGTTGATCAGAGTTCAAACCTCAGCACTGTTAAGCTGCCACTGTCGGGCCCTTGAGCAAGGCCCTTAACCCTCTCTGCTTTTTGTGTGCTGCATCATTACTGACCCTGTGTTCTGACTCCAACTTCCAAAGTTATGTATATGTTGGAAAAAAAAATAATTCACAGCACTGTAATGTATATATGAGACAAAATAAAGACTTCTATATTGTATTCTATATCTACAGTATATGTGCAGCTGTGATACTAAGGAGATCCGAAGTCCATGATCCTTACACCAATACAACATTTAAATGACTATATTACAATCACACCCCCAGTGTCACCCATATGAGGATGGGTTCCCCCTCGAGTCAGGTTCCTCTCAAGGTTTCTTCCTTTACCAATTTAAGAGAGTTTTTCCTTGCCACTGCTGCCTGAGTCACCTCAGACTTGCTCATAGGGGAATAAATACATACACACTGTGAACTATATATATATCTAATAATAATCTAGAATTTTTATTCTGTTAATTCTTATTTCTTTTATTATTCGTTATTTCCTTTATCATTAATTATGTTTACCTTCTGCTCTGTTTATGTTCTGTAAAGCTGCTTTGAGACAATGTCTATTGTAAAAAGCACTATACAAATAAACTTGAATTGAATACAGTGATGTATAATGCAACTGAATTAATAATATCTAGTGATTGATAAATATGGGGTAATACAGGAATATTGACAGGAACGTACTTCCATTCATTACTGTACCACAAATAAGGGCTCATGCTAAATGTAGTTACACTTCATGTCCAAATCATAAACATCCTGAGGATCAATCCTAAAGTCTGTGTCTGGAGTCACGTCTCTACTGAAATAAAGTCTTTGGATGAAATAAAGGTTAGCTGTCACTATGCTACTAAAGTTGAAACAGGCAACATTACAGTTCTAAACCTTGTCATGTTTAAGTCTAATGTTTAAGAATCGTTTTATATTTAGATAGCAATGATTCCTTATCACTTGATCTCGCATTTATTCTGCACTACTCTCTTACTTCTTTACACAGCTATTTTTTTTTTGTTGTTGTTATTTTTAATGTTATCTGATCTGTTTGTATTTTTACACCAAACCCTGTCAGAAGTAATATCGTGCTTGCTTTTGAGAACACATGCCATCTTTCTCATGCTTAACAGCTCTCTCAATAAGAGAAACAACAGTGCCACAGAAATCCATCTGGAATAAGATGACGACTGAAGAGGAGAAGGTGAAATATTACTCAGAAGGCTAAACTCTTGAGAGGGGGGGGGGGGGTGGATGGATAGAAGCTACTATAAAAATTCCATCAATCTGACTATCTGGCCTTGACAGCAGAGTTGAAAATAAAACTGCCTAAGTAAACTAAACACACATCCAATACAGTCTAGAACACGAGAGAGAGAGAGAGAGAGAGTCAGACTACTGTGGTTAGTGAGAGCTTTGAGGCATCTATCTGTGTTCTCCTGCTTTATGTGGATGAGCCCTGAAGTAAAAAGCATCTAACAGATGGAGAAATTGCGAGTCAGTAACCACTCTAATACCACACACACTCCAAACTGTTAACAAGTGTACGCCAGGAAAGGCACTATTTGTTCTGTTCCAGTAGTAGAAACAGAAAGGAGGGGGGGGGGGGCTCTGGAGCTCTGGACCTTTAATGTGAATGAATGTGCAGATATACCCGTGTTCCTAATAAAGTAAATAAGATATTTAGTTGATGTCTTTTCCTCACATACACAGAGATGAGGTGTGTTTAGAATAGGTGGGTGAATATTGTCTCTCTAGTTAAACAGTCAGCAGATGGAGGTGTATAACTCCACATTCCCCCTCTAGTGATGGGTTTTATTGCATGTCCACAGCTGCACGTGTGAAACCTGTGTATAAAAGCAGAAGGTAGATACTAAACTGACTATACAGAAACCTGAGGCCTAGGTAATAACACTTGAAGAGCACTTTAAAAATAGCAACAACAAAAAAACAGCAGAACCTTTCACAATTTCCTGCAGAATAGCGGTTTAGTTTGAGTTACAGCTCTGTTAAAGCAAGCACTTCACCCAGCTCCATTAAAGCACAACAGAGCAGAGAGGTTAGCTGAGCAGAAGGTTAAAGGTTATTCAGCTTGCTGATTCGTACAGCAGTGGGTTAGAAGCTTAAATAAGCTCTTTAGTTGGGATTTTACCAGCTGCTGGCTTCACATCTTTATTGGCACCTTGATTCCCAAACACTGCATCAAAATCTACATGCATGGTGGAAATTTGAGCAGCCTGCTGGGGAGCGCCGCTCTCTAGACCTGAGGACAAAATCACATGCATACACAAAACCTTAGTCCTGGCTCGTGCACTGGCTGAACGATCCACGCTGACCTTCTGAACATTAGTCCTGTGTTTATTGCTGCACATATCCAGGACCTGCAACCTTTCATGCTCTGATCTGATAAGAGTCATACGGACGCTTTAAAATTAAATTCTTCTTTTTGACTACATGAGATGTGATCGCTTAAACTAGAGCAGCTGTCAAGAAAGGGACTTACTTTATTCTTTGCGGTAATTAGCAGCTTTCTAAAATCAAATAAGCATATGAACTCATTAACAGATATTTTATGATACGGTGGCTATATCGTATACCATGCTGCTGTTGAATTCTTGATGCTGATTGGTCAGAAGAAATGAATAATAGAATTTTAATTTTACAGCACCTTTGTACGACCAAGGTCGAGTCCACAAGGCAAATCACTGGGGAGGGTTACAAACTAAAAATGTCTCTAAACTCTGTTTATGAAACTGTTTACATCTGATCTATTACAAGTCTTTTTTGCCTAATAATAACTGATAAAATGTGTCGTCTTTTTTAAGAAATAAAAATTGTAATCTTTGACAAATTGCTTTCGACGTGCAGTTAAAGGTAAATATTGAGTGCACAGACTAACCCCCAAGCTGTGACTGATCTTGAGTGCTATTCACAGCTGCAGATAGACATTAAATACATGAATACACTTTCCTGTTGCATGGTATCACAGGCTTTATTAGTGTAGTACATCATAGTGCCACTATGTTACGTACAAGTAGTCATCACTTCGCCTGCTGTCCAGTGAATCTTTTGTTTTAGCCCTTTTCTTCCACACACTGTGGAAACTGTTGGAAGTGAAGTCGTCTTGGGGACAATGTCCACATTTTAAAAGATATTCTTAAGGCAGGCCAGACGGATGAGTGCAGCTATTCAACACTAATAGTTAAATCACTTATACACTGTCAGAACTCCATTCGGTTCAGAAGAACAGACATTTAAGAATTTGTGCTGGGTGGTGGGGTAAGTATGAGAAAGGGAAGGTTGATAACCCTGAGTCTGAAACCTGACAATGCCACAACCACCTTTGGAGTACAAGTTCAACACTTAGGAGTTGAGGAGAACATTGCTGTACCGCTCTCTCTGGTCAATCAGAACAAAGCTCGTCAATCATGGACATGGGAGATTTTTCCTTTTGTAGAAGGTGGTTAATAGCACTTTACACCAAGTGTTCAGCATGAGTGGCAGGACAAAAAGGTGCATTTTACCTGTTGTGCATTAGGGAAGAGCTATCTAGTGGTTCTGGCAATGTGGGAAATTGTACTGACTAAAATTAGGAGAAATTATTTTTTTTTTAATTATTAAAATCTATTGAATTGAGAGGGGGAAAACAATCAGAGAGAGGGAGTCTTACCTCCCCAGGCACTGTTGGCTGTGGATATGGATGGATTACTCTGCACGGCAGGGATGAAGGCTGGCTGAAGGTCAAATAGGTTGCTGCTGATGTTTGGCATGCTGTGGGTAAGAAGCAGAGGCAAAGACAACCATTGTTAGGATATCATCTGATGTATTAGACACAAAGGCAGAATATAGACAGTGCTGTGGATAATGATGCTGTATGTGCTGTGTGTGTGTGTGTGTGCGTGCGTGTTCTAGACCTGTTGGTGACAGGGGCAGGGGTGGTGTTATGGTTGGCGAACAGATCCACTGCTGCACTGTGGTTGTTGGCACTGCTTGCAGCCTGAGTAGCAGGAGACACAGAGGGAGTCTGCATGCTAATCTCTTTCAGCCTCTGGTCCTACATACACACACAAACATTTTTATCACCTCACTTTTCAGACGGGGAGAAAAAAAAAAAGTGCAAAGCTACAAAGTCTTCAAACTGTGTCTGACAGCATGTGGTGTGCTGCTGACAGACTGCTGGAAAGAATCTAAATATACAGTAAACTATACTGCACCATTCACACTCCACTGAGGAGAGAGAGCAGGTTGGAAATGATTATTAAACTTGAATTACAAAGGAGTATTTCAGTACGTGTGTTTTTATATTAACAGATCCTGTAAATGGAAAATGGTAAAGCTTTTATTAGTCAACACAATATTTCCTCTAGGAACAGATTTCTTACCCGTATGATTATCTTACATTTACAGCATTTAGCAGACACCCTTATCCAGAGTGACTGCAGCTTGGTGGACCTGGGGTTTGAACCAATGACCTTCTGATCAGTAGCCCGACACCATAACCTTTGAACTACCACATCCCGTTATCTATTGCTTATTCGGTCATCTTGAAATCGCTCTTCTCCTCATGCAGTTATAGATTATGTTCAGTTCTTATAAAATATAGTAGAGTGCTATGGAGACTTACGTCTATAGATAAACTTTTAATGAAAGCATTATTATGGTGATGTGAGACAAGCTGCTATGACCGCAGCTTTACTGCGTTTATGTTTGAATGTATGCATGTATTAAATGCAAATTGAGCTACATTTCCTCCTATTTCCTGTGGACAAAATCATCAAATCAAAATGTGCAAATGCCTGAATGTTGTCAGGAGGAAGCAGATCAATTCAGCTTGGAAGAAACCATTCAGGCACAAATACATGACCAAAGCAATCAAAATGCAAAACTGATCCCACAACCACTACAAATGTCTGAGTTGATAATCCCACCCCAAACACAAACACACAAAACCAACCACACAACCTAACCTCTAGCAAAAACATATTATAACCTCTGAACACCACTGACCACAAAACCAAACCCTGTCTAGCTATGCAATATACCGCTGAGACCGGCTATATATCGTACTGAAGCAACACAGAATAACTGCCTTCATCTCACACACACACACCCAAATACAGCAGAGTGCAGAGTGTTTTACATACAAGGGTCTATATGGCTTATGAATGTCCTCCACAACGTGCGGAAGGACGCTGAAACCTAAAGCTGTGCCCATAAATTAAGTGACTAAGCAGACTTTTCCCCCTCCTCATCCACCGACACATGGTATAAATATGCATGTATGATGCAAAAAAAAAGTGCTGTTGCAGCATTTAAGTCACAGCACAGCTTGGGAAAAAATAAAAGTTTAGAATATTTTAGAAAAGGAACCTAAAGGACATCATGACGTCAAGTGGCGTTTGACCTCCAGACCAATCCCATCACACATGGCGAGAGATGGTGCGAGAGGACGGAGCACAGCGACGCTGTAAAATAGCCTGGTGAGTGTATTTAAGGAGATTTATAACATGCTGAATAGAAAATATGCTTTCATTAATATTCCTCATAGTGTAACTTGGATATTTTTGGAGACAGATGGTACACAACATCCCACTTTGAGTGCAGTTACACACAGTAACGCTACACAGGGAAAATCTCTTTACCTGCCTACAAACTACAGTCAAACAATCATCTGCATCATCAGAGTTCCTCCTCTTTATTTCAGCTTGTTTATTGAGTCTGGAGGAGAGAGAATACCTGGCTTCATCTCAGCGCAAAGTGTTCTAGTAAGTATTTATTCTGCTAAAAACAAACAAAAAAAAAAATCAAATGTACAAGCACCCGCATTAATTAATATCTATACAGTGATGCCTCGAGATACAAGTTTAATTCCTTCCGTGACCTTGCTTGTATCTCACATTGCTCGTATCTCAAAACAATTTTCCCTGTTTAAATTAATTGAAATCCCATTAATCCGTTCCAGCTCGCAAAATTCCACTCCAGTTGTTTTGTGTTTTGAATATGAAAAATGTACAGTACCTGTATTTATAAATGACAAATATTGTATAAAAACATACAGTAATAAAAGAGAACGTTAAAAAAAAATAAACTGGTTTAACTTTACGGAAGATGCGCACAGAGGTTGAGGGAGGAGTAAACAGGCAGAGGGGGAATTTTGTCTCGTACGTACATTTTCGTTTTCGTTCACTTACTCGCTACTGTACACTCTTAATGCTACTTTACACTTAAATAGAACGTAACTAAACTTCACTAAAATTAACGAACTTAAACCAAGCACCGCATTAGTTCTGGCAGACACGTCATCAAGCATGTTCCAGCTGTTAATCAGCTGTCCACGACACACACCAATCCAGTTACGAAATCCGTATTACCCGACAATTTAAATTCCCATTCATAGAGCCGCTCTAGCGCTTTGCTGCTGCCGCGATTTAAACTACCTCCTCCAACCCCGACTCCACCATGCCGGAACCAGTGTTCCTTGTACCAGCTTACGTCATAAATCTCCACATTTTTCTTTCTCTCCCTCTCTCTCCATTTAATTATCCATTCATTCATTTATTACTTCCCAAAAATGTGTAAGCGAGCATATCTAATACTATGCATGATTAGTGGTTCTGTTATACGGGGGTCTATTCTATTTTCAGAGCACACATGGTTGTTGAGGATCTTTGTTTCGGCGGCAGCTCAGATGCTCGTATCTCAAAAATTTGCTCATATATCAAGACAAAAAATTGGTCGGATCACAGCTCGTATCTCAAAAAATTCGTATGTCAATATACTCGTATCTCGAGGCATCACTGGTGTCATAAAAGGTAAAATACAGGACAGACTAATGCCAGTGGTCATCAAGGGGACTAGTTTAGACAGCTTCTCTGAACATCTGGCCAGTTCCAGGTACTATTCTGAGCCTCTAAATCCAGCTTATCTAAATGCAGAGTGCATTCCAGGACACATTCCAGGTGTCCTGAGGCGTGTGTGTGTGTGTGTGTGTGTGTGTGTGTGTGTGTGTGTGTGTGTGTGTGTGTGTGTGTGTTCCTTATTGGAAGACAAAGGAGTTTGGCTAACCTCAAGCCCCTCTCATCACCCAGGGCTAATAATTGCTGTGACAAGGACGTGTGGTGTAAACAAATGCGAGTGTGCGTGTGGTCCTACCTGACAGAAGGACAGCGTGTTCCCAGAGCGGCATTAAAAACGCCAAAGGAAGTGCTGAGCCCTTTTTTTTTTTTTTTAATCACACACTGATCTGTGAACATGTTCATCATTTCTCTTATCAGTAGCAGGAGCTTCTACACTTCACAGAAAAAAAAAAAGCTTGGGAAAGATCTGAACTACACTGCATATATATTTATCTCACTGTAAAGTTCCCACGTCATTCAGGCTTACTGAAATAAGCCCCAAACTATTGCCTACAAATAGAAATAGCATACGAATCGTAGGGCGATAAACAGTATTTGAAAGCTTACTGAGACTGTCCTAGCCTAACGTCCTGTAATATTATCCATGTGGCTGTCTACCTCGGTGTTCTGTCCTTGCTTGCCATAATCCTTTCAGTATAATCCGCTAGAGAAGTAAAGAACCTCTGCATAATTAACACGCTGATTAAACCATATTTAAAGGTTCCCAGGCAATACAGTGTGAAATATTACACTTTATTCCACATGCAGATAAGTCTAAATTAAATAGTGTGACAGAAATCGGATAAAAGTCTCACAGACTGACCTCCAGAAATGAGGAGTGTTTGGTAAAACGCTAATGAGCATAAATGATCGACATTTTCCTATCAGACTAGCTGTGCCTGATATCACCATTCAAGCAGAAAGAAACACTGGAGCAAATGGCAAGAAATGGGATTGTATAACCTGAAGTGTAGAAATAACGTCCAAATAGCATTACACAACACAACGATCGCAGTGAGTTACACCGCTATGCTCTGTTTGTTCATCGAATTCATGTTAGTGTACACAGACGAGAAGAGTTTAATATGGCAAAGCAAAAAAGACACAAAATGGAACCACAAAATAGATCAATTCTCTCTATATGTTATGAAAGCAATCATAGATTTAGAGTCTAAATGAATTCCATACATTGTTAAATATTTGAGACACATTTAGTTGTTGTTTTTTTTTATTTTTAATCCTCTATCTTTGCATAATCTTTTTGAAGAATACAGGACTGTGACTGATGATTGGTCAAGAGCACAATCAAGGAGTATATGTGCGAGGAGGATTGGAGGAGGGAAAGAAATTAAAATAAACAAAGACTAAACTGCTATACATTGTGATGCGTACTATGTTTGATGTAGACTTGTTACATCACACCATACACTAAGCTACCGCATCCCTCTACTAAGGTATGTGGTATTACTTACTGTGCTAAAGTGTTGGATTACTAATACCAGGTCCACCAAGATGCCACTGCTGGGCCCCTGAGCAAGGCCCTAAACCCTCAATTTCTCAGTTTTATGAAAATGAAAAAAAATGTAAAGTGGCTCATGATAAGGGTGTCTCACTCACTCACTCTCATATACTACCGCTTATCCGAACTATCTCGGGCGTCATCGGGCATCAAGGCAGGATACACCCTGGACGGAGTGCCAACCCATCGCAGGGCACACCCACTCTCATTCATACAAGGGTGTCTGTAAGCCGTAAATGTAAAACAAAGCACCCTGGATACTTTCAGCCTATAGCAGGTGGAGAATGGAGGTCCCAAGTCTGAACAACTAAATGCTATTTCTGAAGTTTCTTCCTGAGTCAGTGATCCTCCACCCCAGAACATTCAAAATCAATTCCTCACTTTGATTTGATATCTTATTATTAAAAGACAAATCAGACCACTGCTGTTCCCTGAAAGGTCAAAAACTACTCAAAGACCATAATAGTGAGTTTACATGCTAGCAAATTGTTTTGGTAAAGACTTTATGACGTATTTTAATAACAGTGTTTATAAACAGAACTGTGTAAGTGTGATTAACTCACAGGAATGCTGTAGCCCACCTTGAGAGCCTGCAGTCTGGCCTGCTCCTCCTCTAGAGCCTGCTGTTTCTCCTTCTCATCCACACGAGTGAAGGACATGCCGGTGTTGGAGAGAGACGAGACGGCGCTGGACAGAGTCGTGGCTCTACAGGGACACAACACACAAACACGCAGACAGGTAGACACAGACACACACAGATTGGACAGACACAGACACGAGGAAAAAGGTGAAATGTGGTTAGCGTCTTGGAGGAAGAGCAGGTGATTTATACAGATTGAATTACTAGTGAAGTGTGAGTGGAGTTATCTTACAGCTAATCACAGCACTCCATAATCAGATTGAACTCCTTCTTGCAGTAAAACTACACAGGAATCTCCCATTAAACCCTTGGATTAATTCTATTCCTGCTCACATCAAGCTCTGGGGGTGTTGAATAACACTCATACATTATGTCAACACTTGTACATCTGCAGTGTGATCTGTAAAGTAATCACACTTATGTACCAACTCCTTCTCATAGCTTAATGTTTCTGCAGTAAGGGCTAAAAAACACAGACTATTCCCAGCCATACTGTACTCTAATCCACGTTTAATAAGAAACACTTCATTATAGAGAATATATACTATATTTACTTCGTTTTCAGTAACAGTCAGTTTTTAAACAGTCTGAGATTAAGCGATCTGTATTTTTTTTTTTTTACTCTTTGTTTGGAAGAAGCTGCATTTTGTGTTTAATTAATTTGAAGAAAACAAGAGGCCGGTGAGAGGATGGCAATTTACAGCTGCTAGAATGCAAGCGAAGATTGTCGAACTTCTGTGACACCGGATTAATAACACACTTTGGGACCAGATTGTATATGCAAATCATCTTAAAAGTGCTGTGCTGCATGCAGTTGCTGTGATAAAAGATGTTGATTTTCCCACCCTGAGGCCAGTCTGATTATTTCTCAAGTGATTTAAACTTACTGTAGCGTTTAAATAGTGCATCTAATCCACAGCATTTTCCCATTTCTGTCACTGTACTGAACATTTAGTTCCTGAATGCTGATCTCAGATTAGTTCGCATAAGGAAACTTTCCGCCGATGAGTTTGAAGCTCAGCGCTATGGCGTACCTGCTGTCTGCAGAGAACTCTTTAGTCTTCTTGCCCTCCAGAGAGGCCAGGTGCTGCTCCAATGCCTCCAGCAGACTGCTGGGAGCCTGCAGAGAGACAAACAGCGTGAGAAGAGAAAGACTGTACGAGCAAGTGGGTGTACACAAAGAGCATTTGCTTTCTCTCAATATTACATGCTGATACAGCTATCCGTAAACCCATTCACTCACATGACACAGATAAAGACAGCCAGAAAGACAGAAAGAAAAGACATACACAGATGTCCTAGATCCTTCGAGTTCCATAGTATAAATCAATTTATAGGTAAAAAAAGAAAAAATTAATGATTGGTGCAAATCATCAAGACTTCCTTAAGAAGAATAGAACAGAAGTCTTTATTTCATCACATACATTACAGCACATCTTCACATATCCCATCTATGGAGGTTGGGGTCAGAGCATAGCAGAAGGGGTTAAAGACCTTGCTCAAGGGCCCAACAGGGGCTGCTTGGCAGTGATCTTCCAATCAACAACCCAGAGCCTTTAACCACTTCAGCCACCGCTGCCTCCTGCCCCTTTACTCCA
Organism: Tachysurus fulvidraco; assembly: GCF_022655615.1. Classification (NCBI taxonomy): domain Eukaryota; kingdom Metazoa; phylum Chordata; class Actinopteri; order Siluriformes; family Bagridae; genus Tachysurus; species Tachysurus fulvidraco. Next base: position 37,795,431 of record NC_062518.1, read on the forward strand.
TCCATCCATGGAAAAGGATCAGCATAGGACCATCACAAATCAGACAAAACATCTGGTCCATGTTGGTCCCTGCTGCATTTATCGATGGATTAATGGGGTTTAAATTTGGAGTCTGACAACCTGCATAAGTGGTCGAAGACAAAACAAGCTCAACGCAAGCTCTTAGTTAAAACACAGCCTCTTGCATTGCTTCAACTGATTGTCTTTTTTCTTTTTTCCCTTTAAATTGATATCTATTAGAACCCATCAGTAGTGTCAAAAGAAAAGAACAAAAAGGGCAGACATTCAAACTATTGTTCTACGTTAGTAATATGGACTTTGTCGGTCATCCTTCAAAATCATAGAATTAGTGCCGATTCTCCAGATAAACACACCAACAAAAAAAAAAGGAACGTTCGGTCTGTCTTTCAACAGAGAGAAAGGGAGTGAAGAGAGATGTGAAGAATGTGAGAGATGAAAGAGTGAGACAGAGAGGAAGAGAGAGAGAACAGTGGAGTCAGTCAGGAAACAGGAACATTTCAGAAAATCGCTCCTAAAATTGTCACGTCAGCAGCACGAGGCATCTGCTAGGAGTTACTGCAACACACACAGATTTAGGAGGCAAATGTCACTAATACACAGTGGCATTTATTTTGAAAGACAGCCATATTCAGTTTCTCATGGTTAATCATGCAGTGCATCGTGTTTACCCTTTGCACTGATTTAATCTGCGGGACGTGTTTCGCAGCCAGAGAAGGCCGCTTCTGCCTCACCCTCAGGTAGCAGTTACAAATGACAACTTTCAGCAACTAAAACTCGGAGTTTAATAGTGGAATGTACACAGCCTTGGACTCGTTTAATTAGACTGTGTCAATGTTAGCTAAGGCAGTGTCCTCAGTGTCTGGCAGTTTAGGAGAAGAGCAATGACTCGGTGCCAACTTTCCACATCACATGGTTAATGTTTAAACTGCACTTCAGGCACCGAGGGATCTAAACGTTCTCTCTGAGCCGACTGGTGCTGCGTTTCAGTGCTGATTTGAACACCATGACAACGTCCCCTTGAGAGAATCCCTGCCACCGTCTTAAGGATCCTTCTGTTACTTTATCAGCTTGAGTGATGTTTGTTAGATGAGTCCTTAGAGGGGGAAAAGGATCAAGTCGACTTAATTGCAAACTTTAGAAGCAGAACTTTGATGGAAGGCACGGTAATTAAAGCTGTTTCCCTTGTCCAGGTGTTGCCTTGCAGCACTAAGATGCTATATATTTAAAATAAACAAGAGAATTATTACTTTCAGGCTCACAGGTTTACACAAGTGAACATTTTAGTATTAGATTCTATATTCTATTATGGAAGTGTATCCTACGTCATTTTTGGAAGGAGTCTCCAGTGTTAGCTGGAATTCTTTGTGTATTCTTAACTTAGACAGGAGTCATGAAGCTGGCAAACTTTACAAACCATCAGCAGTTGTTGTTCAACTACTTCCACAAGCCTTAAATAAACGTCTAACAAAAAGCATCAAGGATTACATTTCACTTTGTTAAACACCAGGACGATTTGTAAAATATATTTATTCACAGTACAGGAAAGACGCATGCATTTATAAGGCCTTGTTGTTCAAGTCACTGCTATATTGTTCAAGAGCTGTGCTCTTTTAAAAAGCACCTACTAACCAATCAGATCTGAGCTTTCACCGTGCTGAGGTCGAAAATGCAAGCAATGACTTCCTTGTTTCAGGAATGTTCTTACTCATTAAAATGTCACTAATCAGATCAGTATCATTTTAACACAACTGTTGATTATTTCCGATAGATAACAGCACGTCCTGGGTCATGTTTTAGCTCTCACTTCTTCCACGTAGCCGGGTACTAAATCTATACATCACTATATGGCTGGATATACAGGATATTAAACATTCTACTCGCCGATGCTGTTTGAACACTGCACTTGCTGCTGAAAACACACTGACTTTTCCACACAACCTTTCTCCCATTGAACAGCTTACATGTTGTAAGAGGAAGAAGAGGGTGAAAACACTGACCTGTGTGTGCACAGATGTGACTGACAATTCGATTTTAACTTTCTTATATTTCCACAGTCTTAAACAGGAACTGAAAATTGGGCAAGCACAATTTCCTAATTCACTGAAAATAGGAAGGACATTACTGAGAAGTTTTTATTTTGAAGACGCCGTCATCGTCACAAAAGGAGAAGAGATGAATAAAATCTGCTGCTCCAGTGGCTCGGGAAGCGTGTCTCTGACAGTCACACCTTTGATATAAGAACTGAATAATGTAAGCCTGTGTGTGTTTGCTGAGGACGCTCTGAGGTTACATCAACACTTTACATGAGTCTTGTGGCTGGCCAGTGGGAAAGATTTCTCCCTGTACACTGAACAAGAGTAAACAGAGCACAATAGGAAGAGAAAATCAGCTTCTGGTTTCACTTCAGCTGTGCAATTATCTCGCTCTCGCCCTCACACCTCTGCTTCTGTCTGTGTGTGTGTATCGTGCAAGGTGGGCTCATTCATTCTGTTAGCCTCAGGAAGTGAAGAGCTGACATTAGCACTGATCTGTGTATGCTGAAGCAGCATTGTGCATGAACAATACAATTCAAGCAGTGTGCACAATCAATCACCTACAATGTAACATCCTCTGATAGTCTGGAAGGAAGAGTAAAGGCTCTGGTTACACAGGAGGTGAAAGTGAACCTGCTACATTCCCACACACTATTTGCACACGATGCACTTTATCTGACTAGGACAACTTACTTTAAGTCGTTAGATCTGTGTTGTTTTATGTAGCACCATAATCCCGAAGAAACACTGCTTCATTTCACCTTGTGCTGCGTCAGATATATATGGTTGGAATGACAATAAAAGCTTCAGGACTTGGCTCAAATCTTGACTTGGTGATTCAGGGGACATGAGCGAAAGCAACCGCTGGCTAGATGTGAGCTAATATGGAGCTGGAGTGACTTGGTTTAGTGACTACTAACGGTAATGAAGACAGCAGTGTGTATGATCTGTGTTAAAGATCACACGCTGTTTCTCCTTTATCTCGTATCATATGATGCAGATATACACTGCTGAATTTTATACAAAAACACCAAACCTCACTCCAGAATGTTTCATTTAGGCAACAATAAAACTAGGAAATTTTAGCTGTGCCGCATGCTGATAAACGTTATCACTATGGCAACCGGTAGTAGGAACGCCGACTGACGACTTCACGGTAAAGCGACTGTTGACTTGCAGAGACAAAAATCGCTGTGTGTGAATGCAGCTTTACGCTGAAACTCTTACCCTTCACACACATTAGAATTCGGCCACATGAACAACTAATGACTGCTTATTGTAGAGTTTAAAGTTTTAAATAAGTCAAAGGAATTGTTTGTACACAGGTTAAAAGCTTTGCCTCTTTCCTTGAATTTCCTCGAATCATTAAATCAAAACACAGACTAGTCTCCGGTGCCACTGCTTAACCTTTTAAAAGCATACGTGATAAAACAACCTTTTACCCCATAAAGAGTGGAAGACTGACAGCGACAAACAACAACCATGTGAAATAAACCAGAAAGCACGTCATCGTTAGCATGATAGAGAACAGAGAAGAGGGTGGAGGAAGTGGAGCAGGAAGTGGTGATGAAATGTACACTGACCTGAGTGAGATCTGGGATGTCACCCTGATCAATCCCAACTTGCTGTGACACACGAACAAAAAAAAAAAAAACAGGCACACAAACACAAACAAAGGGAGTGGGGATAAAGGGGAAAAAAACAACAATATAACAAAGGGTCATTACTTCATGCAGTGTCTATAAAAGTGAAAACAACAAAAGATTGATGTGAACAAAAACGTGAAGGTCGCCATGCTGCAATTTACTCAGGAGACATGGACAGAAACGTAGATGTGGAGGATGCTTTAGACGGCTGAGACTCAGAAGTGATTTCAAACAAAAAAAAAAAAAAAATGAGAAGCCTGTTACACAAAAAATGAAGACCGTGGCTTTAATGCCAACAAGAGATAGGAACTGAAAACCCAATGGAGATGGATGATTTGAAAATCATGTCTGGGAGACACCTGGTGCAGTTAAAGAAGAAAGAGAAAGAAAGAGAGAGAGAGAGAGAGAGAGAGAGAGAGAGAGAGAGAGAGAGAGAGAGAGAGAGAGAGAGAGAGAGAGAGAGAGAGAGAGAGAGAGAGAGAGAGAGAGAGAAATGCAGCCCTCTGTTTAGGCAGAAAGTGTCTCAGCACTCTGGTCACACCACACAGAGACCAGGTGAGAGACAGAAGCTTTGAGAAAGTGTGAGAGACACAAATAGACAGAGAGACAGAATGGAGCTTCTTTCTCTACACTGTATCTACCACAAGATGATGATAGAGGAGCGTTTACTGCAAGACTGCTGAAGCTGTTAAGGTCAAGTGTGTTCCTACAAGATGAATATGAAATACTGTCGATAACTGAGGTGAAGCTCAGTGGATTTTTAACATGTGAATCGGTTTAAAGTCAGAAGAAATGGTGGCCTCAGTGTATCCATCCCCCTTGTGTCCCTACATATAAACGATCCGGAATGGAAAGTCACGAGTCACAGAAAGACTCGCGTCAGACTTTATAGATTAAAAAAAAAGAACATCCTTCAAGTTGTCTGTTCACAGATTTGCAACAAATAAAACCAACCGTACCTCTGCTACTTTGAGAAACTCTGACAGTTTGGTCATCCTGTACAGGAACTTTTTGTAGATGTCCAAAGCGTCTTTGCACTGATTCTTCTTCATATCAAAATATTTTTCTGTGGAGAGAAAAGAACAGCTGCCATTAGATGAACGATTTGAGCAAAGGCTATAATTACCACATCACAGAGCTGTCAAAACACGCGCGACTGCCTGCTAGCACCGACAGGATCCAGACAAACGGAGGGAGGTAAATTGCCCGCTGGAGGAAAGCAAGTGCATAAAATGCTCATTCAGAGGCGTCAGCTGCAGCAAGCTCTACAAGAATCAGCCATTTAGCAGACTCTAGTCTTAAAAATGGCTCGGACTTAACGACAGAGGTGGAACGGTTCATAGGAGAATGTAAGGGTTGTGCAGATAAGACACTTCAGTGCTAACAATAGCAGTTTTCTGTGATCTACTAACACGTGCTGCTTTCTGAAGTCAGCATCATGGCAAGTACAGCAGTGAAAACCACAGGAAGGCAGGCTGCTCAATACCGCTTCCAACACACCTAATGATGCATTCTCTTATACTAGCAACCTGCTGAGAGAGGATGACACTTTCCTGTGAATGAGAATAGAGTGCTGTGTCCGAGATACCTCACCCTTCACTGAGTAGCGAGTGAGTGAGTGAACAGAGCACTTTTCTATGTGTGAGTGAGTGAGTGAGTGAGTGAGTGAGTGAACAGAGCGCTCTTCTGTGTGTGTGTGTGTGTGTGTGTGTGTGTGAGAGTGTGTGTGTGTGTGAGAGTGTGTGTGTGTGAGAGAGTGTGTGTGTGAGAGAGAGTGTGTGTGTGAGAGAGAGTGTGTGTGTGTGAGAGAGTGTGTGTGTGTGTGAGAGTGTGTGTGTGTGTGAGAGTGTGTGTGTGAGAGAGAGAGAATAAGTGAGTGAACAGAGCACTCTTCTTTGTGAGTGAGGTTGATGAATGAGTGAGAATAGCGCATATTTCTGAGTGAGTGAACATATTTCTGGCTTAATCATTATGAATAAATTGAAATGGGAATGCATTGAAAAATTAAAAGTGCAATACAAATAAAACTGAATTGAATGACCCTCTCAGTGGAAGTGAAAACACGCACTGCTCTGAGTGAGAGAGATTAGGACACACCCTGTGACGGAGAATAGAGCGTCATTCTTTGAGAAAGGTAGAACAGGGTGTGCGCCTCTGAGTGAGAGAGATTAGGACACACCCCTGTGACTGAAACTGTAGCGCTTTTTCCCGAACGAGCGAGATTAGGACACACCCCTGTGCTATCGTACAGGCTGAGAGAGAGAGACACACTCTTACCCAGCAGGTTGATGACCCCCTCGTTGTAGGCGGCAAATAGACGGATGGAGTCTTTAAAGAGCAGCATGAAGCCAGCGTTGATCACACCGTTAGTGAGCTCATTAGGATTGGCCTGAGAAACACAGAGAGAACAAACAAACAAACAAATAAAAGGGTTTACACAAAAGTCCACTTTTAACATCGACCTCAAACAGTAGGCTGCAATGTTCAGCTGATGAAACCAACAACGTCTAGTTTTAATTCTCAACACACTGCTAAATAAAATAATGACAGTTTTTTAGCCGATTTTTCCAGATGAATAATTTAGAGACTGGCACAGAGTTAGCAGGTAGCTCAAGTGTGAATAAAGGTGCGAGCTGGATTTCACCATAGGAACCCGAGCTGATTTTAGCTCTTAGTCCACAGATCCAGGGTTATTTTCACTGTTTGATCCAGAGGAGCTACTCCTCGGCAGGCCAGGTACTACAAAGCTTACTTTAAAACACTGCTGCCAAATCCTCTTACCCTAAGTTTAGATCAGTAATTCCACCAGAATGCTGGAGGGGGCGGGTCTGTAATTCATTATGATTTTTATATTTATTTACAGTGATAAAAGCCACTGATCATTGGATTGACTGGTTTACTCTGAACCTCGGTAAATCAAATGCAAGCAGGCCTAGAAATAATATCCGTGTATCAATCACTTTTGATTGTCTTTCAGCAAATGGTGAGTCAAAAACATTATTATTTATGGGGCAAAAAAAAAAAAAAGGTTCAAAGTGTATTGGGCTTGAGGGACTGATTTAAACAGCGAGATTATGAATTATTTTCTGTATTTCAGAAAATTAAAATGTAGCAGATATTAATTTTTAAGTTAGTTTTTGATCACAATGTACATCTGTGATTAACACTGTAGCTCTGAAAACAAGAAAAAACAAAACAGTGATTCAATTCAGCAGAGCTTTAAAGGACGTTAGAATTGTACATTACTATTACTTAAACGTTTCGGATTTGTTTTGGCGTCCAATTTGTCATCGCACAAATAGAGAAGGAAAACACGCATGTCTCTGTAAGTTGATTATCTGAAACGAGCGATTTGAATATAAACATAATTAGTTTGATCAGCCAGCCTAGGCACCATTATAACACAAACACACATTCGGTGTGATAAGGCAAGACGCACGAGTATACGCACACACACACACACATATATATGTGCACAAATGCAAACACACACCTGAAAGTCGAGCAGAGCGTCCAGCTGGTTCTGAATAATGGGCAGAGTTTTGATCAGCTTCTCTGTATTCATGGTGCGCATCACTCCATCAATACTGCACAACGCACAAACACATATATCAACAAACAAAACACAAACACACACACACAGACATACAGAAACGAACACAACCAACAAACCAGCGGTCCTGATGTGTCACAGAGTCACACCAGCACAAAAATAAACCTCCATAAGCAAACATCTGAGGCATAACTGTTCACCAACTGTGTTGTCCAGCAAGGATGCGTTATACCTTCACGCAAGGTGTGTATGACCATATATAGATTTACCCACATGTGGCCACCAGATTTCAAAAGCTTTATAAACATCAATAAAAATGAGGAAAGGTTTTACATCGGCTACATGAGGAAATAATGGAGATGCTCAGTATAACTAAAATAATGCTGATACTTTTAAGGTTACTGATCACGTCAGTGTTACTGATCAACTCGGGATAGCTGGAGGACGAGCTGACACACTGCGAACACTGTGGTGTGAAACACAATCAGCTAAATAACAGGTTTCTAAATATCGGCTCATAACGCTCCAGCACAATGATCCCGAGAGCCATCTTCCTCACGGTCTTTAAAAAAATCAGCTCGATCGGTTTACAGAGGCGACTTCATTAGTGTGGTAACAGGCTCGCCCGACTCTACTGCAGCCCGCAGAGACCGACAGCTCAGGCGCTCGACAGTAAACAATAACTTAATGTCGCTAAATTAATGAAAGAAAGTAAATACACGAGGAATTATTGATTCATCATTATTTATTTTTAGAATTCTCATTTATCTCAGTGCAACTTTATCCCGGTATATTACATCTACAAATGATTGTTTATGGGATGTGAACTGTGCATAGTAATGTTTGAACAGGGTAAGCCTTCTGGATGTATTTCTGTTAAGTACGGGGTTATTTAGTAAATATGGCTGATACACAAGGGACAAGATGTCCCTGTAAAAATCAGAGAGAGATGGCACGGTCTTCTTTACATTTCACACAATCCGATTGCTGTATCTTGAAAGGGGCGTGGCCACAATAGTAGGTCACATGACCATAGCATGCATCTAGGCTGTAGCAGTGCCTCCGGAAGTCTGATGAGCCATTACATATCGTCTATATCTTTATTGCTTGGTTTGGTTTTGTTTAAGTTTGACACAAAATGATGGAAGACAGAACTTCTGGATGTATTTATAATGAAGCAGAAGTGCAAAACCTCTTTTCGCACAGGACTCATCCTTTAATGACGTGCTGATTTAGAAAGGTATATATTACTTTGAGTTATTTCTTATGCATGCAAAGTTCATAGAAAATTACTTGAAGTACTTGCATGAAGGTTTGGGATAAAAACTAAAATCCCAGAGATACACTGATTATTACTTTTCCCACCTACTCCTGTAAAACTAAGCCAATCCAGATAAGAATTTAAATCTCTGTCTGACTGTGTCTCTCTGTCTATCTCTCAGTCTTTGCCTGTCTGTCTGTGTCTCTCTCTCCCTCTCTGTCTGTGTCTCTTTCTCCCTCTCTGTCTATCTGTCTGTGTCTCTCTCTCCCTCTCTCTGTCTGTCTGTGTCTGTCTCTCCCTCTCTGTCTGTCTGTCTGTCTGTGTGTCTCTCCCTCTCTGTCTGTCTGTCTGTCTGTCTGTCTGTGTGTCTCTCCCTCTCTGTCTGTCTGTCTGTCTGTCTGTGTGTCTCTCTCTCCCTCTCTGTCTGTCTGTCTGTGTGTCTCTCTCTCCCTCTCTGTCTGTCTGTCTGTGCGTCTCTCTCTCCCTCTCTGTCTGTCTGTCTGTCTGTCTGTGTGTCTCTCTCTCCCTCTCTGTCTGTCTGTCTGTCTGTCTGTCTGTGTGTCTCTCTCTCCCTCTCTGTCTGTCTGTCTGTGCGTCTCTCTCTCCCTCTGTCTGTCTGTCTGTCTGTCTGTCTGTGTGTCTCTCTCTCCCCCTCTGTCTGTCTGTCTGTCTCTCTCTCCCCCTCTGTCTGTCTGTCTGTGTGTCTCTCTCTCCCCCTGTCTGTCTCTGTCTCTCTCTCCCCCTGTCTGTCTCTGTCTCTCTCTCCCCCTGTCTGTCTCTGTCTCTCTCTCCCCCTGTCTGTCTCTGTCTCTCTCTCTCCCTCTGTCTCTGTCTCTCTCTCTCCCTCTGTCTCTGTCTCTCTCTCTCCCTCTGTCTCTGTCTCTCTCTCTCCCTCTGTCTCTGTCTCTCTCTCTCCCTCTGTCTCTGTCTCTCTCTCTCCCTCTGTCTCTGTCTCTCTCTCTCCCTCTGTCTCTGTCTCTCTCTCTCCCTCTGTCTCTGTCTCTCCCTCTGTCTCTGTCTCTCCCTCTGTCTCTCTCTCTCCCTCTGTCTCTGTCTCTGTCTCTCTCTCTCCCTCTGTCTCTGTCTCTCTCTCTCCCTCTGTCTCTGTCTCTCTCTCTCCCTCTGTCTCTGTCTCTGTCTCTCTCTCTCCCTCGGTCTCTGTCTCTCTCTCTCCCTCGGTCTCTGTCTCTCTCTCTCCCTCTGTCTCTGTCTGTCTCTCTCCCTCTGTCTCTGTCTGTCTCTCTCCCTCTGTCTGTCTGTCTGTCTGTATCTCTCCCTCTCCCCCGTCTGTCTGTCTGTCTCTCTCTCCCCCTCTCTCCCCCTGTCTGTCTCTGTGTCTCTCTCCCCCTCTCTCCCCCTGTCTGTCTCTGTGTCTCTCTCTCCCCCTGTCTGTCTCTGTGTCTCTCTCTCCCCCTGTCTGTCTCTGTGTCTCTCTCTCCCCCTGTCTGTCTCTGTCTCTCTCTCCCCCTGTCTGTCTCTGTCTCTCTCTCCCCCTGTCTGTCTCTGTCTCTCTCTCCCCCTGTCTGTGTCTGTATTTCTGTCGTGCTGTCTGTCGATGTCTCTCTCTCCCCCTGTCTGTCTCTGTCTCTCTCTCCCCCTGTCTGTCTCTGTCTCTCTCTCCCCCTGTCTGTCTCTGTCTCTCTCTCCCCCTGTCTGTCTCTGTCTCTCTCTCCCCCTCTGTCTCTCTCTCTCTCTCCCCCTGTCTGTCTCGTTCTCTCTCTCCCCCTGTCTGTCCTCTGTCTCTCTCTCCCCTCTGTCTGTCTTGTCTCTCTCTCCCCCTGTCTTGTCTCTGTCTCTCTCTCCCCCTGTCTGTCTCTGTCTCTCTCTCCCCCGTCTGTCTCTGTCTCTCTCTCCCCCTGTCTGTCTCTGTCTCTCTCTCCCCCTGTCTGTCTCTGTCTCTCTCTCCCCCTTCTGTCCTGTCTCTCTCTCCCTCTGTCTGTCTCTGTCTCTCTCTCCCCCTGTCTGTCTCTGTCTCTCTCTCCCCCTCTGTCTCTCTCTCTCTCTCTGTCTCTGTCTCTCTCTCTCCCTCTGTCTCTGTCTCTCTCTCTCCCTCTGTCTCTGTCTCTCCCTCTGTCTCTGTCTCTGTCTCTCCCTCTGTCTCTGTCTCTCTCTCTCCCTCTGTCTCTGTCTCTCTCTCTCCCTCTGTCTCTGTCTCTCTCTCTCCCTCTGTCTCTGTCTCTCTCTCTCCCTCTGTCTCTGTCTCTCTCTCTCCCTCTGTCTCTGTCTCTCTCTCTCCCTCTGTCTCTGTCTCTCTCTCTCCCTCTGTCTCTGTCTCTCTCTCTCCCTCTGTCTCTGTCTCTCTCTCTCCCTCTGTCTCTGTCTGTCTCTCTCCCTCTGTCTGTCTGTCTGTCTGTATCTCTCCCTCTCCCCCGTCTGTCTGTCTGTCTGTGTCTCTCCCTCTCCCCCGTCTGTCTGTCTGTCTGTGTCTCTCGCTCTCCCCCTCTGTCTGCCTGTCTGTGTCTCTCGCTCTCCCCCTCTGTCTGCCTGTCTGTCTGTGTCTCTCGCTCTCCCCCTCTGTCTGCCTGTCTGTCCGTGTCTCTCGATCTCCCTCTCTGCCTGTCTGTCTGTGTCTCTCGATCTCCCTCTCTGCCTGTCCGTCCGTGTCTCTCGATCTCCCTCTCTGCCTGTCCGTCCGTGTCTCTCGATCTCCCTCTCTGCCTGTCCGTCCGTGTCTCTCGATCTCCCTCTCTGCCTGTCCGTCCGTGTCTCTCGATCTCCCTCTCTGCCTGTCCGTCCGTGTCTCTCGATCTCCCTCTCTGCCTGTCTGTCCGTGTCTCTCGATCTCCCTCTCTGCCTGTCTGTCTGTGTCTCTCGATCTCTCTCTCTGCCTGCCTGTCTGTGTCTCTCGATCTCCCTCTCTGCCTGCCGATCTCCCTCTCTGCCTGCCTGTCTCTCGATCTCTCTCTGCCTGTCTCTCGATAGCTCTCTCTGCCTGCCTCTCTCTCTCCCTCTCTGTCTGTCTGTCTGTGTGTGTCTCTCTCCCTCTCTGTCTGTCTGTCTGTGCGTCTCTCTCTCCCTCTCTGTCTGTCTGTCTGTGTGTCTCTCTCTCCCCCTCTGTCTGTCTGTCTGTGTCTCTCGATCTCCCTCTCTGCCTGTCTGTCTGTGTCTCTCGATCTCCCCCTCTGTCTGTCTGTCTGTCTCTCTCTCCCCCTCTGTCTGTCTGTCTGTGTCTCTCGATCTCCCTCTCTGCCTGTCTGTCTGTGTCTCTCGATCTCCCTCTCTGCCTGTCTGTCTGTGTCTCTCGATCTCCCTCTCTGCCTGTCTCTCTCGATCTCCCTCTCTGCCTGCCTGTCTGTGTCTCTCTGCCGATCTCCCTCTCTGCCTGCCTGTCTCTCGATATCTCTCTCTGCCTGTCTCTCGATATCTCTCTCTGCCTGTCTCTCGATATCTCTCTCTGCCTGTCTCTCGATATCTCTCTCTGCCTGCCTCTCTCTCGATCTCTCTCTGCGTCTCTCGATATCTCTCTCTGCCTGCCTGTCTCTCGATCTCTCTGCCTGTCTCTCGATCTCTCTGCCTGTCTCTCGATCTCTCTCTCTGCCTGTCTGTGTCTCTCCGTCTCTGAAATCAGCCCCATTATCTTCCAAGAGAAGGTCACGATTTAAAAAAGAAACTCACTTTTTATTTAGTTCAGTTTGTTTAATGGATCACGTTTGGGAATTAAATGGCGAGATCAAAAAACTCCAGATGTTCGGCTTACCCTCTTTTCATCTTTGTGAAGTCGACAGCTACGAGCCGGTAGGACAGAGCCTTCTCGTTCAGATAGCGACTGTAGCGTCTGATGAAGGTGGACATGTCGTAGCCTGACACACAGAATAAGTGTGAATGAAACACGGTGAGAGAAAACCAGAGGCGAAGGATGGGAATGAAAAGAGGACAGGGTACATGTAGAGAGATTAAAGCTTTATTTATTAATCAGTGATGATCTGTGTTTTTGACAACCTGCATCTTACCTTGCAATGCACCTTTATCGAGGAAATTGTTCAGGTTGAAGAGAGTGTTCCTCGAGGCCAGGTACTGAATGAAACGCTGGGAGACAGAAAAGAGACTGAGATCACAATCGGGTTTCGGTTCACATGGCAGAGCAGTGTGTATTTATCTGGAATGTGACCACTCTGAGCAAACTGCTGATAGGAAAGAAGCTGCCTGGCTGAAGCAGGTACAGACTGAGGCTTTTGCCTCGGGGTTGGCAGACACCGTTGCTGCTGGCGCTGCCTTCACCACCTTTCAAGGCCGACAGAGCTGAGGCTGGGAAAAGCAGGCTGGAAATTCCCGAAAAGAGGATCATTCGATGTTCCACGCTGTGATCTGCTCAGACTTGATTGAGCAGTGACTGATCTTTTCCCAGGTCTACCAGAGAGCGGGAATTTGGGGGAATTCACGGCAAAACATCAGAGATGAAGGAAAATGACGACTTACAGCTTACACGTAGGGGGAAAAATAAAACGCCCTACAGACCTTTGAGCAGCATTTTTGGTACCCCTTTTTTTTGGACAACAGAAAACTGACGTTTTGTTCATCTGAAACCTCTGTAAACTTCAACAGCTTTAATAGCAACGGCTCAAAAACCAAACTAAAACTGCCATTAAAGAGAAAAAACTATAACAGAAAACCCAAATACTTGGTGAAAAAATGATTGATCCACAATCTGATGAATAATATACATTTCAAGCAAAAACAAATTTAATACAATTTTGACACAGGCATTGGAGTCTTGAGGCTAGGGTTAGGCCAGGCCTCGTCCACCAGCTTAGACGCCATACTGAGAGTTTCTCCTCCATTTCATCAATTCAGCTCTCAACTAGAAATGTAGAGAAAGCGGTTGAGGCGCTGGAACAAGCTGTTTATTTATCTTTAATGCAAGGGAAAGAGGGCATGAGAACTTGGAGGGCTCTCTGAAGTCAAGCATTAAAAATAAATCTTGTTGCCGACGGCCAAAAGTATTAAAACAGCTGAGTTATTTAATCGGTGAAACTTCAATTGCTTTGGGTTTTTTTTCGTGTTTGCAGCTTTTTACACTTTAAGGGAAGGCAGCTTCACCTGAAATAGCCCAAAGCTTATTTCTGTGAATTCTGCAAAATTAATAATTAAATATATCTCAAAGAAAGCATACTAGTGAGAATTTATGCTTATACTGCCTCGAGATATCTGTGACCTTAGAGCACCTACAAAATGGTCATGTGATACGAGCTCAGGCCCAAGTTCCTCTTTGCCCTTTTTGCACAGTTTCCCACTTCTTGAGACTTACTCAACCAAAATGAAGATCATGTCACAACAAGGAAGTGACATCACATCCAAAAGCAGCCACTGCGTTCCAAACAACACTAAAACCTGCAGCTCAGCAAAAACATACAATTGTGTGTTTTTCAAAAATGACTCCAGTTTCTCACATCTGCTTCGTTATAAACTCATTACAGCCAACAGTGATTTGCCCTACAGGTGAAATTACACTGCCTGGGGCTGAAAGATATCCACCGCATTTCTTGGGAAAGATTCCAAAGGTTTAGTTGATGCTGGCATAGCAACTCATTACGCCGAGGTGTCCATGCAATTGTGTTGAGACTGAGTGATGTGCACAAAAGACAAAGGAAAAAAATAGGGCTGGTGTAAATCACTCCTTACTCACTCATGTGCATTGCAGCAAAAAGCTCCAGTAAATAAAAATGAGCACAATCATATCTGGAGCTCTCCTGCCATGAGGACTTCTCAAACCTCTCCTCGCTTTGGAGCCAATTTGAATATTGCATCAGGGAAAGAAAAAAAAAAGCGGGTTAATGATAAAAATCGGCTCCGGCTACATGGAAACTCCTGCCCACTAGCCCTTATTTAGGTTATAGGACAAGAAAAAGCAAAACGTTCAGTGATCAAGAACCAAGAAAGAGTAGAGGAAAGAAATGGTAGGAAAAATACATGTCAGTAAAGCTGCGTTCGAGGTGCGTTAGTTTTCCAGCTTCACCTGGATTCAGATTAAGCCAGATTTAAGTTTGATCTTAATTGTTAGCAACAAACAGTGGCTAAAAAAACCAAAACAGTCATCCTAGATGTAAATAAATAAAATAAAGCCATGTATGTGTCATTAGTGTTAATGTGATACAATAATAATCAATGGGGTTTTCCCTCCAACCTTGGATGCAAATATACTTTTATATACACACGATTCTGAACACGTTTACTGATGTGTATGCGATGCAGCTGACAAGAATGCATCACAACGGAAAATCGCTAAGATTTTTCAGCCTGGGTATGAGTACAAGCTTTTTGGTATTCTCTGATACAAATCTCGCAATGTTTTTTACTCAGTATTAAGCAATCAATGGCATCACGGGACATTTTGGCTGAGCTATGTTTGCTGTCTTGTGCTGCTTCCAACTAAATGCTCATAGTGAGTTCCTCCCTTTTAACTGGAATTGACGTGTGGAGGAAAGCTCGTGAGCATCGGGAAGCCCATGGTGATCGAGAAGGAAGGAAGAGTCTCGGTGCTTAGCGTTTGCAGAAATGTGGTGCTCACGTTTGACGGTTTCTCTGCACACTTGCTTCAGAATAAAAATTAAAATCTGTTTACACTCATTATTAAAGTCTACACTCGCTGATCCAGCTCTGCTCAGGTGAGCCACACTGGGTCTGGATTCAAATTAAAGTTCTTAGGTTATCCTCATCAACTGTTATATGAATATATTACAGTAGTGCCTTACAGTGTGTTTTGCTTTCATTGCCATGACTGAACTGTGTTCGTTTGCATGACACTAGGCTTATATCACGGTATCAGATACAAATAAATGATAATGGTATGGGATGACTATCTGATACCAGTCTCATCACCAGAAGGGAATTGAAAGCTCAGTGGATAAGCTTGTAAGTTCAAATCTCTCCACTGCCAAACTGCCACTGCTGGGCCCTTGAGCAAAGCCTCTAAGCCTCAATTATAAATGAGATAATTGATGTGAGATCTGGATAAGAGCGTCTGCCAAATGTAAATAGAAATGGAAAATCACTGAGGTATCGTAGTAACAGAACAATAACCTCTCAGCCTTTCTCAGGTAGCCACTACCTACGCTAAGTTTTGCATAACGAGTCGAATTGCTTTCTGCACCTGCCTCCTGAGCATTGATCAGCTGGTAGATCTTACTCCGAAGTAGCTGGAGAATCCCCCCCCACACACACACACACACACACATTGTAATAGGGAGTGCATCGGAGTTGCCATGGTAAACAGGTTAATGAATAATCGTCTCTTATTTCACTCTCTTGCATGCGGCCTTATTTAATATTCAGCCTCGTCTGTTTGAGGGAATACGCTGCAGCAAAGGAACGTCCAGGTATGTCCACTTTCTCCTGCTACGTTCCCCAGCCTGCTGATGTGCTTCAGACAAGGCGATCGCCTTCAATCTGGATAATGGAGGACGTCCTGTCAGGAAAGCCAGCATAGCATGACAAACAAAGCAAGAACAGCACACACTCGCTGACGCGGTCACTCCTGTGTGTTCGAGTTAAACCTGTGTCACACTTCGACTCGACATCGCTGGTTATTTACAGCTCTGTCGCTCTAAAGTTCTTGTTTAAAATGGACAGCATATAAGGACAAATAAAAACAATGGATTTTCCAGTCTGCTAATAATAAATTGAGTATAAACCTTGAACAGTGACAGCACCAAAGCACCATGCATTATTAACACACAAGCCTCTGGCCAGGAGTTTTTCCCCACAAAAACATCTAGAGCAGTGACTGCTGCTCTACAGTGAGATTTTTCCCTGTCTTGATCAGTTTACTTGCAAAACTCAAACCTGACCCAAGAGAAGCGGGACTGAGCATGCATGCGGATTTCCACAGCGAAGTGGAGCACTTGACTCTCAACAAGTTCAGAGTTGCTATGGATACGGCTCCTGCATCTAGTGTGATGGGTGGTTTTTTTTTTTTTTTTTTTTTTTTTTGCTTGGTTTATTTTTTTAAACCAGCAGAAAACAGCAAGCACAAAAAAACCAAGACAGCACCAATTCTTGGGGGAATCTGTTTGTTCCAGCCACAACCTCTGAAATGCCAAAAACACCAATTAATTTCAAATCATTTGAGAAAATTCCCAGCACGTGGACTAATTCTCTTCTTAGAGAATACATGCAGTATTCCAAATGATTAATAATCCACAATCTAGCCCCTTAGAGCTGCTCACTAGGAAGCGATCTGATAGGCAGGTATGATAATTACTGCTTATCCCCAGTGTTTATCCTGTTCCTGGGTATTGATTAGCAGTCTTGTCTGAGAAAAGGGAATAAAAGTGTAACAGTGAGAGTACAGGAATTGTAAGTGTGCTTATTAAAAAGGTAATTATTACCTCGGCTATCTCGCATCACTCAAACACAGCAGTCATTATGCAAACAGCAGTGCTTTTTGAGCACATTCAAAAACACCACGCTGCTGGAATGTTAAACAACCTTCCTCGCTCATTTGCATCCCCCACAAGACCGGTTTATAGTCATCGTAATATCATAACTGAATTACAACCTCTGAAACGAGCAAATCCGAATCCCACTGAAATGCGTCCACTGTGTCGGTGCTGTGGCTTCCGGCAGGTTCGTGTCTGGGTAAGGTCTGTTCCCATCCACCCACAACCACTCCATTCAAATCTAATAATCAACATCCGAGGCCTGTTTTTTTTCGTGTGTGTGTTCGTTTGTGTGTGTCTGAGGAAGAGCTCATTAAATGGTGCTATCAGCAGGCAGTTATTTATCTCTGCAGCCCAAACAATTTATCAGAGCACCACAAGGCAAACCCCTAAAAATATCCTTCCCAAATGATAACACACCCCACACGTGCACCTTCACACACAAGCACCCCCATGCGTAATGAATAATAAAACTAATTAATGCTGTGTCTACACCCAAACCTACTCCTAAGCCTAAACCTAGTAATAAAAATAAAATAATACCATTTGGGTCTTGTATTAAAGTTAATTGTCCCAGAATGTCAAATTTGTCAGATGTCCCTATATGGACATGTAGTCTTCAAGACACACACACACACACACACACACACACACACACAGGTAATGTGCACTGTCATTCTTTACACAGATATATACTGAATACATTTTACTGCTCGAATTCTATTCATCGTGTTTATTATGCATTCAGAGTGATATAAAGCTGCAACTGAACGTTAAAGAGCTCATAAATCTATTGAAACATATGCTTCCCAATGATGACATTTATGACTCCTCATTGAGTATCAAATATTATGCAGAAAATATAGTCTGTGCAGTAAAACTGAAGTAAAGTCATTTCCTGTAAATGATTAATGAAGTGGATATTTGTGTGTATAAATGGGAAATGTGGGTAGCAGGGCAGCATGCTAGTGTAGCAGGTAACAGTCACTTCACAGCTTCATGCTCTGATCCTTCTGCATCTTCTCACCATGCACATGTGGCTTTCCTCTGGGTTCTCCAATTTCTTCCCACCCCAAAGTCATACTCTATATGGCCAACTGACCAACACACAAATGTGGTTCTTCCCCAAACTGTTGCCACCGAGTTGGAAGCACACTAGTGTCTTAAATGTCTCTGAATGCTGTGACATAATTTCTCTTCACTGTAACCAAGAGCACCAAACCTGTTCCAGTCTGATCACAAAGAGAGCTCTATGAAGAACTCGAGTCTTCTGCACAGAGCCCTGACCTCATCACCGTTGAACACCTTACTAAACTGAACACAGACATCAGTGCCGGACCTTGCTAATGCTCTTGTGGCCGAATGAGAATATCCCGACAGCCACGCTCCAAAATGCAGCAGCAAGCCTGCATGGTGGATACACATTATAGCAGGAAAGATGGACTAACACCAGTATAGGATGTATGTGATGAATGTTATGGTCTAGGAGTCTATGAACTTTTTGCCAGTAGTACATCTGTTAATGGATCTGCTAGTTTAAGTTATCATTATGTGAAGGAGTGTGTTAATGACCCATTGAGTCCCTGAAACAATCTTTTCACAACAACTACTGGAACAGACTTCTTAAAAGAAATGTACACACATGAACCCTAGAGCCATGAAAGTAGCTGTGATATAGAAACAAGCTGTGGGAGAGATGCTCAAGAGCTCTCAGGACTCTATCCTGCTCTTGTAAACATACACGGTTAAACAAGCACTTCATGTGCTACTTCAGCAGCTCCCACTTTGCATTTGATTATTAGTTAAAGAAGAGAAAGTGACATCCTGGTATGCAGAGGCCTATACTGACTGCTACAAAAGTCCATTAGAGGAACACACCAAGAGTTCCTTATCTCTGATCCTCAAAGTGCAGTTGTAAAATTCCACCGTCAGCTTTTCCCACTTGTAGTTCTGCAACACGCGCACAGACACACACACACACACACACACACTCGCCTAGCTGCTGAAAGCTGTACAGTCAGTATCTAGGCCATAGTTGGGAGTGACTCATACACTCCCCTCCACACAAACACCCCCCCTTAAGATCAGCACTTTATCAGTGTGTCCTCCCCTAACCGGTGCTCTGTCTGCAGACGTCCTCTAACTGTCCCTGAAGTTTCTCCTCTGATATGACAAAGACAACGGCGACTGAAGAACAAAAGCAGTAGGTGTAGGTTATACCACACAATCATTTCTATTTCTGTTTAACTTACAAACACATTAAAATGTGAGGCTTTGGGTATAATGAAAGGGTTAAAATAACCTTTCTGAAAAGCTTTAGGAATCCACCCCCACAACTAGTTCTACAACAAGACAACTAGTTGTGTAAGTATGTGTACACAACAAGGTATAATTGCTGTTTGAGTTTCTGTTCTCATCACTGACTTCTTGTTAAAAATACTTTGCGTTCACTTAATTACACCATGATTAAAAGATTTAAACATGGTTTCATTCCCACAAGTCCAGCAGAATACAGACTACACTGTGTGTGTGTGTGTGTGTGTGTCCAAGGCTGTGTTTCTGGGCCACATTATTAAGCAGTGAGAGTATATCTAGGGTACTCTGTTACTGCTATACGTCATTACACTAGGTGAGATTGAAATAAGACCATTTCACTTTGCTCAGGCAGAACTGCATGACAGTGAAAGAATGTGTGTGTTCGCACGAGTGTGTGTGTGTGTGTGTGTGTGTGTGTGTGCGCGCGAATCTTACCTCATTTCCGTACATCATTAGGTGGTGTGTGGTAATGAGGGATTTGAAAACCACCACCCAGCTGCTGTTGGCTGTCCGCTCAAACAGAGTGTCCGCCAGCTGGGGCACGTTCACGTTCATCTCATTGGTGCAGTGGATCAGGTCTGAAAGGAGGGAATCAAAACCACAACATTCAGATCTGTGCAGCAACTCAGTTTCTTTGATTGTGTCAGATAGGATACATTCAGCGTGTTTAAACGTCAAACTTCCACAGCTTTTACTCACACACACAGTCCTCAAGTGACATCTAACACAGATCCATTCGATATGCATCGTTGGATATAAATAGCATCATGACATGTTGTATATCCTTTCATGCATATTGCATAGCATAAACCCTTCACCAGTTGACGTACATACAAAGCGATGTTTGAAGAAAAGATGGACAAAACGCAGCTTCATTTCAGACTTGGAGACGTTACTCGGGTTTACCGGTCTGATCACAGTTCAGTTTTGACATCAGAAATACAAAAACAACAAACTAATATAGGATGTAGCCTAAACAAAACTAGACCTCAGTAACCCAGAGAATAAACAAACCTTTTCTCTGTTCTCTTCACAGGATATATTCAGGTCCATGAGTGAACTCCATGTTAATATGTAACAAGTCGGTGAACAAACCTGAGTTATATGGAATTCTGCTGAACTCCATGTCTGTGTCATCTTTAGTTTACTAGCAGCTACATGAAGGGTTTGCACTTGGTTTTGTAGCTACTCAGGATTCCCTCCACCTTGGTGAAAGCCCTATAAGACTCCCAGGCTGAAGTGGTATGGTTATGGCGATCATTCAGTATTAATCATGTACTTTTTCCCCCTTGCACTAAACATACCGTATACCTTTTTATTTTATTTTTGTCTGTCTCATCAGACAAGAACATTTGATGTCTTGTGTTTTGTGAGAAAGTCAGTGCTTCCGTCTAGACCACCTACACCTCGGCTGAGATGTGTGAAAAATATGAGAGATTGTTATCAGGTACAGCGAGTGATCTGACATCACTTACTGAGCTCAGGGCTGTAGAGACATTCCCAGGATAAAAGTCAGAAATTCCAAGGGTATGAATTTTATCTGAACATGATGTTCCCAAAAAAGCTCTACTTTGCATAAAATAAAATAAAAATAATAAAAAAAACAAAAAAAAAACACAAATGGATCCAGGAGAATATGAATTAAAGATAAGTGATTATTCTGTATATCTATCTTTCACTGAGTAGTTCAGTACAGCAGTACAGTTATTCATTATTAATTTGCAGTCTGTTATCAGTGCCCTTCGGATCCCACACACACAACATGGAAACGAGATTAGATATCTGACTGGATATTTCTTACAGATCACTGTAGCAGTCACAGAACCGGCTAGAGCAAAAACCCTGTATGTCACCGTACATCACCGAATGTGAGCAAGATTTCTGCAAAAACACCTCCGAAGAGGAATCAGTACTGTTATTCAGATTAAGAAGCTACTGCTGCATCATCTCACTTCCCAGAAACTTTCCATTCACTTGGTCAATGGTAGTGAAAGAAGGACAGTAAACATTTGCACTGAGCAAGTGTCACGTTGTTTATTTTCATGCGAACGTTCAGTAAATTCCACCTGCTATCTTCATTTGTCGTGGTTGAAGGTTAGCAGTGCAGTTAAGATAAGAGCAAACATTCAGGATGAACCAAAGCAAATGAAAACATTCTCATAGTCGATTCAGATTTGGGTTCAGAGACAAGAGTCAAGGAACAAATGTAACATGATTTGAAAAAAAAAGAAAAGTTGTTATCTGGCCACACAGTCAATCACAGAGTCGATGCAGCGTGGTTCTTTGTTTCCCTGCTGCTGCTAATTAATTGTACAAGCATTCACAAATTGTGTGAAATTCAGAGCATGCGTTCCTAATCACAATCTTTTCCAGTTCCCTCAGTGCTCAGTACACTGCCTCTTTCCTTCTGCATCCATTTTCTGAAAACGAAAATAATGCCACACACACACACACACAGCTGTAGCTCTAGTTCCTTTGGGCATGTGCTTTGGTTTTAACCAAAGAGACTCAAACTAGCACAGCTCCCGAGTGGAGATATGACGGATCACCCTGAAAACAGTGCAGACCTCAACACAGGCGGACGTATAAAAATAAAACCTGTAAACAATGTGTGCAACGCATGTGGCCTGTAAAACACGCCAATACAGTACACTACAGACCTTGGAGGAAATCAAAAGGTTGATAGACAGTTAAACAGCCTGTGAACATTTATGCAGTTCTGGGAAATAGCACTAAATTGGCTTGTAGATGTGTTTGTGTTTCATTTGCACGAGTGTATTTGCAGCTTTTACAATAATGCAGCCTAGTCTGTGCCTCCAGCCTCTCCCTGTTGCTTTCTCTGACATGTGAAAGTGGTGTTGATTGGTTCCATGGGGAGAGACGCAGAGAGAGAGACGCAGAGAGAGAGAATAAAAAGGTTGTGCTGATTTTAAAAAAAAGTAGCACACAATTGCATGTTACTGGTTTCGCAGTGTGTCGTCTTAAAAATGAAACCAGTGACAGACACACACACAGAGAGAGAGAGAGCGAGAGAGAGATAGGGGTTTTCTGTCGTACTGATTTCCTTCATCCTCCTCCTCTTTTACTTCCAGGACAAAAGCATAAAAACATGCGATTCTGATTTTCTCCATCTTGTGCACACACACACCAGCACAGACACACACACAGACAGACAGACACACTCGAACATATCACAGCACACTCAAATATCCATTCAGCCCCTGCTCTGTAGAGGAACCTAGGCTCACTAAGAGCTGCCTTCCTCACACAGCGTACTGAACACATCAGCTCAGTCCCTGTGTGTTTTAAAGGGTGTGTTTCAGTGCAAACAGAAGCTGAGGGAAGCTAAAGTGTCGTGACAGACAGCCATCAGACTGCACACAGACCGAGCCTGAGCCCTGAGGTCATCACTTGCACCATGAATCAGTGGCTGGCAGTGTGCAGCTGTGCAAGAGAGGGCCATTGTTGGGCCACACAGGAAAGCTGGTTGGACCCGTCGGTGCCCGACTGCTCCTGATACTAGACATGAGGAAGATTTCAACACAAGCAGAACTCTGCCCTCCATCTGTTCCTGGCTACGTTTCACAATAATCTATTCTTGCAGCTTTTTATAACCACTGGGGAAAAGTCCTAGCAGAGTCAGGGATGGTTGGAAACCCAAAGAAAATCTGATAAATGTGAAATAAGACAAAATAATAATAATAATAATAATAATAATAATAATAATAATAATAATAATAATAATAATATTTCTGTTACAGAAAATATATTGGTTTAATATTAAATCTCAACAAACACAGACATGGCAGAAATCTAATGTGGAGGAGATGATGTTTATCACTCACACACACAGATGTTTATTTTTCAGAGAACCCGATAGCGGCGAAGTTGATGTTCCAAATAACGGTACGCGAGTTGGCAGAGATATACATGTAAATAGAAATCATCTCCATCACTACAGATTGTAATATAAACACATGCAGTGACTGATGATAAGCAATTCTCAGCCACGCAGGTTCTATCACACATGTGTATAGTCCGTGTGTGGAGTCTGTTCGAAATGAAAACCTAGTGTGGTTTGTTTTGGGAGGTATGAAGTCAGTAAATGATACTGAAGTGGCGCTCTCACAAATAAATAAATAAAATAAATAGGTCTGAGTGAGGTGGTCTTGAAATGTTGGAAGAAAACCAAACAAAGCATGTATTTTGGGTCACAGGCAGCATTTTTCTGTAGACGCAAGCTGCTCTGCTCAGAACAACAAAAAGAACTAAAGGACAGGGCTACAATATGCAGAAATGCTATGGACATTTATGGGGGGGGGGGGGGGCAACACAGCATGTGATGTAAAAATGCTTTAATCTAGTTATTTCTATACACATCTAATTATTTATTTATTCACAAATCTTCTCAATGCTTAGGTGGTTCTTGGGTCCAGGACTGAGATTTTTGGAAGATATGTGCAAGGAAGGGGGAAAATATATGGAAAATATATTAATTAATTAATTAAGCTGTATCCTTAGTGAAAATTTTAAGTCACCACGAAAACCTTTTGGAAAATTGACGTCTGATCTGGAACGCTTGTTTGGGATTGGATAAGCCTCCTGTCAGTCAACATTCCACACTACATGCTTACATAGATTCTGTGGGCGGAGCTTTACGAACATGGGCAGGAATCATTTGAATATTGAACTCAGCTAATGGTTTGAGACCTAAGCTAAACAGGGTGAAAAAAAGAATATTACCAAACACATAGTTAACCTTTAGCAAGCTTTTTACTTTTTAGTTTGTTTAGATGCACTGTGAACGCCAACCAAACAAAAACCCTCAGCTTCTCTGATTCAGCCGTTGGTGAATTGGTAATATTGGTGAAAGGGGTTGTGTCGAGCCCTACAGCCCAGTTCACCATCCTGTATCCCAATTAGTGCACTGAGCAGGTTCGGTAAAAGAAGGAAAGTCGGTAGAACTACAGCCACATACATATTATACGGTCAGAGCATGCAAAATGAGATGCAGACTGAAGCACTGAGACGCCACGAAGCCTGAACAACATGTGAAATTCCACAGACTGGATCAAATCTCAGCAGTGTGTGAGCTGGACTCTCAATGAGCATTGTAAAGAAAAAGAAGAAAAGACTGTGATGCAGAGTCTCTAAACAGATGATCAGCACCTGCTCCAGCTGTTAGCCACTGACCTACGGATCCATGATATCCATCATCATCATCATCGCTAATTAATCATGGAGCAGAAGCTGGGCCCATCTGCACCAATACACATGACACAGTAGAAATCTATTGAGGGTTTCTACTTACAAATACCAACATCACACCCAGTGCCAGATGTGAACCCTCCCAATTCCAGCTGTGGTCATCTACCAGTGTTCAGCTACACAACACAAATTAGGGCTGGAAATGAAAGCCAAGACTTTAACTTTCTCTTAAACCTTCACCCTAATAGCACCACTATTATAATCATTATGGTTTATACCTCAACAATGGAAAAGAAAATGGTCATGTTTAAATCGGTCAATTAAACCTGGTGCTGAAAATAAACCCCTTACATTCAGCCAAGAAGAAATTCAAGGTCAATACCTCAGACGGATCAGCTGTTTAATTTCATTTTGTATACGAGTCTAACAGACAGGAGCAAAGAAAAACTCGAGATGACACGAGGAAGAAATCTGGGAAGCAGGTGACAAGAAAGTCATGAGATTTTAAACCTGCACTGTCCACATCTATAGAAGAGGAAAGACAAACACCTCAGAACAAAATTAGCATTAAATGACTCCTTTTTTCTTTTTGTTTAATAAACACAAAACATTTTTGTCTACATAATACTAAATAAACAACATCTTATTTGTAAACTCTAATCTAACAGCCTATATGTTAATTATATCTTAGAAATAATTAAACACAAATATTTGCAAAAATTACCGCAAACTATTAACTGAATAAAATACTGAGGACACTCTCAGTGGTTAAAGTGTTAGACTACTGAAAGTTAGGTCATGAGCTAAACCCCAGAGCTACCAAGCTGCCTCTTCAAGTGAACTCCAAGTAGTAGTTTCTGGGTTCATCTTTTTAAGGGTAGTAGCTGTGATTTGGAGGTAAACGGTGATATACACAGTATAAAAGCAAGGAGGGGGTTTATGAAAATGAATTTCACCTTAGGATCAAGGTGTCTCCTCAGTTTGACCTGAGAACACCCCAGCAGCAGCTAACGATTAAATGTGCGACATCATGAGTCATATGCTACTTTAAAAATACCTCGAGAGTACACGCAAGGTGTACACAATAATTGCCAATGCTGAAATAATAAATATAAAAACAATTCCACAATTGTTCCTGGAACATCCTTCAGTCAGCAGTCCCGACGAACCAATAACCTGAATCTGGGATATAAAAGATTTTCTCGACTAAAAATGGCCATCATGCGTGATGACGAGACAGTTCCCAACACTTCAGGATACTGAGGCAAAAGACTCCAGGTAAAGAAGAACTAGAAGCAAGAAAGACGAGAGAAACTAAAGCGTTTGCTAGACTCCGCCATCAGCTCCCACTCTTTCTGGGCTGCGTTGTGTTACTGGAAATAAAAAACAGATTCCCGGCCTACAGACGAGCTGTGTGAGATGAGAAAAAGAGTTGGAGTTTAATGAGTGCATTGATGAAGCAGCTGCCTGTTCTAAACATTTTTGAAAGTGATGCCAGAGAGAGAGAATACGAGAAAGAGAATGAGAGAGCACGAGAAAGCACACGAGAGAGAGAGAGAGAGAGAGTCATTCCAAAAGCATGCCTGAGTTCTCACTGCGTTGAGAAAAGCCGCAGAACCACAGACGGCTTAAAATAGCACCAGGCGTCTTTTGGTGGGTTTGTTTTCAGTCTATCTTCCCCTCCCTACTCCTCTGGTTGATTTGGGTGTGCAAGCGTGTGTGTGTGTGCACGTGTGTGTGAGAGCACAGTACAGGTTTCACGAGTTGTGCTTTCAGACATGAGATCAGTTTTGAGGTTAGATTTCTCAAAGCTGAAGACACAGGGTTAAGTAGGTCGGTGCAAAAGCTGGTGCAAATTCGATGACTGGTGCATTTTTGTGAACGGTTGGGGTGAGATTCCTGTACGGTGAGCTCAGCGGCACGGCTCTGCGCTTTCGAACCACAACCATTCCCCAATTCCCAAATCCACGTCTCCACCACTCTCTCTGCCTCCACATCCCTCTGACACCCCCCATCCATCCATCTCCATTAAACCTCAGGGTTAAAAAGGACATTTGCCTTTTTTTGACTAAAAGCATGAATCTCTCAGTTTGCTGAGGATTAGGAGATCAGTGAGCATTACATGACAAGCAGGTTAACCTTTGCTTGGTGTCTCTACATGGCTGCTTTTCAAACCGTTTCAGTACAGATAGGAGCCATCATTCCGGTAATCATACTAAATAGTCACTGTATTTTTTTATTGGACTTAAGTAAAAAGAATGAATTACATTCCCATGCATAAGTATTCACCCCTTGACCTTTTTTTCACAGATTGTAAAGTTACAAACGAAGACTGACAGTAAAACTGAGATGTTCACTTGATTAAGTTTTAATGTTTCATGAGTTTTAAATGAATTTACACGGCAAAGATGTCACATAATAAAGTCTAGGGACTTTAAAACGAAGAAGAAAGCTATACGCGTGTTACAGGTTTACGTTAAGATGCCACGTAGTTTAGTTTATTGACACAGTCATGTATCAATCAGTGAATATCTCCAAGTCTACACAACAAAGGAGTTTGTGGTTTCAAGGTAACATGACAAGCTGAAATGTAGACTTCTTAATTTCAAGAGAGATGAGGAAAAAAAAATCAGGGTAGTGAGTGACAGAACGTAAGTGATAAGAGGAAGAAACCGGTCTAATATCGTTAAAAGTAACCACAAATCTCTGGTGTGGCGTAAGAACAAAACACTACAGGATGTGATGTCACAGGTAAAGAATCGATGTTGAACAGATACCGGTGAGTCCATTTCACACTGGGATGCGAACACCATAGTGGGGTGGACTATTTTCCTGTAACAGCATGCCTCAAAGTCTGTTTATTTATTACTTGTGACACAAAGGTCATCTTTACATAAATGTAAGGCACGTCTTCACCCACATGCTTTTGCTCATGCAGGTCTATTTAAAAGATCACTGTGATACAGATCTGCTCAGGATTTTACAAAGTGTCCTTCAGCTGAAAGTCAACACAATTCATTTTGGTGAAGAGAAATCACATCTCTCATTAATAAATAAGAACCCCATCATGTTGCATTTGTGTCATTACGGAAAGGAGCAAATAAAAACAGACGTCATATCGCAGCCTCTTAATAATCCAGTTAAAGACGTGGTCGGGTTTTTCACGTCATTAACAAAATTCTTATCAATATGTTTCATTAATGATGTTGACTAATCGTTCTACATTTATTTAAACCTGACTGTATCTAGAATCCCCTAGGCAGAGACTTTATGGAGGAGGATGTGCGCTGAATGAAAAGGGATTTTAGAAAGCAAAAAAATAAATAAATAAGTCAAATTCCTGTGCCACTATAAATACCCCAGACACTGAGCATGTCAGAATCAGAAGCTGCCAGTTTCATGCACGCACGCACACACACTCAGCGTCTCACTCGCGCACACGCAAGCGCGCACACCCAGTGTCTCTCTCCTACCGACACGCGCACACCCCACCACCCGGCGTCCCACCCACACCCGACGTTCCTCACAGACCCAGCCACCCAGCGTCCCAGACCCAGCGTCCCACACACAGCGTCTCTCTCCCACCCACCCAGCATCCCACACCCAGCGTCTCTCTCCAACCCACCCAGCGTCCCACACCACAGCCACCCAACAACCCAGCATCTCACACACAATTATATAATGTGAGCATTATCATGTGATGTATATGAGAATCTGAGTAGAGAAAGCTGGTTGGAGATCAGTGTAAAATGCTGCACTGCAGAAGATAGGTCAGGGAGCAACATCTGTGTGTTGACTCAGTGAAAATCTTAACACTGTTTGTTCTAACAGGAAAGCACAAGCTCACTGTGGGGGAAAACAGCAGTGTCTGACATTCTGATGAGTCGACAGAAGGGATGTTGTAGATTACAGCGGCACTGATTCACATTGTTTGTGCTGTGGAAGATTGATCAAGTACAAGACAATTTAAGCACATGCCTTTGGAAAACACAGAGCAAGCTGGCAAGCCAACAGTCAGCTGAGAACACGAGGAACAAAATCACTCTCGAGTCCTGACAATTTAACTGTGTGGTTATTTGGGGAGATTTCCTCTAGTTGAGGCATTCTGCAATACAATCAAGACAAACTGCAAAAACAGTGAACGAAGAAAGAAAAAAAAAGAATAGCAGCTCAAATGGAAATTCACTTATTTCCACACATTTCATTCTGTGTTTTTTTTTTTTTCAGGAGCACGCTCAATTTCTGTTTCAAAAAGGAAGTGTGTGCACTCTACTGGTGCTGTAATACCTGCGTGTCTTGCTCCACACCTACAGCACCACTGCTTTAGCAACACGGCCCATACAAAGTAATCGAGCAGACCGTTAAACCGCAAAACTTGACTGTTAAACCAAAAAGTCTGAAAAAGGATATGATACTGAACTGGATACACAACACACACAGCCTTGAAGAGCTTCTTATATTACAGATTGTGACTTGTGATTCTGGAGCTGGTTTGTTTGTGGTTTGGTTTGTTTTTCTGTGACAGCTATTGGAAGTGACTCAGACGTCACAGGAAGACGCTGCTAGTGCGGTTGCAGAGCCATTTAAAAGAAAAGAAAAAACATTGCAGTAAATTCAGAGTGTTACATTTACTGTAAGCTGAACTCCACCAGTGTAGACGTAATGCAAACAGCGGACTCAAAGCACCAGAATGCAAGGCACTTATATGACGCAGTTATGCTGTCTAGTCTTGGATAGCTCGAGGTCTAGATGACGATGAGTGTGAGAACTATTAAACACTTTCACAAACACTGCACCGAGATAGTGATGGTTTATGTGCATCTGTTCATTAGCACGCGCGCACACACACACACACACACACACACACACACACACAGGTAGACCCCATAAACATCTCCTTCTGCACTCTGAAGGCATTCTCACAGGGTGAAACTACGTCGCCCTTCACAGAGAGGAAGTGTTGGTTAGAGACATTAGTGACTCACTGATGTGGTTAATGGTCTGAATGACCCGACCTTCATGCCTTCACAGCGCAGCTACAGAATAACATGACACTTGTGCAGATAAGCAGAACGATGTTAAGAGTACTCAGCCTAAAAGCTTGACTTCTTCATGGTTAACTTCTCTTTGTACAGATCAATGCAATTTTTTTTTGTTCAATTTATGCTTTATACCACAGTGCAGGTGAATTCTCAGATCTGATTAATCAGATGATTCCCAGCAGGGTTAACATGACAAACTCTGGGTTATTTTCTTTTTCTTGTTAAGACAAATGACTGTGCTTGTGAAGGTGCTTGTCCCACAAACATTATACAATAATAAAATTTGTAGTCACTTGAATAATTTCCAGGGTCTAAGTTTCCATATCACTGATTACATGTGGTAAAGGTGTAATAAACTGATCAGAATGTTAGGAGTTCAAATCCCAAGTCCACCAAGCTGCCACTTCTGGGCCCCTGAAAAAGACCCTTAACCCTCAACTGCTCAGTTGTATAAAAGAGATAAAATTCCTCTCAAATTACTCATCTGATCATCACTGCATTATTAAAAGACATTCTTTTGTAAAGAGAAAAATAGTTGGTTTGTGGTTGACTGCTCTCTATACAAAAAAAAAAAGATTTTAGTTTCTATTCTGCTTCACCTGTCTACAGAAACCATTTATATTCATGGAAATGGTGTTGACACATACAATTATCACGATTCAATGAATATGCAAAACAGCACTTGATGTCTTCTGGAAGCATCTAAAGATTATTTCTCTACCTTTTCCTAAAAGGAGATGCACACAATAATCACCTATGACTATTATGACAATCATCTATGATCTTTTTTTACATTTTGCTGCTGTATCAGAGAAATGTCCCCATTGTGGGATGAATAAAGGTACATCTAATCTTATCTACCAGAAATGCTACAGGTTCAATTGCTCTCCCTCACCAAACTACCCAAAGTATATTTTCATTTATAGTGGTCTTGTAAAACAAAATAAGATAGGCGGTGTATTTTGTGTATTGCTGCCTCACAGCTTCAGGCTGTGAACAGGTGTGTGTAGAAGTGTGTAGGTGTGTTTGGTGACCGACATCTGATTTGGGTTGTGGAGTCTCCAGCATTACAAATTATGAAGAGGTATGGGTGAAGTGTGAAGTGCGCAGACACCTCTAGTAGGAGAACGGTCAGTAGGTCACACCTGTCAGCCAGGACTGTGGTGATCTCAGGTGTGTGTGTGTGTGTGTGTGTGTGTGTGTGTGTGTGTGTGTGTGTGTGTGTGTGTGTAAGCAGCAAGGAACAACTAGGGATACTTACAATCCAGGTGCTTCTTCTTGGGGCCGCTGACTTCATGAGTCGTGGCCTTACACACTGCTTTGCTGATGCTGGAGCCGGTCATGCTGTGCTGCGCCGCTGCTATGCGGTCTGTGATGCTCTGTCCGGACATGTTTCACCTCAACACTGACTACTGATCAGCTGCACGAGTTTCTCTCCAAAAAAACAAAACAAAACAAACCCAAACCCTAGATAGCTTAACGGCTCACTAATATGAGCGGAATTAGCAAAACCTCGAGTCAGTAAAGTGACTGCTTATTTATGGGTTGTTGTTTTTTTATTATTAAAAAAAAAACCACAATATTTTATCGAGCTAAATACCAACCCAGTGACCCTTGATTTGTAAAACCGTGTGTGTAGAAAAACAATCTAGCTACCTATCTAGTAAAAAGATGACCCCAAGTGCCAATGTTACACCCGGATGAACTGATTGACTGAGCTGATGTTAGCTAATATAACCATAACAGCGTTCAAACCGAGTACAGGTCCTAATGGTCAAATCTGAGCATATAGGAAGGTTGCAAAATGACATAGCTAGCTATCCGTCCAGCCAGGTCAGAAAGAGATAGAGAGGAAAATGCCACGTACCCTAAAAAAAAAAAAACCCCACAAAAACTGCTCGAACAAGTCGAAATAATATCTAAAGTCTCAGCTTGTACCTGTGAGCATTTGTTGATCTAACGAGTCGCTTCCTGACCAAAGGAATGCAAAGAGACATTAAACTACCAGGTCGCTTTAATAATAATAATAATAATAATAACAATAATAACAACAATGTTAGGCGAAATGAAACTAGTTAGTTAGCTAGTTAACAGGTTAGTTAACTCGGTTTCCTTCCCGTGTCAAACTCTGAAAAACTGTTCTTGCTAGTTCCTCTCCAGCTAGCTACTGTGCTATGTTCAAACACTTCGCTGACATGAATGACGGAGATCAGAACTGAAAGTGGGAATCTTGTATCGAGGTGGATCCTAAAGGATCTAACGTTAGCACTCGGACCGCTGATTAGCCGCTCAAAGCTAAATGTCCAACCTGGACCTGTGAAAGGAAGTCCACTATTCCTGCTGTAGCACCGCCACACGGAGAAAATGAGGGTTTTTTTCCGTCTTGGATCGATAAGTGGTGAAATTCCGGCGGGTAGTGTTTTATCAGCTCCCTCCAACGGCGTTCCTCCACTTCGCCTTCGGTTTATTCCGGTTTGTGAAGAGCAGCTCCGGACAAAATGGCTGCGCACAAATCAGGTGATCCCGAAGAACGTTGATTGGGCGGGATCTCTGAGCGCTGATTGGATAAAAAACAAGTGAGCGCTGATTGGACAGAAGCAAATAGCGAATTGGAATGATTCTGAAAACCTGTTAAAGTTTATTTTGCTGTATAGCAAATAAAGTACATTTACATTTCCAGCATTTGGCAGACGCCCTTATCCAGGGCGACTTACATTACTTCATATTTATACAACTGAGCAATTGAGGGCTAAGGGTCTTGCTCAGGGGCCCAACAGTGGCATTTTAATGGACCTGGGATTGAACTCACAGGTTAACTCACAGGGTAGCCCAAGACCTTAACCACTAGGCTACCACATGCCCCAAGTACAACAATTCATGTTTTTATCAATGATTAAAAATGTTAATATTTATTGATAATATGAAAACATTTTGGGTTTTGGGCTTACAAACAAAATTGTCTTTTTGTATGTGTATCTCAGAATCACAATCAGAATCAGGTTTATTGGCCAAGTGTGTTGATGTTGACACACACAAGGAATTTGGTTCCAGCTGTTTGTGACACTCAAAAGTACAGACATAAATAACATTATATTATACAAGACAACAAGAAAATGCAGACGATGTGATACAATATAGACAGAATGAGTATTAAATATGAATACAGAATATATGACTGGTCAGTTATGCACATAAAGTGTGAAAAGTGCATGGTAGTGCTAATAACAATATTGTGTAATATTTTGCTTTTTTGCAGCAGCAGTAGTGTGTGTAACATATTTACATTACATTTACATTTACATCATTTGGCAGACGCCCTTATCCAGAGCGACGTACAGAAGTGCTAAGTCTCTATCATTGGATACATTAACTCTGGTTCACTAGGTTACATACTTAAGATACCATGAGTCTAAAAGATTGTCAAAGTTTTTTGTTTGTTTTTGTTTTTATAAACATATATACAACAAACATGGAAAGAAGTGCTAGTTGAAGTGTTTCCTGAATAAGTAGGTCTTTAGCCATCGTTTGAAAATAGCCAGTGACTCAGCTGTCCGGACCCCTAGGGGAAGTTCATTCCTCCACCTTGGTGCCAGAACAGAAAAGAGTCTTGTAGTATACTTGCCTCTTACCCTGAGAGATGGTGGAACCATCAGTTCTGATAATGCTGAACTTGTAGATATGAAGCAGGGAATATCATTATGGTGAGTTGTTAATCAGGGTGATAAGGTGCCTGGGGAAAGAAACTGTTCCTGTGTCTGGCAGTTTTGGTAAGCAAAGTTCTGTAGCGCCTGCCAGAAGGGAGGAGCTGAAAGAGGTTGTGTCCAGGGTGTGAAGGGTCAGCAGTGATTCTTCCTTGCCAGGTTCTGGTTCTTGTATGGTACAAGTCCTGGGGAGTGTGCGTTGCAGTCTGTTCCTGTCCTGTTTTGTTGCTGCTCCAAACCAGGTGGTGATGGATGTGCACAGGACAGATTCAATGACTGCATTGTAGAACAGCATCAACAGCTCCTGTGCCAGACTGTACTTCAGTAATTGACATAGAAAGTACATTTTCTGCTGGGCCTTCTTGATGATGGAGTTTATGTTGCACTCCCATTTCAGGTCTTGGGAAATAGTAGTGCCCAAAAACATGAAGGTCTCCACATATGACACAGGGCTGTTGGATATTGTGAGGGGAAGCAGTATTGAGGGGTCTTTCCTAAAGTCCACTATCACCAGCCGCTTCACCTCCTGCCGGTATGCAGACTATAGCCTTTATATTTATTCACTGTACATATGTTTACATAAATTTCTGTACATATGTTTGCATATATACCTATATATATTACATGCTGTACATATGTTTACATATGGTATGATTTTATTGACTTGATTTATAGACAATGATTCCACATTTGACGATCACCCTGAATCTGCTACAACAGTCTTCAAATGATATGTGACCGATTTTCTTCAAAATATGAGGTAAGCCTACAGGTAATTTGTTAACAGAGGACTATTTTAAGTATCAGAGTTATTTACAAATCATATATACTATATATACTATATATACTTCAGCTTCTTTTTTCTGTGAACTGTGGAACAGCAGTGCTACCTGCTGTGCCAACATGCCACCTCATTAATAAACATGAATATGCAAATTGAAAATAAACTTATGTCCTCCTATCTTGTGAAGACTAATATAATGCTGTCTCTATAAGCATAGTCTATATCACAAAAATGGTCTATCATTGCTGTCCTGTTTGTTAACCTAGCTTGTATTTGTCACAAGTAGACATAAGTGGAATTGCAGACCAAACCGGAAGGTTATTTTTTTCACTTGCTTTTTTCAATTCCTTGCTGAATATTAATAGCAAAGTAGCGATGTCATGACCCAATGTGTGCAGCCTGTAAAAGACCCCCATTTCTTCAGACTCCTTCTCTGACCGTTGTCATCAGCCTGATTACCCAATAAATCCTCCACTAATTCATAGAATTATGATTACAGACATAACCTTTTGTTTTGCTTTCATTTGTTCTGACATTCTTTACCTGACAATAGCCTAAGTCAAAAATAGTGCCAATATCTTCTTGTATTGACATTCAGACTCACTCAGGTTTCTGATAGCAAACTATATTCACTCAAATTCAAATTCACACCAGAACACATGGATGGCACAGAAACAGCATTCAGCCTGCAAAATTTGTCGAACATAGATTTTAAACTCCATCCAAAAAATTTACACAACAGTGTCATAAGCATCTTAGGTACCCAATTTGCCAAACATCGCAAAAGTGTGCTAAGCTGAATGAAGAATAGATGGAAAAAATGACACCTGGTTATGTTTTTATGATTAACAAATGGACATGAAGCAACATTTAAAGAAGTAAAACCATTCTGTCAAGAAAGAACACAGAATATTTGAATTTTTTTATTTTATTTTAAATTATTAATTTTTTTATTCTGAAAAGAACACCTATGATATCACTGATTTATTTATCTAGTGTCAGGAAGCACTTAAGATGATTTACAAAACCTGAACTCCTGTATAAAATATTGGCTCTGCTTCTATAGATCACGGTCTATTACACATTGATAATAGAGCAGCTCCATCTAGAGGCAAATAGATAGATCTATTTCCATGGCAACTGCCCCATCCCAGCAACGGTTGCTGCAGGCCATAATTTGCCTTGCCAAAGTCCAGTGTCAATCAAACAAAAGGATGAAATCACAAATATCTGGTTTGCCACTACTATTACAACATGTGTTCATCAGATCAACTGCAAACATGGTTTCATTGTACATTGAACAAATAAAATATGAATTTTGTGGGGCCAGTTATGATTGCATTTTTTATCAGCATGAACAAGATAGGTCCTCTAACTTCCAAAATAAGGAATAGCAACACTTCTGCTTTTAAATAAATCCAAAAGCTGGAATCTGAAGTGGAACTGCTTTTGGTCAAACTGTTACAACGCATCAATGCAGGATGACGCATTAACTGCAATCAAGCCTGTGGGCTGCAGATGCTTGTTTCTGGAAGCTTGCCAAAGAGCCAGTAGTGGATCATCAAGCAAAATCCTTAAACATGAAATATCCAGCTCCTGCTAGGCCTGTATTTCACTGTAGATGTAAGATGCTTATGGTTATGTGAAGGTGTAATGTATAATCGAAATGGTCTGTCACTGCTGCCATATCACACTGACACCTAGTGCCATAGAAAAGCCAATAATTTGACAATCAAATGAAAAAAGCAGCTCTAACACACACACACACACACACACACACACACACACACACACACACACACACACACACACACACACACACACACACACACACGACTAGCCTCTCACATAGTACACACATGTGCATATCAGCCTCCAGGGTGTAACACAGTAAACACATGTGGAAGTGTGTGTATCTGTATACAAGATCCTGCTCAAGACTGGAGTAAAATTCGCTGATCTCAAGGATGGATGGAACGCAAGCTACTACTATCTAAGTTTGATTTAACATAATAAGCTTTATTTATCCTGATGAACAATATGTCCATTTACTGCTTAGCCAATTAGCTTCAGTGTAAAACAAAACAAAACATAATGTTTTACAAACATTTACAAACATCTACAAAAAAAAAATCATTCTTCAGCCACTTGAATTTCTTGACTGAAGGTTTTGTTTAAAACATTTTTTACATTTTATTTAAAGATAGACTTAGCAAACTTGACAGATATTAGCTAAAGCTTATGTAGATAGATAAAGCTTATCTTATCTAGCTAGTTTTCCTAGCTTTTCGCTTTTGAAAGCCTCAAAGAAAAAAAAAAGAAATGTAAAATGATTAATGCTCCCCTAATTTGAGAGGAAAGGGTTCGGTCTAGCATATTAAAGGCTTCTTTGCAATATCTCTTTGAATGAACTCTAAATGGTTGGATGTAGACATGCACAATAGATGTTTTTCTTTTCAGAATCCATTTAATAAGCTTGAGCCATTAACCATACAAAATAGTGTAGCCTTAAATAGAAGCTTGACTGATAAGTAGTGGTTTCTTCCAAAGCAAAGCTTTTTAGATGACAGAGTGGCTGATGAGTCAGAATCATTTCTCTGAAGTGATTTTAGCTTAAAACAGAATCCACATCAATTGGTAAAGTACTGTAAGTTAACAAATGGCTATTGGCTGAACATGATTTGGCCAATTAACCATTAGCTTATTTTCTGTTCACTTTGTGGTTCTGTCAGTTCCAAGAGGAGGCAGAATGTACTGTACGCTTTTATAGGAGCAGCACAGTGTAAGTAATTAAATGTGTGAAATACGCAGCAATTCTCTTTAGGGGTGTTAAAGTAAGGGGAATAACAATAGTGGCAATTCAGGGTGTTCAAGTGGCTGAGGTTTTTAAACTGAAATGTAAGAGCCACCGGTACAGCATTTACACAATGCACCTCCTTTGTTGCATTAAAAGACTGCTATTATGAAGAGTGCTATGATTAAAGATCTATAAATGTGTCTCAAATGAACATGAAACATACCCGCTGTGTCCTACTGAGTGATAAAGTGAAACCGGGATTCGGTATCAGATAATCATTCATTCACAAGGCAATACAAATCTCAATGAGTCTGACATATTGAATAAATGACTTTCCTACAGCTTTATTTGATAATGCAAATGATGCCATTATAACTTTAGAAGAAATGGCACTGAAAGGTCATTGAAACAGATGCTTGTCTGTATTCAGTTCACACAAAACGCTACGATCGTACATGCAGAATTGGGCCATTGATATCGGTCCAAATTACAATTAGGCGACAAATAGACCTGCTGTCCAGATGCAGGCAAACATTTTAGCACCCATTCAACAGACAGAAACATACTTTTCAGAAACACTTATTATTTTGTCTCCGTGGAGTATTTTTAGAGCTGGGAACATCTGTGACCATCTTAAAATTATGGAGAGCAAAGAGGAGGGACGGTGTGTCTGCCAGTGCTTCTAAGTTACACAATGCACAGGGACATATGGGTTATAACACCATTAACACTTCAGCAGAGCAGCTTTACCATTCAGATATGCAGCATTAACAGCTTGGGACAGATTTAAACAGCAGGCAGGCACCTGCTTAGTGTCTTCCATAAACACACACACACACACACACACACACACACACACACACACACACACACACACACACACACACACACACACACACACACACACACACACACACAATTTAAGTCTGGACAATTTCACTTCACATAATCACATTCACACAGTATAAAATGGACAACAGATCAGTTTGAAACAGATCCAGGTACTGTAGGAATCCATAAGGATATCACAGTTCAATTAGATTTGTATTCAACCCATAAACCCTAACCATTACCCTAAACTCTCATTATACATTAACAGTATAATGTTTGCCCAGTATGACCACTTCCTTATCATTTTCACACATTGTAACAACATGTGTTGACAGTTAAGGCTGTAACATTTTTTTCTATTTAAATTCGCAGCAAAAGTTTTTAAAATTTTATATAAATACTTAATTTCCTAAACAGTTACAAGTACTAATAATACAGTTTTTTCCCCGTATAGCATTTGCCCTGTATTACAGTGTATAAGACACTGTGTGCTCTGAGGTGATGGTGTTTTAGGCAGCATTTTCTACTGGTGACATTTTTTTGACAGTGGTGTTAACAGTTTGTCCTCAGTTTCCTCAACAGTCCTGCTGTCTTGCTTAGTTAAGCAAAACTAAAAAATGTACAACTCAAAAAACAAGTTCCTCTTTATAAGCATTTAACTGTCGTTTAACTTTCCATGACCATTTTGATGTTCCAAATGCAAAACACCATCTACATGCAAAAAACATGTTTTTCAGAACAAGTTTATAGTACTGTAAATGTACATTGCATGTATAAACAAGAAGCATCTACATGAATAATAAGTCATCACCAATAGCATTTAATTACAGAAATGTAATTTACATATGTCGATTTTCTCTGCTGTTATAATTGCTCATGCTCTGTGGGAGGTGTGTGAGGTCTGGAACAAGCTGAACAGGTGGATTGGTGGCGTTCGTGGAGCTTGTAGTCAGACGTAGGCAGGATCACTCGACTGGGGTCTGAGTCAACTGCAGGATTCTTAACATCGCCCGCCATGATGTGCTCAACCAGGCACATGATGGCTTTGTCAATGTTTGTGTTATCCTGAAAGAGAGAGAGAGAGAGAGAGAGAGAGAGAGAGCAAAACAAGTTTATCAACCTTGTGTCACAAAACAAAGGACAGCAACACAGACAGCATCATGGCTTTGTGTATAAATGATCAAATAATGTCTCTTCATTCTCTATTTATTAAATAATTAATCGATTAATCGATTGATTAATTAAAACAGTATAGTGGGCTTTTTTTAAAAGTGCAAAGTGTTTTTAATGATGTTATACCACAGTACTGATGCCCAGACAATAGCTACATCTGAACAGTAGTTTATTTATGATTTAGGTTTATATTAATGTGCTAGGATGTATACAGTAGTGTTATTGTATAGTAGCATCTCTTTCACAGAAACTATTCATGTGGACATGCCACGTAATCTAACGCTAATAAAAATATATGTTAAAAACCAAGACAACCATATGATCGTTGATATATATGAGACATATAGAAGATTTATTAAAGGTGTCTCCAGGGTCAGAGGTGTGTCTGAAAAATAAGGAGGCTGACAGAGAACAACTATTTACAGCTGCTATAATATAGGCAGGAATTAACCTATTTTTACCATGTTCTAAATGTAAATTAGAATTATAACTGTTCAGTGTAATTATAAACTGTTGACAATTGTCATTCTTGGCAAACTGCTGTGTTATAAGAGGAATAGAATATTATTATTGTCCTGTAAATAAAACACAGCAGCACAGCCCAACACATTTTATTCCTTATTTGAATATGAAGGCTTCAATATACACATTTAATTAAGGATATACTTTGTATCAACCTGATAGTAACTAAAATTGGTGCTAAAGTTGGTGAACATGCACTAATAAAATGAAAATTTAATACATATAATCAAATCCAGACAGGCACTCTGCACAAACAGTGACTCTTGCATAGCTCCTTACCTTGGCAGATGTCTCATACCATCCCAGGAATCCTTGCTCTTTAGAAAAACTCTCTAACTTGGGTATTTTGGCACATAGGCCCTGTCTCTGCTGGTCACACTTATTTGCCAGCAGGACAGCTGGCACCGGCTGGCCATTACAGAGGGCCACTTTAGCATCCAGGTCACCTTTCCATTTAAGTACAGCTTGGAAAGTGGAGGCTCGGGTCATGTCGAAGACCACTAGTGCTCCTACTGCTTCACGGTAGTACACACGAGTCATGTTGCCATATCGCTCCTGTCCTGGAAATTCATGACAAATTTGAGGAAGTTGGACAGAGACGCACTGCACTGTAATACTCACAAGATCACATGTTTGAAACCTGTGCTATCTGGTTACTATAATCACATTAAACATTCTCGTTAGATACTTGTGCCTTGTATATCGGTGTGTGTACACTTGGGGTGTGTGTTGGTGATGTAAGCACTGCTTTTCCTCACATGACACTACCTAATGAATGAAACCAGCTGAAAACACCACGCGACTTCCATCTCAGTATCTTAGACATGAACAGAAAGACATTTATCCACACACGCGAGCATACAAATTCAAAATGACAATTCATGTTTAAACAGTGCATTCCATGGGTGTGTTTGTGTAATAAGATAAGCAAAGGCAAATAGTTAGCTGTGTGTAAACACTGTAAGTGCATTAGCAGAAAGAAAATCCATTCTATTTTATACAGATCATACAGACTGCTGGGATATTTTGTAGAAAATTATTGGTTTTAGGCATCAAGTCAAAAAAGGTGTAAAAAAGCTTTCAAAACAACATAGTACATTCTCGGAAATAAATGTTCCAAGCTGTACATGTCCATGTTGCTGTCGTGGTATCTTTAAGAAGACATATTTTACCTGAAAACATGAATATAATGTACTTGTATATAATGTATATCATTTAATGTACTAACACTGATTTCATGTATACAGTATAAATAAACTTTAAGGACATGTAATATACATTTAAAACTACACTGTAAACTGAAGTTTACTAAAGGTACAAAATATATACACTCGAATGTTCCACCCAAAGCACATGGAAATGTACAGATAGTACAGTACCTTCATGTCTGAAAATGTACGGCGCATAGTGAACTACACTGCAATATATGTACTTATCACAACTGCATATTAATAAAATAATCACTCACTTTAATCCTGCTAAACCTTTTTACAACGTTAAAGGCCCTGTGATGAACACTTGCTGCTCGGCTCAAATTATTGGTCGGATTGTTTTGTTGTGTATTGTTAAGTGTGATCCAGTCAGACACAGGAATTCACCTGAGACTAAAATAAGAGATTATAGACTCTAGTGTTGAACATCTCAGACTAATCAGGATATCCACAGCAATCCATAAAATATCTGTTAGCTGATATGTATTCCATTTTTTTTTCTGTGATAGCAGTATAAAAGCAATATAAACTTCCAAAAACAACCCGATATATTGTAAAAAAAAAAAAAAGAAAGAAAGAAAGAAAGAAAAAGAAAAAAAAAAGAAAAAACAAACAAACAAACAAACAAAACCTAGAAACAACACTAAGCCCATAATAATGAAATGAGCCACTAACAAATCTTTTATTCTGGATGTATAACTTGTCTTAAGTACAACGTGTTGACATGCGTAAATAACCGAATTATAGATGAAAAATAAAACAGTCACTTCAGATCTATTTCACATTTGTGTATAGTCTCTAAAAGGCGTGAACATCTAAAATGGTTTACCGCTGATAAATATTTCAAAAATGTGCGGTTTGACATGAAATGTTCACAGCTCTGTGAGTGTGTCCAGATGTGGTACTTACCGGCGATGTCCCACAGCTGGAGGCGGATGACGGTGCCCTGGTCCCAGTGCAGCACTTTGAGCGCAAAGTCCACTCCGATGGTGGCTCGGTAATGATGAGAGAAAACCTGGTGCACGTAGCGCCTGATGATGGCCGTCTTCCCCACACCCAGGTCCCCTATAACTATCACCTTTACCAAGCGCTCCTGCTGCATAGTCTAAGCACAAAATGAGGTTTAAATAAACAGCCACAAGTTGAGTGGTTGAGATCTCAATCCGCCCACAGCAGCACTAAATTGTAGACTTAGGCCACTAGAGGCTGCATGTGGATAGTTTGGGACGGAGCCATAGTTCAACTCAATGCCACGTTTCCTGGTCTGTTAATCATGTGTTTAGGAAAACCAGAAAAAAAGATTCAAATCGACTTTTAAATATGCAAAAGTTTGAAATGAATTACACAATGAGTGAAATCTAGTTTTAACTGTTTTCTTATGAATGCATAAAAATAGTCCTCTCATATTTGGATCAGTAAACCCAGCCCTTAATTATAGGGTGTGATGTTTAACCATGCAGGGCAGATTCATGTACAACATATACAGGGACACTTTCTGAATTTCTAAATGGTATAAGTTTTCATGCAAATAATAAAGCAAAATAACCAAAACACATAGCTCGTTTCTATAATGATAAAGGTGTTATTAAAGGTGTTGACTTGTGAAGGGAAAAAACGTATATAGCGTATTTTAAAGACACATGGCTTTCACTTATGTACAGTACATACAATACTGAATACAAAGAAAAAAAATCTCTCTCTCACGTTTGGCTATTTCGGACACGTTGCATTGTCTTTAATTCATGTTTAAAAATTATTTATTACATTTCAGTACAGGATTTGAAACTATTTAGGTATTGACAGCCATGGAGCATTTTATTAGGAACACTACTAATATGGGCCAAGAAAGAAAGAAAGAAAGAAAGAAAGATCACTAATGTCTATATATAAATAAACCACTGGAGAAGACTGCTGTGAAGCATCCAGGAAAGTCTGGCCATGTTTCAAGACTGCACTCCAGCAAGAACAGAAGAACACATAAACACACAACTGTTAAGAGACACCAGGTCTCAGCTGGCCTAGAAAATATCTCAAAAGCCTTGATAACTCTCACTATATTCAAGTAACAACTACATATTTTAGTTACATTTAAAAGGTTAAAAAAACCTTTAATAAAGTTTGTGTATTTCTGGTACACTTTTTGTACTTCTTCTATGTATCTTTAAATGCATGTCATGTGATGTAAAAAAATAAATATGAATTATTTCTGTAATTATAAGGTAGTTTGTCATAAACTTTAAGCTCACTGTAATCCTAAAATTAAAAAAAAGAAAAAGATTTGTAATTTTCTTTTTAATTATGAGATTTAAAAATTAAGGTAAAAAACTTGTAGCTTGTGTACAATGAAATGATATATATATAGATAGTGTGGTTCCAAACAAACAATCATGTATATATTAATCATAAAATGAATCATTTCTGAGGGAGTTTGAGTTTGCACAGTGATTTATAATCTCTAGTTACAAAATAATATTTCCTAAACTGAAAATGTTTTTGGATGTTGTAAGAAAGCTGTGCACTGAATCATCTCTCAGCACGACAGCTGAAAGGTCACTGATTTACCTCTGCGCCTCTCTTCGCTGGTTTACGGTAGTGGTGCTGATGCGGGATGAGTCAGGCTGTGTGATGTCTCTGATACTGCTGCCATTTCATCAGCACAATTTCCAAACATTTCACTGTGTCCAATGCGTGGTGGGATCCAAACATCCTGGAAAAAACGTCATGGCTGCTTCGACTTCTTGATGTCTGGGATTGTTGCGAGAACTGTTTGACTTGCACAGCTTTAGGGAGACACATTGCTTTGGAGTGAGACATCTGTTTACCACACTACAGTAGCTTCCGGGTGTCCTCTGAGCTCTGTATTGATCGCTGAGCTGTTAGAGAGTAAGAGGAGACTGAAACAGGGTGTGTATGTGCTTTGGTTTGTGTTATATATCTGTGTGTGTGCGCTTTCTAGAAAGTCCATCATCCTATCAGGACCATGGCATGTGGGCTTAATAAGATCTGAATAACCCGAACAGATACCGTAAGTAAACTTAACCTAACGTGGGCTCGCATGTTTCTTTTTCTTTTATTTTGTGACATTATTGTCATTAACGTTAAAATAAGCGAAAAGTGTGTGTGTGTGTGTGTGTATATATATATATATGATCATGTAAACTATCTTGGTCATAACACATCCATGTTTTTAGCAGGTTATTATTCATTACTACTGTTGTGTCATATGTGTTGAAGCAAAACA
Source organism: Tachysurus fulvidraco (assembly GCF_022655615.1). Classification (NCBI taxonomy): domain Eukaryota; kingdom Metazoa; phylum Chordata; class Actinopteri; order Siluriformes; family Bagridae; genus Tachysurus; species Tachysurus fulvidraco. The sequence goes on from NC_062518.1 coordinate 37,839,146, forward strand.
AAGAGTAATTAAAAGCAGCAGGCTCATGTACACACCACCAACACTAATCTCAGTGAACATTTGCGTTATAATCCTTTCAAAGCTAAGTATAAACCCGGTATCAGTAATGGCTCATGCTATGGTGAGCATCTTGTTTATGTAGATCTAGCATATAAACGCTCCCCATGGCAACCGCATCACTTCCGGTATGAGAGAACAGGGCCGCGACCGGCACTGGGTGTTTCAGTAGTTTTTAGAGTCTAAACACACAGCAAAATCGCCAGCAGGATTATAAAAATGTACAGCTTTGACTTGAAAGGCTAATTTGCCCTGCGTTTTTTCTGTGTAAGAGCTCACAAACAGAGGCCAGGATATAGACAGAAAGCTATACATGTTATAAAGCTAGCATGATGATAATTAGCATTAAAAGCAGTATATTTATGTGTATGACTTGAGTCAAATGTCAACCTGAATGTCAAATAATTGGTTCCAACTTCCACTAAAAAAGTAAATAAATAAAAGATTTATGACTATTTTGGTTTAAGGCACATTTCAATTTGAGAAAATATCACATTAGAAAACAGGGCATCAGATTCTTATGTTGGATTATTTACCAGATTCAGGTGGAGCTTTACTGATGATACTAATAAACTACATTTAAATTAAAATGCAAGTAGTATCAATTCCAGCCAGCAAAGAGGTTTCCAATAACAGGGGTGTTCAGTGTTCTGGTCCTGGACCTTCTCTGCCCTATTTATTATTATGTGGTCTTAAGTGAAACTGGTTATGTAGGAACCCTTTGTGGCGTCTTGGGCTACGAAATCTGCACTTCCAAGAGCTGGCAAGACAGCCCACACAGACAAGGGCTCAAAAATGTGTATTTTCAGGACATTGGGTTACACAGTATAAGATCTGATCAGTGAAGATGCATAAAATGAACAACAGCAGCAGCAGCAAAAAAAAAATCAACTAAAATAAACAATTCAGTCTGAAGATCAGTCAGGGAACTGATCTGCCTTTAGGTTATAGTATATTTAGTGTGTGTGTGTGTGTGTGTGTGTGTGTGTGTGTGCATGCACCAAGAAAAACTTTTTACCCCCATTTGATTTTCACAGATAGACATGGAGACAATATGGCTTTACCAATTTCGCCTAATTGTCATTGGAGACTCCACTGTTGGTAAATCATGTTTGATTAGGCGCTTCACAGAGGGACGGTTTGCACAAGTGTCTGACCCTACGGTTGGTGTGGATTTCTTCTCTCGCCTGGTGGAGATTGAGCCTGGGAAACGCATAAAGCTCCAGATATGGGATACGGCGGGTCAGGAACGTTTCAGGTATAGTTGGAACTGATGGATATTTTCTCACCATATTCAAAGGATAGAAAAGCACTGGAAAAACTAAACAATGAAATAAGTGTACATTTAGGCCTTTTTTTAAGATTATACAAGGATGGAGGAAATGAATAAATATCTATTTGAACCTTCAGTAAGCAACACAGCAGGCTAAAATATCTAACTTTACCTCAGAGGTTTACTGTCCCCTTGGCAACCACAGTGAGGCATTTCTCCTCTGTATACTCCTTCAGTGGTGACAAATCTGTTCTTACGTCAATGAGAGATATTTCTGATCGGTGTGATTCACTGAGTCACATGTTATTCCTAAATTTCCTAAAGATGTACGCACCCACACAACTGTTGTTGCTCACTTAAAGTCATTCTTACGACCTTGCAGATCATTACACTCATCATTACAGTGTTTTGGCATTTTAGATATCGAAATATTTTCTCGGAACAAATATAATCATGACTGGTTCAGTCAGCTGAACTAACTAACTTCATCTTTGAACACTTTTGAACACAGAAAATTCAGTTTCTCACTAAAATGTATATATTTGGATACACAGTGTAGTCAATTTTATAAAGGTTACACAATGGTGTCCTACACCACATAAGCAAGTCGGCCAGTTTACCTACTGATGCTGGATTAAATTTGACACAGATTTAGGCAGGTATTTATAGTTGTGTATTTATGGAAACAATTTTGTTTGAGCTTCAGTACAATACTAATGAAGCACACATCAGGCATACCAAGCAACTGATCGCATGTATCTGTTTTTGCTCATCAGTCAAAACGATCACATTTCCAGTTCATCATTCGCAAAGCTTTGACTGTAGTCATTTGAACTCACATCACAGTGTACATGTGTTTTCCTCAGACACACTCACACCTGTTCATGCCTTCCACAGGTCCATTACTAGAGCATACTACCGTAACTCAGTTGGGGGCCTGCTGCTGTTCGACATCACAAACCGCCGCTCATTTCAGAATGTGCGTGATTGGCTGGAGGAGGCACGCAGCCATGTGCAGCCACACACCATTGTCTTTGTGCTCGTGGGCCACAAGTGCGATCTGGAGGTGCAGCGTCAGGTCTCCCAACATGAGGCTGAGAAACTGGCAGCTGTTTATGGCATGCGTTATGTGGAGACCTCTGCGTGCGATGCCATCAACGTAGAGAGAGCGTTTACTGAGCTGACACGTGACATATTCGAGTTGGTCAAACATGGAGAGATCACCATTCAGGAAGACTGGGAGGGCGTCCGGAGTGGCTTTGTGCCCAACGTGGTGCATTCATCCGAGGAGGTAACAAAGAATGAGCGCCGGTGCTTCTGCTGAGCCATCTGGATCCATAAACTGTAAACGTTACTCCTTCCCTGCCTGCTGAATGGTCCCAAGTCTCCACTGTCTGGTTCCCACTAGTTACTGCTCCTTATAGCTAACCATTTACATGACAGACAAAGCGGTGTGTACTGATACTGACACATTTCAGCTCTTTCAGCTTCAACTTCTTCTTCTAAAAGAAAAAAAGACAGGCCCTTAATCCAGCACCTTGCACATCTGTCTATCACTTGAAAGCCATGACATGTTTCCCTTGAGGGTAAACAGCCTTTAGAGACTGGGTCTTCTATAGACATGCACAATGCACAGACATTTGAATGAGAGAATAACCAAAAGCAAGGACTTAAATGAACTACTGAGCTCAGAATGCCGAAATGCTGCTTGAAAAAAAAAAAAAAAAAAGACTTTTACTATGTATTGTATGGTTGAGGTGTACATGCGACATATCAAAGGTCAAATGAAAGAAATTGGTGTATGGCGATATACCATACTGTATAACACAGAATACGTTCAGGCCTGAATATTGAGGTGACAAATCTACATTAATATCAACAACAACCTGCCTGCTTTTTTTTCCTGGTTTGGACACATTGCACTTGTTTGAGCAAATCCTGTTGCCAAGAGTACAACTTTTAAGATGGATTAAAAGCTTGAGCTTTTGTTAATTTATCAAGCTGGTAAATAAAAGGAAAGATAAACACGGGAAACGAAGTGCACTATGACGAATACCGTTACACATTTCCGTCATGAAAAAGGAAATGTTTTTAAACTGTAACCGTTTTAGGTGCTTTACGTATGTTACACTATAAATTTCATTCTTAACAACTGACACACCTTATAGGAGCAATTGGATTGCACTGTTATTCTTACAAACACCCTTTTCAAGCCCATTACACTTGTTTATCTTATTTCTAGTCTAAACACATTTCTAACAGTAAAAATGCTGAGTCTAACCATCCTGATAATTTCATCATAAATTGCTCTATGAAGCACATCTAACTGGACCAGACTGTTGTACTACACATTGCTTCTTTGACTTTTGAAGGCTGCACAATATAACAATAATAATAATACTGCATGGTAATAATGATCACAATATTCTCCTCTACGATATAAGAACTGTTTAGCACTGTATCCATATTGCACAGCTTTATCCATTGTGCTGGATTCTGTCTCATGGATCCTTGAAGCACTGGCACACATTTTGAATTGGGCTTCAGTCTTGGTTTGTTTTCCAGTGCATCTGAGCTCATGAGGACTGAATATTAATGATGAGTGTACTTACCAATAGTTGTAAAACACGCTCTTTCTCAGAACCTTATGTACTAGAGATTAAAATACTATGACAAAAAAATGGAGTTATTAGGTCTTGTGTTGCAACCTTTTTGTGTACCACTGGATGAGGGGGGAAATTGTTACATAATATGACTTTTTACAGAAGTATTATTTCAGAGGTCCAAGCATGTAGAGCTTGATAATGTATTAATGTTTTTAACTTCTCTTTTTAAGATTTTCTGATGTGTCTTCCTTAAAATGAATCACGGGGAACAATTCCTGTTACAGAAATGAGAGTACTTAAACACTCTGCATAATCATCCTAAATTGCGGTGGGCCACAATTTGAACATGCTTAAAGACAAATAATACATCCATGCCTTAAGAATTTGAACTCAGTGAAGCTGGCAAACACCAGTTTGGAGACAGTTTTTGATGTCAGCTGTCTTGCCTGCAACCCTGTTGTATGATAGCATTAAAGCACAGCAGGCGACTTGACTGTGATGATTTCTCCATGTTTTTAGAACTAAAACTATTACGTATTAAAATAAAGTATATATTTCTCTGGATAAATCCATGTATATCCATGAGTTTAGAAAAGTCTGCTACATATTTGATGCACATTCAAAGCAACATATTTGAGCAGGCAAACTTCAGCGGACAACTAAATAATAGTAGTAAAAACAAAGGAATGATGCTCAGCATGAGACAGTTTTGTTATTCGTGTTCCTGTAGACTTCCTGTCAGCTACAATAAATCTGGCTATTCTTCTCTGGCCTCTCTGATCGACAAAGTGTTAGCAACCTGCAGATCTGCTGCTTGCTGGACATTTATTTGTTATTCACAACATTGTGCAAATTTTACTGCCTGTTGTGTATGAAAATCCCAGATGATCAGCTGTTATGGAAATACTCTCAGCAGTCCATCTGGCACCAAGAACCATGCCACAGAGTAACTAAGTTTATTATTACTTTGAGTATAAACTGGAGAATCACTGTACCTGCAGGATTGTGTTTGTGGTGCTGCTGTGACATGATTTTCTGAACAGAACATTACATGAATGAACAGGCAGATGTTCCTAATAAAGTGGTCAGTGAGAGTATTCCTTTTCAGTAACAGGAACAGCTCATTGCAGTCCACAATGAACATGTGCACACATGTGAGACACGCTCACACAGAGACATGAACACAGACACACTCACAGAGACACAGACACACAGAGACATGGACACAGACACGCTCACAGAGACACAGACACACAGAGACATGGACACAGACACGCTCACAGAGACACAGACACGCTCACAGAGACACAGACACGCTCACAATCACAGAGACACAGACAGCCTCACAGACAGAGATACAGACTCACAGACAGACTCAAACACATGGGGGCAACAAGACTGTTGGTGTCACCATGACACCCAAATTCAGTGTTATACAGGAGAATGGGGAAAAGAAAAAAAAAACTTAGACCATTTTGTTCACTTATCGTTCCTTAAATTTTCATTGAGTTGCTCATTCAGTTTTAATGGATACAATTTAACAAATAAATACAGCTGGATAAGAAGTAAAAAGGGAGAGGAAAAAGTACAGTTTTCAGTAGAGGTAAGAGCTGTGAGTTAAGAGAAGGATTAGAGAGATATGAGCAAGCGGAGGAAGTCAGGACAAATGGGAAGGTTAAGCAGTGAACACACGCTTCCCCTGAACGGGTTTATTAAACACACTTTTCCCCTTTAGAGTAACCCACCCGTTTCGGCCAGCAATTCTCGTCTCACTAACAATTTCAGAAGATGAACATTTCTCCCATTAACAAGAAACAGTGGACATCAGCGTCATGAACACTGGACTCAAGTCAGTAAGCATAAAAGAAACGAAAAAGTGGAACAACCAGTAAAATGCAGCAATCAACTAGATTATGAAAAAACAGAAAACTGACATTATGACTTCTGTTTCATTTCCATTTCCTTTTTACTTGAAAAAATACTTTAAAAGTAACAAAATCAATAGATAACAGTGCGAAGGGAAACTGACTGGGGTGGTTCACTGATGGGGAAACGTTACATCTCCTCTAAGACCTCTCAGCTGATTTAAGAAGGTTGTCTTTGCTCCTCCTCTTCACATCCCAGTTGTACACACGTGCCATATCTGAGGAAAATGTCAAGGCCTACTAAATTCTGTAAAGGGGTATAAAGGAGTCTGAATAACAGTATAAAGATTTCTAGCTTAATCTCCTAAAAAAACAAACAAACAAAAACATGGAAAAATACTTGCATGGAAAAAACAATCAAAGCCTCAAACAATATGCCAGAACTGTTTATCTTCAACATGTTCGTAAAAATTTTTTTTTGAAAGTTGGAGCATAGCACAATGAGGATCAAGCAGCAAATCAGACAAAAGGAGCAACATCTGTGCTGTGCTTAGAACATCTGTGAGCAAATAAATCTGTGCATGAGCAGAGCAGATTTAGGACTAGACACGTTCATCCGTGTACAAAAGAAACCTGCATAAGTGAACAATGAATTGATCTTGAAAGATTTTACCTTTTAATAATAAACAATTTCTGCATAATTTCCCATCCAAATGTTGAATACTCTATTTACAAAAAAGCAGTTCACGGAGAGACATTCGACATTCTGTTTAAGGAAGAGTTCTCACAGAAACACTCATATCGGCATTTTGCATCTTCCCCGTTTTGTTTGTTTTGCTGATGTTTGTTTAAAACAGGTTAATGTGATTAGATCAGAACATTCATGTTGAATATGAAAATCAATAATAATAAAAAAAAAAAAAAAAAAAAGACATGCAATGTTAAAAACTACACAGCGCTCAGTTAGATCATATAAAACAATGACCTCTGATCTATTTTAATTCAAACCTATTCTTTGGCGAATAATTGCCAAAAAGTTCAACCAGGCAGGAGATGCAGCTGTGTAAGGATACTGACTTCAGTGGTTGTAAACTGGTCTCGAAGGAAGTCCAGGTCCTCCTCTAGAGACTCCAGGTTTCGAGAAGCCGTGCCGAGATTCTTCTCCAGCAGTGTCTGAGCTTCATCTATATCATACTCCAACATTACGTTGGCCTGTAACAGGAAGAGATCACCATATAAAGAGATCTCAAAAACATGATTTTAACTGGTTTACACTGGTTTTCAGATTATACGGTCTGTTGAATTTCTTAACACTTCAGGTCATATTGTTCACTTTAACATGGGCATTTCAAGTTATGTTGTGGAAACCCAAAAAACTATTAAGGGAATGTTACATACGAGCTAGGAATTGTTGGAAATAGTATAGTAATACGTAGCCTGTTAATTAAAGTGTGGTTTGACATGTTCGTTGCTGTGCTTTATCAGCATTTAACTGGACTAATACAAGCCTAAAACAGCCATGTCCTATTGTTTTTTGCTTTAACAAAAAGAAAGATGATGAATGAATTCTGAAATCATGAATTCTGAAATGAAACATGGAATAAAGTACATCAAATTCTAAAACTTATTTTATTCAGTAAAAGTTACATTTTAATTTCTACAGTAATCCATCCTCACCTTTAGAGTTATTAGGTGAGGGAATAAAGAGCTATCTACACAAAAGAACAGAAGAGAGTGTGTGTGTGTGTGTGTATATATATATATATATTATTCTGCAAGACATCCATGGCCATATCTCAACTATTTTGTTTTGGTCTCTGGTATATTAAATTGTGGTGTGGTAAATGGTTTGAGAATTTATAACATCGGCCAACAAACCAACACCACTTTGAATCTTCTGTCAAAAACAACATTACAACATTGAAGTAAAAAGCTGGTGTTTAAGCTGGCACGGTCCTGCAGAAGTGTGTCCGAGGCAGAGCCGATCGGCCCTACACACTCACTACGCAAGTTGCGTAAAGCCCTGCAAATTACGCAAGGCCCCGCCTCCCCCTGCCTCGCTGTAAAGTGAACATTCGCATGCATAAACGCCCAAGGGCAAGGGTGTTTATAAACAGCAGCTCGATAACCACTCTGCGCGTGAACATGCGTTCATATGTGCATGCAATCGTGTACAAAATGACATGCACGCTTTCCAGCAGCAACATCTGTGTGGGGACCAGTACAAAAAGTAGCGTGACAGCACTCCTAAATGACAATGTTTATAGTCTCTCAATCAAGGTTACAACGTTAATGCAATATGGAAACCAATGGATTTACATTGGAATGGGCATAATGCCAGGTCAATACATTCACATGATAGTGATTTTTGATATCAAGAATTCAGATTTCAATACTTAAAATGTAAATATTAAGAGTGTGATTTCTAGTAGTTACCATATTTTTGATACCAGGAACTACATTTTACACTAGTAAAAATAATTTGTGATATCTGCTATTGCATATTCACTAGTTGAATATTGCAAGAGCCAAGTCATATTATAAATATTATTTTATATTTGAAAATGGATAAAGAGGAATCTGAGGGAGACAGTTTAAGTGGGGCCTAATGCAGCTTATAAAATGAATACTAGTAGTTATCTATAACTTACAGGTGCTATGCTGAAATTTGTTAGTAGAGGAGATGCTGTCAAGTGTGAATGTGTGGCAAATGGTTTACATGGCTCATGGGTCAAGTAGGAGGGCCCCTTAGCAGAATTTTGCTTAGGGCCCCAGGGAGGTCAGGATCGGCTCTGGTCCGAGGACTTACCCCAAGCCACAAACACACTTTATCTGTAGGCGGGACAGAGGCCTTGCAGTACACATTATCAGCCAAAAGGAAATGTGTCTCCATTGGATCTGTAGTGTCCTGTAATGAGAAATGGACATATAACTAATATCTATACATATTGCATAATCAGGAGATGGACTGTTCATAGTCAGGAAGCTGTGAGACTAGAGATAAAGATGGAGAACGACTGATTTTTGAAAAAAAAGTCATCCAAGAGACTGAAATAATTCTGGTGAATTAACCTTTTTCTTCTGCATGTGCCGTAAGATTTCTAATGTCTGCTTGATCTGCGGAATCTGGCTTTTCAACCTGAATGAGAGAGAGGGGAAATAAATAAATAAATAAATAAATAAAAAATCTAACATTGTATATAACAGTGATCCACATTCTTAAACATTGTTTCACTCTTCAATACAAGTTGTGAAAGCATTACAGCTCCAACTGGTGGGTGTGGTTGGGTGGTCTGATATCCATGCAGAGGTACAGAGAGATCACCTCCTAATAATATTTTAAATACTCTTTAAACAGACCAACCATGATATGTGTAAGATGCTCTGCTAGATTTATAAAAAAATATAAAAAAAAATCAATCACTCTGGAGCAACGTTTGCCAGAATGAAAATTAAAAATCTTAAGTCAGTGATAAACATTGCAACTAGTCCTTACAGTAAGCAATGTTATAATCAGGTATAGCTGTGATCTGCACATATTTTAGTGATTTTAACACCAAGAATATTGTATCAATAATTTTAGGTTTAACAATCAGTGCAGTAGCAATCAAGAAGCAAAGAGCCAATAAGAAAATAGAAAGGATATTTCTTCATCTGAATTGAAATGTTTCCTAGTAAAATATGCATTTAGGCCTTGGTCTTAATCCAACTGCACCACTGAGGGCACCTTAGTGCTGTGATTAGACAGGAGATGCCACTACTGCAATGCAGTGAGGGGAGAGAAACACAACCAAAAATGATGTACATGCCTGATATGAACTCAGTGGTAATTAAAAACCCACCATATTTATTATTAAAATGAGTAAAATGCACTTGAAGCAATCCAAAGAAGGTTATTTTTCATTTCATGGTGTGGTTGCTATTATATCTATTAAAAGAATCTTCTTCATAGATCTTACTATGACAGAAAGCCATTCTGGAGTTACCGACTGCAGAAATTATGAACGGACTGTTGTTTGGCTTGACTTTTAAGGTTAGAAATCACCTTTTAAAATCGTGTGAGTAGCATCAGGATTCTACCTTGATCAGAAATTAAAATAGCTAAAAAAAAAAAAACAAACCCTCACTGTTAAAATTCTGGAAAGATCAACATTTTTTAATTGACCGAACAACAAAAATCCTCAAAATGCATGCAGCCTTACTGTAAATGAATATTTAATGCAAATTTATCAGATTCTTACATTTTTAAGTAACCCTCCCAACAATGAGCAACATCTCAGAAGAAAGGATTCTCCAAACCTCATTTTTTTCTGAACCAGGTTGACTTCCATGTATTTATATTTCTGGTACTGTTCATCAAGCTTCCTCAGTACGGCATCTGCTGTGTCATTGCCGGGTTGCTTCATAAACGAATCTACATCCTCCTACAAGAGCAAGAGAACAACAGTCTTTCAGCAAACCTTCAGGATGTGTGTTTTGTCCCAAAGAATATAAAATAACCTCTCAAATAAGTACACCATATCGATATTATCATCCAATAGTATGCAAATAGTACACTGCACCCAATGCAATTCATAAGAAAAACAGTGACGGTGTTCGAGAAGAGGACACACATTTTAATCATATTTAATCACACTATTATTCCTTTTCATGCCTCTAATACTGCTCGAGTTGAACTACTATTCATCAAGTGATGTAGTGGTTAAAGTTCTGGACTAGTGATCAGGAGGTTGTGAGCTTGAATCATGGTGCTGTCAAGTCCTTAAGCTGCTTGAAACTAAGTCTGAACTGGTCAACAGGCAAATAAATCATTACTAAACTGTTTAAATAATAAAATGTACTGTCTCCTCTCTAATTGTGGTTTTGTCCTGACAGTTTTCTTAGGCACTTATACAGTATATGGATTAGCATTAGGATAGAAAGGAACATTTATACCCATTCACACTTAAATTAGAGTTTCACTCGGTTACAATATTTCACTTTTTCACCTGCTATTATTTTTCTGCTCACATCAAATTATACATTTTATTATACAAATTATACACAGATCTGCAAAGCAGTAATCAGAATCAGAATCAGAAAGAGCTTTTTTTTTTTTTAACCCAATAAAGAAAAATAACCCAGAAAACAGTTTAACTGTCAGAAATAATTCATTTGATCAAAGTTAAGCTGAGTCTCCGATAGCATTCACAAACTAAAAAACATCCCCAAGACCAAGTCTATTGTTTATAATACAGTTAGCTTTAGCACATTAGCCACGATGAGCCACAGCCTTAAAAGGACACGGGGGAACTTGAGCTACTGAACCGTGTTAGCACAATGCGCTAAGCTAACGGATAATCTCCACGGTCTCTACTCTAAAAACATGTAGCACGCTTACAACAAGACCCGTGTTTACTCCACACATCCTTTACATCAGTCTGACCGGTGATTACTCACTACAAACACTGCTTCAGGGATTCCTAAATGTTTTTTCTTATTCGCAGCTCCAGCACTGCTGTTTTCTATGGTGGCCGCCATTTTGGAAAGAGCCAGAGCGCTTCCTCTTTTACGTAGATATGACCGTCTCAGCTCTTTAGCATAAACTCATTATTATTATTATTATTATTATTATTATTATTATTATTATTATTATTATTATTATTATTATTATTATTATATTGTGTGTCAGAGCTGAGAGGAAGAGGGAGGTAGAGAAGTAATTAGTGGGGATAAAATAAATAAATAAATAAATAATAATAATAATAATAATAATAATAATAATACAGTAAAAATAAATTAAAAAAATATAATAAATATATATACTTACAACTAATAATAAAAAATATATGACATTATTTATCTTCCTTTCTGTCCTCAGACTCAGCTGGTGGAAGGTTGAAATGACAATAAAAGCTTCTTGACTCTCTACAAGTTCCTGTGTTCTGGGAAAGCAGAGTTTCTCCTCAGAGAGATTTTATTATGAGCTGCAGGTCAGAGGGAAAACTGAATGGGATGTTGGAGTGGCCACAGAGAACATTAACAGGAAACAGGAGTTTACACTGAATCCTCAGGATGGATTCTGGACTGTGACCCTGAGGAATGAGAATCAGTATAAGGCTTGTGCTGATCCCTCTGTCCCCCTCACACTGAGAGAGAAGGTGGAGGTTGTGGGGGTGTTTGTGGATTATGAAGAGGGTCTGGTCTCCTTTTATGATGTGAAGTCCAGATCTCATATCTACTCTTTCACTGGTCAGACTTTCACTGAGAAACTCTATCCATACTTCAGTCCTGATTTAAATAATGAAGGTAAAAATTCAGCACCACTGATCATCTCTCCTGTATTTAAAACGGAATAAACCTCACAAATTTAACCATTTACTAAATGTTGAGAATAAAATTTTTTTTTTTTGGTTAAATTTTAGAAAAAAACATTTCCTTTTAAAGTGCTTTACTGAATGTGTTAATACTTGGTTTTAATTGTAATCCTACAGTCTGTTTTTTAATGATGAATTTACATTATGATTGTGGAACTTTGTCATTACAAATCACATATAAATAAAGATCATTTACAGTTTACACTAATAATGTCTATATGGATAAAAATAAAAAAAATAAACTCCTTAAAATACAATTAAATTAATGTTTTATTTGTAATTTAAACCTCAGGTTTATTTTGTTCTGAAAGCAAGAAAGCAAGCAAGAAAGAAAGAATATTCAATCTTTATTATTTGTCTGACCATATAAATATTTTTTTTTGTCAGATTATATTAAACAATAATATTTAGAAGTGTAAAAGCTATAAACTTCAAATGTTCACCTCCTCCCTCTGCCATGTTTGCTGCATTACTAAATGCTACCATCTGCTGGTAGAAAAATTAATTTATTTAGAATTATGTTGTCCATTGAAAAAAATCTTTTAGAGTAATCAGGATAATCTGCAGGATAAATAAACGACATAACTCTTATTACATGTGCAGTTTGAATGACTGTATAATACACATGAGTAGAAGTGAAGCTAGTGAGATGAAGACTAACTGCTTTGTGATCATATGTGTTACTGCCCCTTTATCAACCACTATGAAGTAAACAAGAAAGTGACTGAAGTGAAAGTGAAAGACAGTTTGATCTCCAGTCAAGAAGAAACCGATATTTTTCATGAATTTCTAGAATTATCTACAGGATATTCACCGAATCTGAAAGTATTATAACTGCAGTGAATTCTGACTCCCTGAAAAAAGGCAAGTAAAATAAAGTTATGTACTTCAGTGTGTGGTGTGTAGTTCAGAGGTTTTGTCTGTGTGGGATTTATCAGAATAAAATGTCAGACAAAAACAGTGTCTCTAACACACGGTGACACTGAAATAGAAGCTGATGATTAAAGCAGATTATAAAATACAAGCTGATTATATAAATGCTAATGAAAGCTGTTTATGTTTTTAAATAAAATCTTTGCCTTTAATGATCAGTGACAAACTGAGACGGAAAAACAGGGCCAAAGGTTACAGTGTTTTATTAACTGTTCAAAGATTTGAACTGATTACAGCATGAACATTTAAATAAAAGTTAAATCACAATTATAACTTATGCCTAAAGACTAAATTTGACAAAATGCTTAAGCTACTCTAAATTAACTGGGAAAAGGTGTGTGTGTGTTTGTGTGTGTGTGTGTGTGTGTGTGTGTGTGTGTGTGTGTGTGTGTGTGTGTGTGTGTGTGTGTGTGTGGTAAGCTCTGGGTGAAACTTGAACACAAACTTAAACTTACAAACTGATCTGGATGTGAGAAACTGTGAATGATACAGTTAATGAGCTGAAAGCTGAGAGAAAGATCAGTGACATTCTGTTTATTACAATCTCACGAAGATGAGAATATTTACATGTGTTTTAAATCACAGACTAAATGCTTCTAGTATCATTCATTAGGTTTAACAGTGCAGACAGACATAACTGAGTTAAACAGACTAATCAATAAAACCTCATACTGTTACATGTGTGGACTGAATGATGTGATTTCTTACTGTAAAGGTTAAAAACACAGGAGGAAGAAAATGGCTGAATCTTCATCACAAACAAAAGGCAGAAGAAGAAGGAGCATGGATGAACCAGAATCATGTAAGTTATACAGTTTATGTATGATTAGTTTTCTGTATGTTTAGTAATTATAGATATTATACATGTTTTAACGAAGGACTGTCACTATTATAATCTATATTGTTATAAAAATTATCTCAGTGAATGGCTTAATTGTCTTAACTGCTTTATGTAACAAGAATAAGAGTTGTGTTATAATACACAAACATCTTAGAAAGACATTTATTTACACTGATCCTGTAACTATGGAGGATTTATATTACTTTATTAGTTACATATTTCAATAAATAATTCAATAATTAAATATGTAATGAAATGTAAGAATTAAATAATACTTCATTATAATTATATTATTTATTATTGTTTTATTTCTTTCTTTATCATTTGTATTTATTAGCATAGATATATAAAAGTTTTGCTATTTTAATATTTGGATATTGATTTATTCCCATCACACTGAGTGGCAGAAAAAAAAAATACATTAATAATTAAAAATAAACCATGTAAATAGGCTTCATGAAAATCTCCCTGAAAACTGTCTCTATGTAACTGAGCATAATTTCTGTAGAAACTAAAATGAAAATATACAAATAATTACAAATACAAAAAGATGTAAAATAGTTACTAAATAATATATTTAGCAAAATCTATGACTGATTATTGTTGTGGAAGTTTTTGAGAAAATACATATAGCACACTGTTCAGCATGAGCAAGAGTAAAAAGCTTCACAATGTATTTGTGCTACTGCACAGCAGAACCCTCCTCGTGTATCATGAGAGAGGAAGGGCCTAGAACATTCATTACACTGAGGGTATATAGGCATGATTTATAGGCAGAAAACAGAAGAAAGGAAAACAAAACCAATCACTGGCTAGATGCACAACGCTTGATGGTCTCCTGATCAGGATCTTACCAAGGTCTGACTAAGTTGTTTATGAGTCTAAGTCTCACCATCTCGTCTCCAGCTCCTTCTGACCCTCTAATATTTTACACAAAGTCTCTCTGGAAATAACAATTTCTAGTCACAAATAACTTCTAATCATGTGCACAGAAGGTCAGACAGCTTTCATAGTAAAATATTACATCACAATAATGTGTTATATGTAATATTCTTCTTGAATATTGATAACAATTATTACAAACTTCATTTAACAAAACCTTGCAAGACTTAAATTTTATAAATAACTAAATAATTTCAAAATGTATAATGTAACACCAAACAATGTATAACAACATTTTAAATACACATTGATGTCCAAAGGTCTAAGACTTATAAAAGATTAATGACCTAGGAATCTGTAAATGAACATTAACATGAAACTACAGGCAGAAAAATGTGTCACTTTGCTCGGCAGTGATACTTCGTTACTTTCCCAGGGAACAAAAGGAGTCTGGGGATGGAGGGATGAGTAACAGAATAAAAGGTGGTGTGTGTCAACTGTGAGGATCAACAACTCAACCCCAATCCTGTCACACAAAAAAGAATGTCACTATACAACCAAGTCAAAATGATCAAAGCTCATTTATTCACAAACATGAAGTGCACAGGAGGGTTTGAAGACTTCAAGATGGGGATCAGAACAAAAAAATAAACAGAACCCATCTAACTAATTTAGGGAGAAACTAAATACGCTACAAAAGAAAAACAACAAAGATTACAACATAATACACAATACACTAACTCTAATACTAACTTAAAAAGGAGAAATCAAGATAAAAAAGAAATGGCACCCCTTCCCTACTAACCCCTTTCCAAATACAGTAAACAATAGAACTCAACAAATAAAGAATGAAAAAGTGTAACAAATATTAACTTACAACCAAAAGAAAAACTTCCTGTTGCAGAGATGTCAATTTCAACAACAGAAAGAATAACAAAATATGAAACAAAGCTCAATCAAAGTACAATCACGAAACAGAACTATCAGAACACACACGCACGAGAGAGAGAGAGGACCAAAAAGACAAAAACAAATACATCCTAAGACGTAACATGCATCAGCCAGTCACGAACAGTTTTATTTAAAAAATAATCAGCTCTGGGACAAAAATAATTTTGCTTCATCCCACCTCACTGTCATTGATTATTTTTAATGCAGGTGCTTCTTAGATTTATTTTAATTAAGATATACAATTGTAAATAACATTCACTGAAAAATTCATGAATCTACACTAACAGTAACTGACACCCCAACAAGTGCCTTTACACAGTTTAGGAAAACTTGTAGACATTCTGGTCTGTGAGTTTCACACCTAAACTACAGATGCAGTTTACTCCATTTACACCATTTATCAACAATGTGTAACATTTTCTTTTCTAGTTTCTCGTGATTCCAGCAGTCTCCTGTCTGAAGATCAGCTGCTGTGTCCAATCTGTCTGGATGTGTTCACTGATCCAGTCACCACTCCATGTGGACACAACTTCTGTAAGAGCTGCCTTACACAGTGCTGGGACAAGAGTCAACACTGTCTCTGTCCATTATGTAAAGAGAAATTCACCAAGAGACCTGAACTGAAGATTAATACAACACTGAGAGATGTTGCAGATCACTTCAAGAAGAAAAGAGACTCTGACAAACCTGAGGTTCTTTGTGATGCCTGCAGTGGAGAGAAGCTGAAGGCCCTGAAATCCTGTCTGGATTGTTGTGCTAGTTTGTGTAAAACTCATTTAGAGTTTCATAATAATATGCCCAAACATAAGAAGCACAAACTAATAAACCCTGTGGAGAACCTGGAGGACTACATATGCCAGAAACATGAGAGAGCTCTGGAGCTGTTCTGTAGAGATGATCAGACGTGTGTGTGTCAGTTCTGTACTGAGACAGACCACAAGAATCACAACACTGTTCCTATAGAGGAGGAGAGCAGAGAGAGGAAGGTGAGAAACACTGATTAACTTCCAGTAGGAGATCAGATAGAAAGATTGTGATTTAAATTTAAATTAAGCCAAATTACTTTTTTAACAAAATTATTTATCTTTCTCTCTGTCCTCAGACTCAGCTGGTAAAAACACAGACAGATGAGCAGCAGATGATTCAGGACCGACTGAAGAAGATAAAAGAGATCAAACACTCAGTAGAGCAAAGCAAGGTGTGTACAAACATGACAAGTTCATAGACTATAAATTCAGTATTTTTTTTATTTTGTAGAAATTAACAAAGGTCACTATTCAGTGTTATCTGATGGACATGAAAATGTGTTCCTCCTTTAGAGAAGAACAGAGAAAGAGAAAGCAGACAGTGTTGAAATCTTCACTGCTCTGATTCGCTCCATTGAGAGAAGTCAGGCTGATCTGGTGGAGGTGATGGAGGAGAAGCAGAAAGCAGCAGAGAGGCAGGCTGAAGGACTCATTAAAGAGCTGGAGCAGGAAATCAGTGTGCTAAAGAGGAGAGACACTGAGCTGGAGCAGCTCTCACACACTGAGGAGCATCTCCACCTCCTACAGGTCAGTGTTCCTCTCTCTGCTCACTGACAATGCAGAACATCACAGAACAACACTCACCATGCTGAGGGATTTCTCCTCTCTCCTGCTCTACTGTAGGTTTACTCCTCCATGTGCAGCCTTCCACACACCAAGAACTGGACTGAGATCAGTATTAACACTGATGTGAGTGAGGACACTGTGAGGACAGCTCTGTCTCAGCTTCAGCAGTCTCTGAATGAGAAACTCAATAAAACACTTGATGACAAGTTAAAGGAAACAGGTGAGAATTTATTTTGTACATTAGATTTGATAAAAAGATAGATATATGTTTTTCAAAATCTAAATAAAATCAACAAATAACTGATCTGAAATCTAATGACAGTGACGTTTTGTTGTAATTAGTTTCCACAGAACTGAAGAGGATTCAGCAGTATGCAGGTACAGTAAGCTTTCTGATTTCCTCTCATATTAAAATGTACATATCAGCATTACACCACTGCATCATCACACTTATTGTCATCTGTAGATCTCTCCAGATAAAAGGAGTATTAAAGTGTCTCATTATCCTCCTCACTATAGCTCCTTATTACTGTCATGCACTAAAGCCCTTACACCCTTTTCTACTTTAGAAACACTGATCATCTTCTTACATTTCACTAATAAAATAATGCAGGAACAGATGTATGTTTGTACAGAGATTAACTTTATACCTTTTTTAACTGCATGATAAACGATTGATTTCTTTGACTATCAGAGGTAAATGTAATCTTTATGCTGTCCAAAAGGTCAGAGTTTTAATGTCATGTAGTTAGGAAAGAGTTTTTAGACCATGCAGTGTTTCTGTCATTTACAAATAAGCTTGAACACAAAAGTCATGAATGTATTCTACAAAAAATATATTTTTTACACTAACACAAACTGACACGAGTGTCTTTGATAAAATATTTTTTGTATCAGTTAAATAAAATGTATAGAAATTCAGGCCTGTGAATTTCAGCCCTAAACTACAGACACAGTTTATTGTATAGAGACTATTACTGAAATATTCTGTCCATCAGACAGAGAATATGTCCATCAGACAGAGATATGGTGTGTACTGTATGTGTGTATGTGTGTGTGTGTGTGTGTGTGTGTGTGTGTGTGTGTGTGTGTGTGTGTGTGTGTGTGTGCATATGAGAGAGAGAATATATGTTGTGTGTGTTTATGTGTATGAGAATATTTGTGTGTGTGTGTGTGTGTGTGTGTGTGTGTGTGTGTGTGTGTGTGTGTGTGTGTGTGTGTGTGTGTGTGTGTGTGTGTAAATGAGTATATCTGCTTATGGTGGTGTGATTTACGATTTCTTCAAACGTCTACCTTTTAGTGTAAAACTCTACAAAACAAACAAGTAAACAAACAAATAAAAAACTTGAGAGGAAACATTTATAATGTGATTATTCAGTATTCTGTCAGGAAACACAATAACTGTCAAACTCATCAACATTTCACTGAATTCATATGGATCATTTTATTCTCACAAAACACAGAAACAAGGCATTATGTATTTGAACAAGCTACAGTAAGTTCAGAAGTACAGACTCTAAGAAACTCCACTGGTGTCCCAGGGGCAGAAACCAGGGGTGTAGATTCTCCTCTGTCTTCATCTATATAGATACTAAAATGTTAAAATCTCACAATAAGAAGCATCACCTCTGGAGCAGAAGGCCTTTTGCTCAGGGGCCCAGCAGGGGCAGCTTAAACCCCAATCCTCTGATCATCAACACAGAGAATTAACCACTTTAACTACCACTGTCCCAAAGAAATAACACCAAATAATAAATAAATGGGTGGATGGATGGATGGATGAATAAATAAATAAATAAATAAATAAATAAATAAATAAATAAATAAATAAAGTTCATATGTTATAATCAGTTACAGTCTGCCTTCATTTGACTTTTGCTCTGTGTAATATTTTTAATGAAACAATCATAAATGCTTGTGGACAACAGATAGATTAGACATGAATGGATGGATGGAATCAGTAGATTGATTGAATGCTAGATAAGATGATGGGAATTATGTAGAGACACTGCAAATCTTACAAAACTAATTTTATTTAAATTATTTTAATGTAATAAAATATCTGGAAGCAAATTCATTCACACCAAATCTACACCCATGTGACATCCTGATGCTTATTTATTAAACATGATGATTTGTAAAACCATAAATAGTATGAGACACATAATCACAGGAGAAATGATTTTATAGAGTAACTGGTAGAAGCTCTAGTGCAGAGACGTTATTGTTGATGAGAGCTAACTGGAAGTAAACGTTACACTACATACTTTTCATTTTACTTTTCTTATCAAAACTTTCTTATGAAATGAGGACTTTTCAGATATTCAGAAAAATTTCAGTGCACAAATTCAACACAGAAAAGTGAAGTTTATCATACGTGTTACTCAGTGCTAGGCAAAGACAGTCGAGCCTGAAGCATGTTGTACTGTTTTGTGTCCTGACATTAAATAAACCCCCAAAGGTTTGATTCCAAATTCCACGACTTGGAGTAAATTCACTGTTCAGCTTTATGATTGGATTGAATTCAGCTTCACTTGTAGAAATGAAAGATTCTAGATGTTAGTAAAACATTGTGTGGAAATAATGAATGATTCTGAAAGAATGATTTGTTACACCATGTATGTGGAAAAGTGATGAGTATAAAACTCTTTGTCTATCAGAGGGGAATGTTGTTGTTTTGCTGGACAAAGAAGGCTGAGAGATTTATAATCATACAGTTAAAAAAGAATTTAAAAACATACAGTTTCCCTCAATCACTTGAGAGTCACATTTATTTCTAAATGTAAAATGTACCAGATATTTATCACTAGAGATACTCAAGGTTTTTACCTCAAATGTTTTTTTCTTATGTTCAGTGACTCTTTCTGCCTATGTCCTGAAAAACAAAAATTACAAACAAAAAACAAATCAATAAAATTTCAGAAGGTAACATGTTATATTTCTTATCTTTAACAGACACCTATTATAAACTGTACAAGTTTATTTCATTTTTAAAGAAAGCTTTTAAAAAATCTTCTACACATCATTTTATAAATCAATAATGAATCTGATCCACTGGATGATGATTTAATATTTTTACCTGTTTACTCATATCACACACTGTGTGTTTCTCTCAGTGGATGTGACTCTGGATCCTGATACAGCTCATCCAAAACTCATCCTGTCTGCTGATGGAAAACAAGTGACACATGGAGACAAACGACAGAATCTCCCTGATACACCACAGAGGTTTAATACATGTGTCTGTGTTCTGGGAAAGCAGAGTTTCTCCTCAGGGAGATTTTATTATGAGTTGCAGGTCAGAGGGAAAACTGGATGGGATGTTGGAGTGGCCACAGAGAATATTAACAGGAAACAGGGGTTTAAACTGAATCCTCCGAATGGATTCTGGACTGTGACCCTGAGGAATGAGAATCAGTATCAGGCTTGTGCTGGTCCCTCTGTTCCTCTCACACTGAGAGAGAAGGTGGAGGTTGTGGGGGTGTTTGTGGATTATGAGGAAGGTCTGGTCTCCTTTTATGATGTAAAGTCCAGATCTCATATCTACTCTTTCACTGATCAGTCTTTCACTGAGAAACTCTATCCATACTTCAGCCCTGATTTAAATAATGGAGGTAAAAATTCAGCACCACTAATCATCTCTCCTGTATTTAAAACCGAATGAATTTTCACCAAACAAAATCAATCACCTGTTAAATGTTGAGAATAAAAATAAATAATTTTCTATTTTGTGAATTTTTGAAACACATTTTCCCTTTTAAAATGTTGTACAGATTATTTTAATACCTGGTTTTAATTGTAATCCTACAATCTGTTATTTATGATTATGTGACATTATGATTGTGGAACTTTGTCATTACAAATCACATATAAATAAAGATCATTTACAGTTTACTCTGAGTTTTACTGCAGAATTTAATTTGATCAATAAAATGTATAAAGTTCAGCTACTGATGTCTGTGTAAATATAAACAAACAAAACCCTGCTTCTGCTTAAAACTTCATCAAACACAAACACAATCAGATTCATATTTTATTTAGAAATAAAAATCTCAGGTTAAAATCTCTTTATCAGCACTAATAAGCAAATGTCTAAAGTAATGTACAGCAGAGGGAGCCTCATTAATATTCATAGTGTAAGTGCTACCTGATTGGTCAGTGAAATGATTCATATGTATGTAACTGTATGTTTTTAAATTCTTTTTTAACTGTATGATTATAAATCTCTCAGCCTTCTTTGTCCAGCAAAACAACAACATTCCCCTCTGATAGACAAAGAGTTTTATACTCATCACTTTTCCACATACATGGTGTAACAAATCATTCTTTCAGAATCATTCATTATTTCCACACAATGTTGTACTAACATCTAGAAACTTTCATTTCTACAAGTGAAGCTGAATTCAATCCAGTCATAAAGCTGAACAGTGAAGGGGAAAGAACACTGATTTACTCCAAGTCGTGGAAATTGGACTCAAACCTTTGGGGGTTTATTTAATGTCAGGACACAGAACAGTCCAACACGAAACATGCTCGATTGACATTTAATACACAAATACACATCTCTCTGTCATCCTTCACTTTCACAAATCACAATCCCTCATGTTGTTAAAATAAAGTGAAACACAATACATTACATACATGAAGGCACATAAAAACATTAACACAAAATGCCACAACAGGAAAGAAAGAAACAAACACTGCGTGCGCCTCTTGGACAATATACAGAGTTTATAAGTTTATAAGAAGCCGCATGTCACAGCTTGTTCACATTCACATTGCTCTCAGAGTCACAGGAACATTACATTTTAACCATATTTTTATATCTACATGAACTTAAACAACATGTATTTATGTAAGCAACAATAGTCATTACAACATGGCTTGAGACATTTACAGAAGGGGACAGAACAGTGGAACTTGGTCTCTAACCTTTGGGGGTGTATTTAATATCAGGAGACACAAAAAGAAAAGTAAAAATAAAAATAATTTAGTGTAATGTTTACTTCTGGTTAGTTCTTATCATCAATAATGTTTCTGCATTAGAGCTTCAAACCAAATGTCACAATGGGAATGATTATACAGTGATAAATGTAAATGTAAGAGATTTTATACTCCATGATAACAGTGTTGCTACAGTACAGAGGCTTTTCTCCCATAGACAGCTCTCTGATCTTCATGCTGGTTTTTCCTTTTTAACAACACATTCAGTCTTCACAAGAAAAACTGGAGACTAAAACCAAGTGTAGATGTTCAGAACTATTTATTATTTAAATGATCAATCTAACAGGACACATATGGGTAATAAGAAACAGGTCACATTACATTTCAATATTTTAAATATTTTTGCTCATCTGAAAATGTATTCAAAATGCACTATGATCTATTTTGTTTAGCATAGAAACAAATCTACATATAAATATTAGTAAATAAATACTAAATTTGTAAACTCTTCTCATATTCATCGTTTGAACTCAACAACTTTTTTGTAAGAACTTCATCTGTTTTTGGTTTAACATAAATATAAATGTATAATAATAATAATAATAATAATAATAACAACAACAATAATAATTATTGTTATTATTGTTGTTGTTGTTATTATTATTATTATTATTATTATTATTATTATTATTATTATTATTATTATTATTATTATTATTATTATTATATTGTAACAGTTCCACTTGCACTTCCTCACCACTTTAGGGAGCCAGAGAACTATCACTTTCGTGTCACAGTGTCACATCTAGTGCTCACACTAATTTACGTCATGAAGTATTAAATATTGTCTAGTATTTTACTGCTGTACTGAGCTGTTGTTTGTTCTACTCGTGTTTAATACAGTGTTCTGTTTTCCCGGTTTTTGCTCTTTGTGTTTAGTGATTTCAGATTTGTTCACCCCTCTGTTTGACTCTCTGTTTATTTGGATTATTGTCTGTTTTCCGGTTTTGTCTCTGACTCTCATGATTTATTTTCTGTCTGAGTTTTTCAATAAACACCTCAGCAAATGTTTTGTCCTCCATCGGATTCCACCTCTTCATTACAGATATAAACATGAGTATTGGTAAGAAGATCAGAATTGTACACACAAACACTATGATGCTGTGGTAAAAGTACTCGCACACAAACACACCTCAAATGGTATCAACAAATATCACACATCAAACAGATGTCTTTAACATTTTATACAGATGAATATAAAATTAATTAAATAAGTAAGTAAGTGTTATTAGTATAAAAAAGCTGAAAAAGCTATTTTCATCACCATATTATCCAGACACCATGTCACTCAACACATGATGTGATTAACAAGAATAATTTACTGTTTAAAAATGTTTCTTATTTTGTATTATAAGTGTATGAATGAGAAGGAGGAAAGTAGAACAGTGATGTTACAGGGCGCTGAGGTCAAGAAGGTGCAGGAGTTTAAGTATCCCAGTGTGACAGGGAGTGTGGAAAAGAGGTGAAGAGACGAGTGCAGGCGGGTTGGAGTGAGTGGAGAAAAGTGTCAGGAGTGTTGTGTGTGACAGAAGAGTGTCAGCAAGAATCGAATAAAAGGTGTAAAAGACAGTAGTTAGACCAGCTATGCTGTATGGGTTAGAGACTGAAGCAGTGAGGAAAAGACATGAGGCAGAGATGGAGGTAGCAGAGATGAGGATGTTAATGTTCTATTTAGAAGTGATGAGGATGGGCAGGATCAGGAAGGAGCACTAACGGGAACATCCGAAAGTAGAAGTAATAGAAGAAAATACATGTTTCTTAAATTGTCGTAATTTTTTTGACTTGTGGCACGTTGTTGTTAGTTTCAATCACATAAAATAAAACTTTGCTGAGAGTGGCTGGGTAATACTATTATTTAGGCTACATGCAGCCTAATCACACTTCTCTCACAACTAGCACTACAGACACTCCTGTTTTGGAAAGCAGAGGAACATGTGAATGCAATGTAGGGCAACAAAAGCCCTAAATGCGGGCAGTCAATCAGAGTGGTGACAAGAACACGTCATCCTCCATGAGAAGCAGGAAGAGTATCTTGGGATGCAGCACTTCAAGTCAAGTCAAGAAGCTTTTATTGTCATTTCAACCATATATAGCTGTTGCAGTACATAGTGAAATGAGACAACGTTTCTTCAGGACCATGGTGCTACAGTACGTAAAACAAAGACAGGGCTAAGGACATGTAAGTAGGCCATTTTTATCACTTAAAAAGACAGTTTTAGACAAAAGATGCCATTTTCTGGGCTGTTTAACACATCTAGCTGTTAATGTCAGGAAATGGAGGCTGAAAATATGACTGATCTGTTGCTGCATGTTCATCTTTTGATCTCGAACTAAAGAGCAGAGCAAAATAGAATTAACCTTACAATACAATATATTCAGAGGGAACTGTATATATTAAAACCACAGAAAGTCCTGAAACTTTACAGGTGTAAAGACCATTATACACACTCAGTCTCTGCAGTTCTGAAAAGAAAAATATTAATTTCAGAGACTCTGTTTAATAAAGTATTTTCTGTTCGTGTGTTGACTTGTAATATTTATATCTAACTTTTCTTCCTTGCATTGTTGTAGACAGTAACACAGTACAAGTGTGGCATTTTACACATTGTTTAACTTGATTACAGTTATTACTCAAATTAATTATTTAATAATTAAATAATTTACTGACTTTACTGTATTATTTAATGTTGTTAAAATGATGCCCGAATTATATTTTTCCAAGTGGATCTGATTTGTTTTTAATAGTGAATTTTTAACTCCTCACTATCTTTAGGTTACGTCCCTAAATCTTTCAAATTGGCAGTTATTAGGCCCCTCATTAAGAAACATAATTTAGATCTCAATGAACTATCAAATTACAGACCTATTTCACACCTTCTATTTATGTCTAAAATACTAGAAAAGTGTTTGTCTGAGCTCCTTCTTACAGGAGAACAATATCTTTGAAGAGTTTCAGTCAGGTTTCAAGCCCCAGCATAGCACAAAAACTGCACTTGTTCTTAGCTCAGGACCAAGACTGCATGTCATTATCAGTTCTACGTGACGTTAGTGCTGCATTCAACACTGTAGATCACAACATTCTCCTAGATTGCTTACAAAATTACACAGGTATTCATGGACAGGCTTTAAGTTAGTTTAACTCCTACCTGTCTGATCAATATAATTTTTTAGAATTAAAAGGCGAAACCTCTAGTTTATTGCCAGTTAAGTATGGGGTCCCTCAAGGATCAATTCTAGGACCTCTGCTTTTCTCTATATACATGCTTCCCCTAGGGAACATCATTTGAAGCCATGGTATTAGTTTCCACTGCTATGCTGACGATACACAGTTATATATCTCATCAAAACCAGATGAAATAGCTAAATTGTCCAAAATAACTGAGTGCTTTAAAGAGATAGAAAAGATTTGATGACCTGTACTTTTCTGTTGTTAAACTCTGATGAAACAGAAATACTACTTATCAGACCAAAAACCAGTACACAGAAGATCTCACAATTCAACTTTCATTTAGAGGGATGTACAGTTACTTGCAGCTCGACAGTGAAAAACCTGGGTGTTATATTAGACA
Organism: Tachysurus fulvidraco; assembly: GCF_022655615.1. Classification (NCBI taxonomy): domain Eukaryota; kingdom Metazoa; phylum Chordata; class Actinopteri; order Siluriformes; family Bagridae; genus Tachysurus; species Tachysurus fulvidraco. Next base: position 37,865,075 of record NC_062518.1, read on the forward strand.
GCAACCTGTTTTTTGAAAATCATATCGCCCATACTACAAAAACAGCCTTCTTCCACCTTAGAAATATTGCCAAGCTGGGAAACATCCTATCTGTTTCTGTTGCTGAGAAGCTAGTTCATGCATTAAAGACTAGATGGCTGTCCTGCATCTTTAATAAATAGGCTACAGTTAGTCAGCTGCCAGAGTTCTTACCAGGACAAGTAACTATGATCATATAACCCCAATTTTATCATCTGGCTACCTGTTAAGTTTAGAATTGATTACAAACTGCTGCTACTTACTGTATGTACAAAGCTCTTCATGGTTTAGCTCCCATGTATCTAACTAATCTTCTAACACGTTACAATCCTTCACGCTCTCTGAGATCACTAAACTCAGGACTTCTGGTAGTTCCCGGAATATCTAAGTCTACTAAAAGTTGGTAGAGCGTTTTCGTATTTAACTTTGGAATAATCTTCCAGACTCAGACACACTTTCCCAGTTTAAATTTAGATTAAAAACTCATCTCTTTAGTCAGGTGTACACATAATACATCCCATAATATTGTGCTCTATTACATCAGACCAAATGCACATTCTCATCTAATGCTTGTTGATTGAAGTTTGTTGATTGTTTCATACTGTAGATGTTTTTGATCAAGTACTTTAATCAAAGAAAGTAAGTCAAAATAACAAATGAAAGGTACAGTATCAACTAAAATAATACTGATAAACTATAGTCAATGCTTAGACTCAGCAACTTATTGGGTAAAAATATTGCTGAAGACCATTATGTACATGTAGCTCAGCAGTAAATGTAAAGGTGTAGCTCATTCACCATCAGACATCTTATAACCACAGTCACTCCTGGTGAAGACTTAAAAGCAGCATTATACTGTAACATGCAGTGCTGATGACAGAAACTCAAGTCAAGTCAAGAAGCTTTTATTATTGTCTTATATTTTTTATTTATTGTATTGTGTATATATATATAAGCTTATATTATTATTAGTTATTGTCATTTCAACCATATACAGTATAGCTGTGGCAGTACAGGGTGAAATAAGACAACGTTGCTCCAGGACCATGGTGCTATATAAAAGCAAAGACAGAGCTAAGGGTTTACTAAGTAAGTTTTAGCCACATAAAGTGCAACTGTGCAACCTGGTGCAAACAGTGCAGGACAAGACAGAAAAGGCAGGACAAAAGACAGTGCAAACGAGAAATTACAAGACAATACAAAAAATGCAAAAAAAAACAATACAGAAAAAGGCAATAAACAGAAACAGCACCGACCGACCAGTGTAAATACTGTATGTTCAACAATATTGTGTGCATCGTGATCTCAACACACAGTGCTTCAGTACCACAGCCTCATCAACATTTTTTAATTTGTTTCATTCACCCAGAGAACACAAGGAATCCACATCTACTTTAATTTCTACTACAACAGGTAAAGCCATTTTTTGCTTTGCACAATGCATTTGCATGCTTATGTATTTAACATACATTTCATGACATTATACTCTGAACACAGTGCACTAGAGGCAGTCACTCACTCACTATGGATTTTTTACATGAGAATGTCCTCCAAATAGTTGGGTCCAGACAACCCCATTCGCTTTATAACTGGGGTGAAATGTAATAAGACAAGTTTATAAAACACAGACACATTACTAACATCGCTGTTGTATTTTAATTCTGAGCTACTTCCCAGGATTGTCAGTGAAATTTGCTTTTCCTGTATTCTTAAACATTAAAGCATATGGATGAAAATTATAGAGTTTATGATGAGGCAGAAATTACCATCATCCCTATTGTAATTCAAAGCTAAATCAGGTGAAATATACTGTAATATACTGTATGGAGAAAACTCCCTTTCCAGCAGTACCAGGTAACTCAGTTCTCTCTGTGGTCTAGTGTTAAAGAATGAGCTACAGATGAAACTTGCTGAATCAAACTCTGATGTATATACATCTGTACCATAACAGTAAAATATACATGTAATGTAGTTCAAAATACTCTATAAAACCACTTTTCTAGTTTCTCTTATTCTCACAGTAAAGCCTAGAGTGTAGCTAAGATCAGTGACATTATTGATACTTTACTGACTCTGCATCAATGCCAGTGTAATGAGACCATTTGAGACTGCTGTGCATGACTGTTGTTATGCCATTATGCTACTAGACTACTACAGTAAATGGCTTTCACCTCATCTGTCACCATGGATATATTATTGACATTTCTAACCACAGTGTTCGCTCATGAAGGCAACCCTGAATACATTGTCACTGACAATGGCAGTCAGTTTTGCTCATCAGTGTTCCAGGATTTCTTGAAGAGAAATGTTGAGCGTTTCAACAGAATCCTAAAGAACTTCATACAAACTGCTGTGCCACTGCACAGACATTGAAAACAGGAGTGCATTTCTACATGTCTACAGAGCAACACCACATGCAACTACTAACAAACCTCATTTCCAAATGATGAGAGGGCAACAAAAAGCTGCACATCTTTCCTTCACATATCTCACAACATTCTGCCATTAGGGAGTATGTTAGAGCCAAGCAAGAGAAAAATATGGCTTACCAGGCTGCAAGAATTCCATCTTTTTGACCAGGAGATAAAGTGCGGGTGAGAAAACTGTTCCTTGTAAAGAAAACATACTCAAAATACTCACAACCTCTTACAGTGCACAAACAATTAGGAGCAAGTACATATCTTCTCAGTGATGGGAGACACTGGGATAGGAGATGGAATGCAGTCCGTTTCTCCAAGTGTGCTGGGAAGAAGAAGAGCGATTCTAACAGATCTAAATGCATGCCCAAGGAGTCTTAGGTTGAACAAGAAAAAGTCTGATATTGATGAAGGACTATGTAGCTTAAGGAAAAAGGTTTGCATCCGTTCATGTTCAATTAAAAAATGTGTTAATTTTGAAAAAAGAAAGAGAAAAGAGAATTTCAGTAGTGATATAAAGAAGTTAACAATGCTGTTCTATGTTTTTATTACTTGCTGTTGAAGTTATAACATTTCTTTCATATATATGTTGTGTCCACTAGATGGTATTGTGGGTTGTTCTGATGTTGCACAGAAAAAAAAGAAAAGAAGAGTGAAGGAGTGAGTTGAGATGAGATGAGAAACCTGTATCCTGACTGTAACAAATGCTGCTGAAAAGTCAATGAGGATGAGGACAGATGACAGCTTGGTCGATCCAGCAGCATGAAGATTCTCAGTAAAGAACAACCTCCAACATCCAAACCAGTCTGACTTTAAATTAGCACAATTCACAGAGATTGCCCTTTTGACTGTTGTGAAATAGAGTGACCAGCTTGTATTCAGAAACCTGTCAGACTTCACAATAATGAAGTTATACAAGTCCATCACAGAAAATTGCATTTTTTTTTACTTACTGGACTTTTTATTCTATCTTTAATATTCTAGAATTATGTGCTCCATTGAAAAAGATCTTACAGAGTAATCAGGATAATCTGCAGGATAAATAACCCACATAACTCTTATTATGTACAGTTTGAATGAATTGAATTCAGCTCCAGCACTGCTGTTTTCTATGGTGGCCGCCATTTTGGAAAGAGCCAGAGCGCTTCCTCTTTTACGTAGATATGACCGTCTCAGCTCTTTAGCATAAACTCGTATTATTATTATTATTATTATTATTATTATTATTATTATTATTATTATTATTATTATTATTATTATTATTATTATTATTATTATATTGTGTATCAGAGCTGAGAGGAAGAGGAAGGTAGAGAAGTAATTAGTGGGGATAAAAAAATAAATAAATAAATAAATAAATAATAATAATAATAATAATAATAATAATAATAATAATAATAATAATACAGTAAAAATAAAATAAAAAATATAATAAATATATATACTTACAACTAATAATAAAAAATATATGACATTATTTATCTTCCTTTCTGTCCTCAGACTCAGCTGGTGGAAGGTTGAAATGACAATAAAAGCTTCTTGACTCTCTACAAGTTCCTGTGTTCTGGGAAAGCAGAGTTTCTCCTCAGAGAGATTTTATTATGAGCTGCAGGTCAGAGGGAAAACTGAATGGGATGTTGGAGTGGCCACAGAGAATATTAACAGGAAACAGGGGTTTACACTGAATCCTCAGGATGGGTTCTGGACTGTGACCCTGAGGAATGAGAATCAGTATAAGGCTCGTGCTGGTCCCTCTGTCCCCCTCACACTGAGAGAGAAGGTGGAGGTTGTGGGAGTGTTTGTGGATTATGAGGAAGGTCTGGTCTCATTTTATGATGTGAAGTCCAGATCTCATATCTACTCTTTCACTGGTCAGTCTTTCACTGAGAAACTCTATCCATACTTCTGTCCAGGTTTAAAAGGAGGTAAAAATTTAGAACCACTGATCATCTCTCCTGTATTTAAAACTAAATAAACCTCACAAATTTAACCATTTACTAAATGTTGAGAATAAAAAGAAACATTTTTTTGGGTTAAATTTTAGAAAAAAACATTTCCTTTTAAAGTGCTTTACAGAATGTGTTAATACCTGGTTTTAATTGTAATCCTACAGTCTGTTTTTTAATGATGATTTTACATTATGATTGTGGAACTTTGTCATTACAAATCACATATAAATAAAGATAATTTACAGTTTACACTAATAATGTCTATATGGATAAAAATAAAAATAAATAAACTCCTTAAAATACAATTAAATTAATGTTTTATTTGTAATTTAAACCTCAGGTTTATTTTGTTCTGAAAGAAAGAAAGCAAGCAAGAAAGAAAGAATATTCAATCTTTATTATTTGTCTGACCATATAAATATTTTTTTTGTCAGATTATATTAAACAATAATATTTAGAAGTGTAAAAGCTATAAACTTCAAATGTTCACCTCCTCCCTCTGCCATGTTTGCTGCATTACTAAATGCTACCATCTGCTGGTAGAAAAATGAATTTATTTAGAATTATGTTGTCCATTGAAAAAAATCTTTTAGAGTAATCAGGATAATCTGCAGGATAAATAAACGACATAACTCTTATTACATGTGCAGTTTGAATGACTGTATAATACACATGAGTAGAAGTGAAGCTAGTGAGATGAAGACTAACTGCTTTGTGATCATATGTGTAACTGCCCCTTTATCAACCACTATGAAGTAAACAAGAAAGTGACTGAAGTGAAAGTGAAAGACAGTTTGATCTCCAGTCAAGAAGAAACCGATATTTTTCATGAATTTCTAGAATTATCTACAGGATATTCACTGAATCTGAAAGTATTATAACTGCAGTGAATTCTGACTCCCTGAAAAGAGGCAAGTAAAATAAAGTTATGTACTTCAGTGAGTGTTGTGTAGTTCAGAGGTTTTGTCTGTGTGGGATTTATCAGAATAAACTGTACATTAACAATGTCAGACAAAAACAGGGTCTCTAACACACGGTGACACTGAAATAGAAGCTGGTTATTAAAGCAGATTATAAAATACAAGCTGATTATATAAATGCTAATGAAAGCTGTTTATGTTTTTAAATAAAATCTTTGCCTTTAATGATCAGTGACAAACTGAGACGGAAAAACAGGGCCAAAGGTTACAGTATTTTATTAACTGTTCAAAGATTTGAACTGATTACAGCATGAACATTTAAATAAAAGTTAAATTACAATTATATATTATGCCTAAAGACTAAATTTGACAAAATGCTTAAGCTACTCTAAATTAACTGGGAAAAGGTGTGTGTGTGTGTGTGTGTGTGTGTGTGTGTGTGTGTGTGTGTGTGTGTGTGTGTGTGTGTGTGTGTGTGTGTGTGTGTGTGTGTGTGTGTGTGTGGTAAGCTCTGGGTGAAACTTGAACACAAACTTAAACTTATCTGGATGTGAGAAACTGTGAATGATACAGTTATTGAGCTGAAAGCTGAGAGAAAGATCAGTGACATTCTGTTTATTACAATCTCACGAAGATGAGAATATTTACATGTGTTTTAAATCACAGACTAAATGCTTCTAGTATCATTCATTAGGTTTAACAGTGCAGACAGACATAACTGAGTTAAACAGACTAATCAATAAAACCTCATACTGTTACATGTGTGGACTGAATGATGTGATTTCTTACTGTAAAGGTTAAAAACACAGGAGGAAGTAAATGGCTGAATCTTCATCACAAACAAAAGGCAGAAAAAGGAGGAGAATGGAAGAGCCAGAATCATGTAAGTTATACAGTTTATGTATGATTAGTTTTCTGTATGTTTAGTAATTATAGATGTTCTACACGTTTTAATGAAGGACTGTCATATTATAATCTATATTGTTATAAATATGATCTCAGTGAATGGCTTAATTGTCTTAACTGCTTTATGTAACAAGAATAAGAGTTGTGTTATAATACACAAACATCTTAGAAAGACATTTATTTACACTGATCCTGTAACTATGGAGGATTTATATTACTTTATTAGTTACATATTTCAATAAATAATTCAATAATTAAATATGTAATGAAATGTAAGACATAAATAATACCTCATTATAATTATATTATTTATTATTGTTTTATTTCTTTCTTTATCATTTGTATTTATTAGCATAGATATATAAAAGTTTTGCTATTTTAATATTTGGATATTGATTTATTCCCATCACACTGAGTGGCAGAAAAAAAAAATACATTAATAATTAAAAATAAACCATGTAAATAGGCTTCATGAAAATCTCCCTGAAAACTGTCTCTATGTAACTGAGCATAATTTCTGTAGAAACTAAAATGAAAATATACAAATAATTACAAATACATAGAAACTGTTAAAGAAAGATGTAAAATAGTTACTAAATAATATATTTAGCAAAATCTGTGACTGATTATTGTTGTGGAAGTTTTTGAGAAAATACATATAGCACACTGTTCAGCATGAGCAAGAGTAAAAAGCTTCACAATGTATTTGTGCTACTGCACAGCAGGACCCTCCTCGTGTATCATGAGAGAGGAAGGGCCTAGAACATTCATTACACTTAGGGTATATAGGCATGATTTATAGACAGAAAACAGAAGAAAGGAAAACATCACCAATCATTGGCTAGATGCACAACGCATGATGGTCTCCTGATCAGGATCTTACCAAGGTCTAACTAAGTTGTTTATAAGCCTGAGTCTCACCATCTCATCTCCAGCTCCTTCTGACCCTCTAATATTTTACACAAATTCTGTCTGGAAATAACAATTTCTAGTCACAAATAACTTCTAGTCACATGCACAGAAGGTCAGACAGCTTTCCTAGTAAAATATTACATCACAATAATGTGTTATATGTAATATTCTTCTTGAATATTGATAACAATTATTACAAACTTCATTTAACAAAACCTTGCAAGACTTAAATTTTATAAATAACTAAATAATTTCAAAATGTATAATGTAACACCAAACAATGTATAACAACATTTTAAATACACATTGATGTCCAAAGGTCTAAGACTTATAAAAGTTTAATGACCTAGGATTCTATAAATGAACATTAACATGAAACTACAGGCTGAAAAATGTGTCACTTTGCTCGGCAGTGATACTTCGTTACTTTCCCAGGGAACAAAAGGAGTCTGGGGATGGAGGGATGAGTAACAGAATAAAAGATGGTGTGTGTCAACTGTGAGGATCAACAACTCAACCCCAATCCTGTCACACAAAAAAGAATGTCACTATACAACCAAGTCAAAATGAACAAAGCTCATTTATTCACAAACATGAAGTGCACAGGAGGGTTTGAAGACTTCAAGACGGGGATCAGGACAAAACAATAAACAGAACCTATCTAACTAATTTAGGGAGAAACTAAATAAGCTACAAAAGAAAAACACCAAAGATTACAACATAATACACAATACACTAACTCTAATACTAATTTAAAAAGGAGAAAACAAGATAAAAAAGAAATGGCACCCCTTCCCTACTAACCCCTTTCCAAATAAACAATAGAACTCAACAAATAAAGAATGAAAAAGTGTAACAAATATTAACTTACAACCAAAAGAAAAACTTCCTGTTGCAGAGATGTCAATTCCAACAACAGAAAGAATAACAAAATATGAAACAAAGCTCAATCAAAGTACAATCACGAAACAGAACTATCTTCTGGGCGAGATTAAAAAACTTCCCAAAAACAGATTTTACACACGCACGCATGAGAGAGAGAGAGGACCAAAAAGACAAAAACAAATACATCCTAAGACGTAACATGCATCAGTCAGTCATGAACAGTTTTATTTAAAAAATAATCAGCTCTGGGACAAAAATAATTTTGCTTCATCCCAGCTCACTGTCATTGATTATTTTTTAATGCAGGTGCTTCTGAGATTTATTTTAATTAAGATATACAATTGTAAATAACATTCACTGAAAAATTCATGAATCTACACTAACAGTAACTGAAACCCCAACAAACGCCTTTACACAGTTTAGGAAAACTTGTAGACATTCTGGTCTGTGATTTTCACACCTAAACTACAGATGCAGTTTACACCATTTACACCATTTATCAACAATGTGTAACATTTTCTTTTCTAGTTTCTCGTGATTCCAGCAGTCTCCTGTCTGAAGATCAGCTGCTGTGTTCGATCTGTCTGGATGTGTTCACTGATCCAGTCACCACTCCATGTGGACACAACTTCTGTAACAGCTGCCTTACACAGTGCTGGGACAAGAGTCAACACTGTCTCTGTCCATTATGTAAAGAGGAATTCACCAAGAGACCTGAACTGAAGATTAATACAACACTGAGAGATGTTGCAGATCACTTCAAGAAGAAAAGAGACTCTGACAAACCTGAGGTTCTTTGTGATGCCTGCAGTGGAGAGAAGCTGAAGGCCCTGAAATCCTGTCTGGATTGTTGTGCTAGTTTGTGTAAAACTCATTTAGAGTTTCATAATAATATGCCCAAACATAAGAAGCACAAACTAATAAACCCTGTGGAGAACCTGGAGGACTACATATGCCAGAAACATGAGAGAGCTCTGGAGCTGTTCTGTAGAGATGATCAGACGTGTGTGTGTCAGTTCTGTACTGAGACAGACCACAAGAATCACAACACTGTTCCTATAGAGGAGGAGAGCAGAGAGAGGAAGGTGAGAAACACTGATTAACTTCCAGTAGGAGATCAGATAGAAAGATTGTGATTTAAATTTAAATTAAGCCAAATTACTTTTTTAACAAAATTATTTATCTTCCTCTCTGTCCTCAGACTCAGCTGGTGGAAACACAGACAGATGTGCAGCAGATGATTCAGGACCGACTGAAGAATATAAAAGAGATCAAACACTCAGTAGAGCAAAGCAAGGTGTGTACAAACATGACAAGTTCATAGACTATAAATTCAGTATTTTTTTTATTTTGTAGAAATTAACAAAGGTCACTATTCAGTGTTATCTGATGGACATGAAAATGTGTTCCTCCTTTAGAGAAGAACAGAGAAAGAGAAAGCAGACAGTGTTGAAATCTTCACTGCTCTGATTCGCTCCATTGAGAGAAGTCAGGCTGATCTGGTGGAGGTGATGGAGGAGAAGCAGAAAGCAGCAGAGAGGCAGGCTGAAGGACTCATTAAAGAGCTGGAGCAGGAAATCAGTGTGCTAAAGAGGAGAGACACTGAGCTGGAGCAGCTCTCACACACTGAGGAGCATCTCCACCTCCTACAGGTCAGTGTTCCTCTCTCTGCTCACTGACAATGCAGAACATCACAGAACAACACTCACCATGCTGAGGGATTTCTCCTCTCTCCTGCTCTCCTGTAGGTTTACTCCTCCATATGCAGCCTTCCACACACCAAGAACTGGACTGAGATCAGTATTAACACTGATGTGAGTGGGGACACTGTGAGGACAGCTCTGTCTCAGCTTCAGCAGTCTCTGAATGAGAAACTCAATAAAACACTTGATGACAAGTTAAAGGAAACAGGTGAGAATTTATTTTGTACATTAGATTTGATAAAAAGATAGATATATGTTTTTCAAAATCTAAATAAAATCAACAAATAACTGATCTGAAATCTAATGACAGTGACGTTTTGTTGTAATTAGTTTCCACAGAACTGAAGAGGATTCAGCAGTATGCAGGTACAGTGAGCTTTCTGATTTCCTCTCATATTAAAATGTACATATCAGCATTACACCACTGCATCATCACACTTATTTTCATCTGTAGATCTCTCCAGATAAAAGGAGTATTAAAGTGTCTCATTATCCTCCTCACTATAGCTCCTTATTACTGTCATGCACTAAAGCCCTTACACCCTTTTCTACTTTAGAAACACTGATCATCTTCTTACATTTCACTAATAAAATAATGCAGGAACAGATGTATGTTTGTATAGAGATTAACTTTATACCTTTTTTAACTGCATGATAAACGATTGATTTCTTTGACTATCAGAGGTAAATGTAATCTTTATGCTGTCCAAAAGGTGAGAGTTTTAAAGTCATGTAGTTAGGAAAGAGTTTTTAGACCATGCAGTGTTTCTGTCATTTACAAATAAGCTTGAACACAAAAGTCATGAATGTATTCTACAAAAATATATTTTTTACACTAACACTAACTGACACCCTAAACGAGTGTCTTTGATAAAATATTTTGTATCAGTTAAATAAAATGTATAGAAATTCAGGCCTGTGATTTTCAGCCCTAAACTACAGACACAGTTTATTGTATAGAGACTATTACTGAAATATTCTGTCCATCAGACAGAGAATATGTTGTGTGTGTGTGTGTGTGTGTGTGTGTGTGTGTGTGTGTGTGTGTGTGTGTGTCTGTAAATGAGTATATCTGCTTATGGTGGTGCTACAGTAAGTTCAGAAGTACAGACTCTAAGAAACTCCACTGGTGTCCCAGGGGCAGAAACCAGGGGTGTAGATTCTCCTCTGTCTTCATCTATATAGATACTTAAATGTTAAAATCTGACAATAAGAAGAAGCATCACCTCTGGAGCAGAAGGCCTTTTGCTCAGGGGCCCAGCAGGGGCAACTTTAACCCCAATCCTCTGATCATCAACACAGAGACTTAACCACTTTAACTACCACTGTCCCAAAGAAATAACACCAAATAATAAATAAATGGGTGGATGGATGGATGGATGGATGAATGAATGAATGAATGAATGAATGAATGAATAAATAAATAAATAAATAAATAAATAAATAAATAAAGTTCATATGTTATAATCAGTTACAGTCTGCCTTCATTTGACTTTTGCTCTGTGTAATATTTTTAATGAAACAATCATAAATGCTTGTGGACAACAGATAGATTAGACATGAATGGATGGATGGAATCAGTAGATTGATTGAATGCTAGATAAGATGATGGGAATTATGTAGAGACACTGCAAATCTTACAAAACTAATTTTATTTAAATTATTTCAATGTAATGCAAAAAATATCTGGAAGCAAATTCATTCACACCAAATCTACACCCATGTGACATCCTGATGCTTATTTATCAAACGTGATGATTTGTAAAACCATAAAAAGTATGAGACAAATAATCACAGGAGAGATGATTGTATGAAGTAACTGGTAGAAGCTCTAGTGCAGAGACGTTATTGTTGATGAGAGCTAACTGGAAGTAAACGTTACACTACATACTTTTCATTTTACTTTTCTTATCAAAACTTTCTTATGAAATGAGGACTTTTCAGATATTCAGAAAAATTTCAGTGCACAAATTCAACACAGAAAAGTGAAGTTTATCATACGTGTTACTCAGTGCTTGGCAAAGACAGTCGAGCCTGAAGCATGTTGTACTGTTTTGTGTCCTGACATTAAATAAACCCCCAAAGGTTTGATTCCAAATTCCACAACTTGGAGTAAATTCACTGTTCAGCTTTATGATTGGATTGAATTCAGCTTCACTTGTAGAAATGAAAGATTCTAGATGTTAGTAAAACATTGTGTGGAAATAATGAATGATTCTGAAAGATGATTTGTTACACCATGTATGTGGAAAAGTGATGAGTATAAAACTCTTTGTCTATCAGAGGGAAATGTTGTTGTTTTGCTGGACAAAGAA
>NC_062518.1:38182099-38437099 GCF_022655615.1 Tachysurus fulvidraco
ATTTAACTTTTGTAAGACAGTTTTTGTTGTGTAAAGGCAATATGCAAGGGAGGGTCAATGGTCATGAATATTGATGATTCACACCTGAGGAGGCCCAACCCCCTAATGGCTTAGTCTGGATTGTGTTGACAAAAGATTACACAAAAAGACAATATTTGCTTTCGATTTTAATTACCTCACTTAAAAGTAGACATTTCAGGCTTTCATTAGACATATGTATCATGTTCGTGTGATAAGTATTGACGGAGTTAACAGTTCATGTTTCAGGAAGATGGTCAAGGAGACAGAGATGTCTGAATGCACACCCTGGTTATTTTCTTTATTTGCCATAAAAGTAGACACTTCACAGTTTCGAATGATGTATTACAGGTATGTGTATGATTATGAATGACGACGTATTTTAAGTGCATTTCACGTTGAAGAGGAAAAAAGCGCCAAAAATGCGCCTGTGAGTCTGTCGACCCCAGAGGGTTAAGGGACACACTGCATCAAACAAACAATGGCAACTTTTTAAAAGAGGTGAAACTTCTTGAAAAGTTTGATCCTGTAATGCAACAACATATTGCAAGAGTACAATGTGCTACTGGCCACCAGCCACATTACCTGGGGAAGACGATTCAGAACAAGCTTATTGCAGCAATGAGTGGCAAAGTAATAGAAAAAAATAGTGACAGAAATTAATACCAAATACTACTCAGTCATTCTAGATTGCACCCCTGATGTAAGCCACCAGGAGCAGATGTCTGTTGTCATAAGAACAGTCACTTTCAATGACATGCCTGAAATCTAGAAGCATTTCCTCAGATTCCTTGCAGCTGAAGCAACCACTGGTGAGCAATTGTCAAAGCTAATACTTGAAAAGCTGGAAGAACACAATCTTTCACTTGATAATTGCAGAGGTCAGGCTTATGACAATAGAGCAAATATGAGAGGCAAGCCCAAGGGCATCCAGGCAAGGCTGCTGGATAAGAATCCACGTGCATTTTTTGTACCATGTGTTGCACATACAATAAATTTAGTTCTAGCTGATGCAGCCAAAGCCTCTTTGGATGCAAGTAGTTATTTTGGATACCTCCAAAAAATCTATTGCCTTTTTTCAGCAGCTCCACAAAGGTGGGCAATCCTTAAAAAACGTGTGGAAATCAGTGTAAAGGGCTGGACAGAAACAAGGTGGGAGAGCAGGATTAAAAGTGTAGAGGTTCTATGTTATCAGGCTGCAGAAGTAAGAAGCTCTCTTGGAGGTGAGGGAAAAGACCACTGATGGAAACCTCAGAATTGAGAATTCCGTTTCTCCATTTGCTCTTTGGTGCGGTATGACATTCTTTCCTTTGTCCAGCATGTAAGCAAGCTTATACAGTTCTCTGATATGCAGTTAGATGCAGCTGTTGATCTGCTCAATAAGACACACAGGTCCTCTTTTCCAGAAGAAGATGAAAGATTACATGGTTAGAAGGTACAGCACAGATACTCTTTTCCAGAAGAAGATGAAAGATTACATGGTGAGGCGATACGCAGGTGACCTAGAGTTCAGAGCACATCACTTCCTGAGATGTACCCTGCGCAATACACAGAAATGTGTCGATGATGCTACATATCGTGTTCATCGGTTGCAGTGCGCACTCAGGATCAAAAATAAATACAAACCGTACATCCGTTTCAACCAGGAGAAACCCAGCAAAGCGATGGAAACCGCCATTCATGCATTCCGTTGAAAAATTCAAAAAGGCCCTACACATGTCTGCACAGTCTGTCTCAGAGCCCTGTTTCCTGATCAAGTCAAGGTCTGTAATAGGACGAGTTATGACAAAAACTAATGTTTCAGCATCTTGCTTAACCGGGAAATATGTTCACACTTGTGATGGTTCCTGCTCAGATTCTTGTGTAGTTCCAGAGGAGAGAAGACAGGAATGGATTTGCCACATGTGTGACAGCCATCTTAAAAGGGGAAACATGTCTTCGATTGCAGCCACTAATAAACTAGAATTGCCACTCAGCCCTGCTGAACTGGTTGAATTGAATGTGCTGGAACGTCAGCTTATTTCCAAAATCATTTCGTTTGCAAAAATCATTGTGTTGCCTAAAGGACAGCAAAAAGCAGTACATGGTGCTGTTGTGTGTGTGCCCTCTGAGGTGGAGACGACGGTCAACAGCCTGCCAAGACCAAGCAGTGAGTCCCAGCTACTGCAGGTGAAGCTTAAGAGACACGTCAAATTTAAAGGATATCCGCACTTCCATACCGTGAATATGCATGACGTACTTGCAGCCTTATCAAAGTTGAAAGCAGTGCATTCCGAATACAGGGATATCTCCACAAGAGTAACTGAGATATTTAAAAATCCCCAAGATGAGGAAGCGGACGACACAGAGAAGCAGCAAGAAGTCGATGTTGCTGAGAAGAATAAGCAACAGGTTAGTGTTGAGGAAAAGGATGAACTTTAGCGTCTCACCTGCACAAGGAAAAAAGCCTGTTGGATTTTTCAAAATCCCAATGCTGGAAGCCATGGCGTTCCCTGTTCAATTCCCCACTGGACAGAATACAATTGATGAGGCACGACAAATCACTATATCTCCAAGTATGTATTTCAACGCAAGATTGTTCTGCGTGGACACTCATTTTGCAAGAGATCAGAGTTATCTTTTCTTTGCCCAGTTTGAGACAGGGACTCAACTCGCTAGAAATAGCATGAGTGTCCAGTTGCGCAAGGGCAAACCTATTACAAGAGATGGCAGAAGAATTTCCAACAAGCTGCTGCAGGATAACCGCAAGATTGAACGATTGGTACACAACAGGGACGCCACACGTTTCATGCAACCACTGAGAGGCTCTCCAGTTTACTGGGAGAAAATGTAATAAATTTGAGAGATTTGCAGGCTATGATCAGACAGTTAGGAACCCCTACGTTTTTTTTTTGCACATTCAGTGCAGCCGAAATGCGATGGCCTGAAGTAATAATCGCGTTCAAGGCCCAGCAAGGTGAATGCGCATGTTTGAGAAACGAGTGGATGCGCTCATGACTCATCTGCTTTTGTTGCCTACACAACCCATTGGTAAAGTAGAGGATTACTTTTACAGAGTTGAGTTTCAAGCTAGAGGAAGCCCATATATCCATCTACTTGTTTGGATAAAGGATGCACCCGAGTTTGAAAATGACGACGATAAAGTTGTGTGCGACTTCGTTGACCGCTGCATATCATGCTAATTGCCTAATTCCGTGGCCGATCCCGAGCTTCACCAAATTGTCACCGAGGTTCAGCTTCACAGCAGGAACCACTCAAAGTCTTTTAAGAAAGGGAATCCATTGTGTAGATTCGGGTTCCCTAAACTGCCGATGTCTAGCACCACGATCACTCGTCCATGACCACAGCGTCCTAAGAAAGAGGATGACCCGGGCACATCTTCATCTGGAAGCTGCATGTTCGCATCTAAAAACTCGATCGCTCATCCACGACCACAGTGTCCTGAAGAAGAGGATAGACACAAAGATGGAAAGAAGGCGAAACAGGATGCTGCTCAAAAAGCAATGCGCGAAGCCAGGCTAAAACTAAAAGCAGTGTGGGATTTGTTGAATGTTCCCCAAGCCTCCTTTGACAGCTTGTCAGAGCTACTGACAAAGTGCAATATGAACATGGAAGATTACAAGGACAATGTTGAGGCATTGTCACCTGCCAACGTGATTTTGTTGAAGCGTGATCCAAAGGAGTCTTGGGCGAATAGATACAATCCTGATTTGTTGAGAGCATGGAACGCTAACATGGACATTCAGTTCATTCTTGACCCTTTTAGCTGAGCCATGTACATGTTGTCGTATATTTCTAAGCCGGAGCATGAAATGAACGAGGTACAGAAGAATGTAATCAAGGACATGCGCGAAACTAACGTTAACGAGGAAGACAAAATGAAGCACATAATGCAGGCCTACTCCAAACACCGGCAAGTAAGCGCTCAGGAGTCAGTGGCACGAACATGCAGCTTAAGAAATGTTCACAAAGTCTTGTGTTTATACCAACGGTTGACGATGCGCTGAAGATGAGTTTTCCCCTTAGTGCCCTCCAAAACAAAGATCCCGATTCAGAGGATGTCTGGATGCCAGGGATAATAGATAAATAT
This sequence comes from Tachysurus fulvidraco, assembly GCF_022655615.1. NCBI lineage: Eukaryota > Metazoa > Chordata > Actinopteri > Siluriformes > Bagridae > Tachysurus > Tachysurus fulvidraco. The sequence goes on from NC_062518.1 coordinate 38,186,208, forward strand.
AGAGCAAGGCCGCAAACACCCGAGTTTGAAAAGATATGTCTGGCCGATTTTGCTTCAGAATACCGTATTGTGTATGGTCAGCAAACGAAAGGTAAAAATGTTCACCGGCTGCTCAACGGTATGGGATTTTTTCAGAAACAAACTGTTGGTAAGGCTGCAGTTATTAGATATGCATGGTATTCGGAAGAAAAATAACCTGAAAAGTTTTACTATAGATTACTTAAGCTTTACATGCCACATCACTTCAATGCACAGCTAAAACCTCCTAGATTTCCAACATATGAGCAGTTTTACAAATGTGCATCTGTGGAACTTCCTGCACATCCTGGTCTTCTGATACCTGTTTGTTCAATAGTGCAAGCACACAAGGAGAAGTTCGAAAAACACAGTGAAGTGGATAAGGCATTAGATCAGCTGCAACAGCAAGGACCACAGGAAAACGCTTGGATAGCATTTGCACCTGAAATTGAAGCGGATCGTTTGGAGTGCATTGCCGAACGAGAAGACATCAATCCAGATGATGAGGATTTACAAGACGATGTCCCAGCGTATCAGATTCTTGAAGATGGAGATGGAGTTGTTCCACAAGTAGAGCACCACCTTTTGACAATGAAATGCGGCGCTCATCTTAAATACTGGCACCAAATCACACAGCATCCTCCCCACTCTTCTTTGAGATGGTGGATGACAGTAACTCGTATCTGGATTGTTGGAAGTTCAATTATTCGAAGGCTGTATGCTCACATCCGTGAGCAGGGGCTCGACAGGAACCTTGGTCTTCGCTGCAGCATAACCTGTGTGGGCAGAGGAGGCAGACTCCGGGTGCAGTTGCTTCCAGTGTTGAGGTCTCTCAGGGCCAAAGCTCCAGCTCCCGACATTTGTTATTCACCTCGGTGGAATCAGCTTATGTAGGCTTCCTAGCAGAGAGACAGATGCGCTGCATTCGTCATTCCAACATCGACCGGTCGCATCTGTCCAGGGACAGTGTTCACCTGAGCCCGGAGGGGAATAAGCTTCTGCTGAGTAACCTCAGAGAAGCTCTGCAGGTAGAACTCTGAAGATGAAGCCACCAAATGTTCTTTTAAGGGCAGCAATTTCTCTTTTCAAATTAAGCGCATTTCTCTTCAAGTCTCCTCACATTACATAATTTTTTTTTTAACATATGACATGTATATCACAAACAGTGATGAGAAATCGTATGACTTTAATATAATAAAGTTTATGTACTGTTAGACTCACGATTCTTCACATGAGTAAATTAATACACAAAACCTCCAACTTTTTTTGTGTTCCTGAATTTTGTTTAGCAAGGAAGAGGTTCAGTGTTCGAAACCAGCCTTGTACAGCAATTTTTCTAACACTTTATAATAAAGTTTCATTAGTTGACCACTACATTAGTTAACATGAACTATTAATGAACTGCACTTCTACAGCATTTATTAATCTTTGTTCATGTTAATTTCAACATTTACTAATACATTATTAACACTGTGCTAACAATACATTATTAGCACTGTGAACTAACGAACAAACAATAAACTTTATTTTCATGAACTAACATTAACAAAGATTACTAAATACAGTAATGTATTGCTCATGGTTAATAAATGTTAGTTAATACATTAAATTTGAACTAATGATCCTTATTGTAATGTGATTATATTTTTTCCCAGTAAAATCAGTGATTGATGCTTTAGTTCAAGATCATGATGGCGCTTAAGCTTCAGGAAAGGATAAATGGATTTTCAGATGTGCTCTTTTGTTGCAGGTGAGAAACTAGTCTGCAAATATAACCATAGTAACTGTGTAGCCATAGCCTAGCAACCATTTAGTGCACCTTAGCGACCATATTACAATATAAAGAAGCAACATCTCAGCTCCATAACATCGTATAGACATGTTGGTTGGCTCCCTAGCGACCAATTACAGCACCCTAGCAACCGAGTTCCGATTTTGCCACTTCAAGCACTATTTATCATTTTACTTATCTTTGTTTTAAACAGTTTGCATATTTGTATTGATGAGATATACAGTACGATAGTTCTGTTGGACTACAGTTGTTGCAATAATATCTTGCACTTAATAAAAACTTCTACACTCGAATATATAAATTTTACACCAGTGGGGCCCATTTTCATGGACTCGCCTTGGGCCAGCCCTGGGCCTGTGTGTGTGTCTGTGTGTGTACAGTACACTCTCTGGCTCTATGACTGATCACTTTTACAGTCATTGAGCCACACTGTACAGTTAGTTTTAGCAGATAAGAAAGTGCTGTGTTTAATTGTGTTTAATTGTGTTTGTGTGTGTGTGTGTGTGTGTGTGTGTGTGTGTGTGTGTGTGTGTGTGTGTGTGTGCGCGCGTGCGTGCGTTTTGGCAGGGGAAAAAATGCAGAGGTGATGGCTCATCTGACGAAGAACAGTATTAGACCGTGAGCAACAACAGTCTGGATGACCGTCTCAGAAACATAGTCTCTCTCTCTTTCAGTTTTCCATCATTGTGTGTTTAAACAGTACAGTTATTCTTTGCAGTGCTTTGAATTGCACTGAATTCAGTGAGCTGTAATGAGAACAATACCACTGAAAAAACGCCCACAGTTAAAATAGCATTAGCTTTAAGACGGTTAAAACCGTATCAATTGTTATCTCAGATCCATTGTCTCGCTTTTCTTCTGTACTTCAGTTTGTTCTGGGCATAAGTGCTTTGGAATTACTTGTACTTGTCTTATACTCTCTCTCAGCTTGATTTTCACCCTCACTCTGCTCTAAGAGAGAGAGAGTAATCTGAGGCGTGCAATAGAGATATCCAATATCGACATTTTGATATATTAAATTTATTGAAATGCAGGAAAATTCAGAATTGTCTCCCCATTGACCTATGATTATTTTGGTACCTCACTAGAGTCTATAAAATGTATAGATCACGTTAAAATGCGCTATACTTAAGTATTGGTTTTGAGTGGTGAGAGAAACGTCTATATTAAACAATATAACAATCTCGGCCTGTGTTCCAGGCGAGGGAGGAGGAGGAGGAAGAGAGAATAAGCATGGACTCACTGTATGAAGGTGTCAGCATGGACTCAGCGGTGGGGTCAGGCAGAAGTCACAAGGGAGACCGACGACTCAGAAATCGCCCATATCTGTTGCCGGCTCTGTTACTACCTGTTACCCTCTGTTATTTGTATATTTTGTTTTGTGATTGTTACAAGTATTATTTTTTTTATTGATTAAATAACAAAACATGTTCCTTATTGTTTTTTTTGTTTGTTTGTTTCAAGGCCGTTTTTTGTTTGTTTCAAATTTTGTTTAAGATTTAATTATGTCGTTTTATCTTTGTATTTTATTGTATATGTTTCATATTCAAATTAATTCATTTAGCTGATTGATTTCTAATTATTTTTTAGTTATATCAATTTGTTATCTGTAAATATCTGTTGGTGAACACCATCCCACATATGGTACACCACCGCTAGGGGCTGAAGCTGCATCAACTTCATTGCAACTTTTAAGCATTAAATCCTCTAAATACACGGTTATATTCAGAGCCGGATTAACGCAAAGGCAAACTAGGCACGTGCCTAGGGCCCGATTGGCGGGATGGGGCCTAGACAGAGGGACAAATATACAAATATATAAATTATAATAAAAATAAAATAAAATGTACAAATGTCCTATCTACAATTTATTTCATTATTTATTAATTAAATAAAAATAGTGACGATGTTTATTTAAACCATAGACTGTATTTATATAGAGGCGCCAGCCAGTTAAGTCCGAGGAGACGTCAGCGGCGGTCAGACGTCAGAGCGGGACAACAAATATAGCAGGCAGGTGTGTTTTGAGTAGTAGGCTGACTTTGAAGATGATTTCGGGTGCGGCAAAACGTAAAAAGAAAAAAAATGAAGAAGAACAAAAGAAGAGACAGCGGGGGGCTTTGCAAAAGTTTCTGTCGGGCAGCTGTCATCTGACATTACCGATTGCAAACTGTTCAGGAGAAAGATCATTTTCTTTGTTGAAACAAGTAAAAACATACCGGAGAGCAACAGTAACAGAAAAAAAATGAATGCCTTTGCCCTGTTGGCAATTGAAAATGGATTCACAACTGCCCTGGATTTTGAAGACATCATCAAGGACTTCACCTCATCAAAACTCAGGAGAAAGCATCTGTAAATGTAAGTTTTCCATTTAAACATATAAATCTGAATAAGTAAAGTGAATATTAAAATCATGTATCAATGTAAGATGCATATAAATTAAATGTATAATATAGGGCTGTACTTTCTACTATAATGAAATTCAATATGAGAACCAAACCAAGTATATTCAAATCTCAAACAGCTGTCTTATGTATACATTTTATTAATTCTCCACAAGATTGTGATGATGCCGTCAGGACGTGTTTCTGCTGTGATGGAGGCCTGTGATGATGGAAGGCTGAAGATTATGCCTGAGTGGAGCATGCATGCTAAATGGTTTCTTTAGTATTTTATTTATTTTTATTTTATTTCCAAATAAAAAATGTTTTGAGGGAATCTGGTGTTTATCACATAATTCTTGAAATGTAAGAACTATTCATCTATATCCAAGTCTTTAATAGTCTGAATACCTTTAGTTTAATACCTAAAAGTTTAAATCCTCCATCCTTATATTTATTATTATTTATTGTTAGACAGTTCTAAATGGTCTTGATGAATGTGAAGGGATCATGTTTGCCTTCTTGTTCTTAATTACAACATTTATAAATGTTGTAAGCTATTGTATTTTGCAGAAAATCTTAATTACAACATTTATAAATGTTGTAAGCTATTGCATTTTGCAGAAAATCTTAATTAAATGTGTTGATTAAATGTAAACTGAGCAAATAAACTTATTTGCTCTGTTTACATAGTTTACTGACACCTATTGGTTATTTGCTGGTACTACTGCCTTAACAATGACACTCCCAATGGATGAGGATAATTTAATAGCATTCAATAGAGCCGTGTAATGACGTATAAATAATGAATATCAAAAAAATAGTCTGATAGACTGTTTAATATACAACATAACCAATTTGTAACTAAAGACTGGGCTATGTAAAATGTGAATTAACCTCTATTAGTAACTTTGGTAAATTTCAGATTTCAATTCATAAATAACATCGATGGAGGGGGGGCCCAAAAAATGCAGCCTGCCTAGTGTAGTCCATTTATTTAATCCGGCTCTGGTTATATTATATATTGTTTGAAAGCTTAGACTCTCAGAATCTTATTAATCCCACACACAAAGCATAATATGATTTATAGCAGTCATAAAATCTAATCAAATTCATAGTCACCGGAACTAGGCGGCGCTAGTTCAGTTTGTTTACTTACTTTTAAACTCTTCCCTTTCTTCACTGGGGTAATATTTTCCCAAACAAATATTTTTTTATAAATCCCAGAGTCCAAGGAAATGGAACATACAAACCTTTTAATCCGAAACGCTTTGCTTGCCTCACAATAATTAGGTTTCTGACTGAAAACTGCAAACAATAGTTCACTTCTGTCTCACTTCGTTCGGCTCTCACTTCTCATTGGCAGATTATAAAACTAGTAGTCCAGAGTCTAACAAATCAAACAAGCCCTCTCATGAGCCAATCGGTGCCCGTAGTGCAGAGATAGGCAGCGAAGAATCCAATGACCTCTCTCCATTCTATTTGGAACACCAAATTCTTTTGGTGTTTTGGTATATGATATGCGTTATCAGGTAAGAAGGTGTGCCTGTTAGAGCCGTGCTCAAAAACTCCACGTGCGTAAAGCGTGCGCCCTCACACAAACACAAGCTGTTGGGGGTTGGCGTTGTTGGAGAGAGCCGGTTAACGCAGAGAGCGTGTTTTTGGAGCGTGCTTTTGGAAAGTTTGGTTTTTGCGAGTATTTGGCAAGCAATGTCAAATAAATGGTTCACAGTTGATGAGGCAGCCAATATGTTGGCCGAATATTTCCTCCTCATCGGAAAGCAACCTGTCTGTGGACTCTGAGGCTGAGATGGATTTCCTAAAAGGAAGAGATCCTGATCTAGAACTGTGAGTACATATATTATGTTATGTATTTATTATTTTGTGTGTGTATATATGTGTGTGTGTGTGTATGTGTAAGGGAAAATTGTAAATGTGATTTGAATAAATTTCATTTTGTTCTCCGACTGTGGTCAATACAGAAACTTTTTGGTATTGCATTGAGTTTATTCTGGGTGTTGGGGGTTGTTATTGGGCATTGAGATTGTTCTGGGTGTTGGGGGATGTTACTGTGTGTGTCATGAGGTGTGAGACATGAGGTGTCACCATGAGGTGTGAGAAGCTACTCATTGCATTTCTGTGTTTCAGAGAGCCAGAGTCATCTGACTCAGATTGGCAGCCAGAGTCAAAGAGGCCCAGGAGGACCCCAGTGACTGTGGAGGTGGAGGAAGATGAGGAGGAGCTGGAACCCCAAACCTCTGCCTCCACACAGCCTGCAAGACAGGGGAGGGGAAGAGCCAGGGACGACGATGGTTATGTACAGTGTTTTCATACTTTCAACTCTTTGAATTGAATTTCTTGTCAATGCATCTATATCAGTGTAATGTAATGACTATGTTCCAAAGGAAGAGCCGGAGGGAGTGCCGGAAGAGGTGCCGGAGGGAGAGCAGGAGGGAGAGCCAGGGATGACGACGGGTATGTACAGTGTTTTCATACTTTCAACTCTTTGAATTGAATTTCATGTCAATGCATCAATATCAGTGTAATGTAATGGCTATGTTCCAGAGGAAGAGCCAGAGGGAGAAGCACTCCAGTGCAGAGTTCTGGACCTGAAGATGCGTGGCAGGGCACTGATGTGGAGGACATCACTCCGGGACAGCCATCCTTCCTCCCAGCATGCCCACCTGTTGGCCAGCTCATGGGTGGTGTACAATACACCGTCCTACAATTGTTTACTTTGTTCATGAACGATGATGTACTCCAAGTCATCGTGAACGATTCAAACAAGTTTGGAGAAACCAACCACCCAGACACCTTTCGGAGGATCACCTTGGCGGAGATGATGTCGTACATGCCGATGACCATCTATATGGGACTAGTCAAGACACGGCACATCAATGATTATTGGAGAAGGTCTGAGCTATATGCCTTTTCATCAAGTGTGATGTCAGGACGCAGGTTCAAAGCCATCTCGCGTGCCCTCCACCTCAGTGACCCTGATGATGCTGCTGCCAATAACTCAAAAAGAGGCACAGATGGGTATGATAGGCTTTGCAAAATCAAGCCATTGTACAATGAGTTTAGGCAGATGTGCATGGCGCATTACCAACCCCACCAGTGTGTTGCGATAGATGAGCGGATGGTCGCGTCCAAAGCCCGCAGCGGAATCCGCCAGTTTATGAAGAACAAGCCTGTGAAGTGGGGTTATAAGCTGTTTGTGCTGGCGGATTCCACAAATGGTTACACCTGAGACTTCTTTGTCTATGAAGGCAAGGGATCATCCATTGTCAAGGGGCTCAGCTACGACTCTGTTATGCGGCTCATGAATATGCATTTGCTTGGTACCGGGTACAAGTTATATGTGGATAACTTTTACACAAGCCCAGATCTCTTTCGTGACCTGCTGGCCAAGAAGATCTGGGCCTGCGGTACCATTCGCAGACAACGTATTGGGTTCCCAAAAGACAGGCCAGGCGGGCTTGAGAGGTCGTCTCTTCGGGGCACCATTCGTTGGATCCGTGAGGGGCCCATTGTCTTTGTTCAGTGGAGGGACACCAGAGATGTGCTAATGTGTTCCACCATTCATGCGGCACATGGAGAGGACAGTGTCCGGAGACGGATCAAGGGGGCAGATGGGCAATGGTCTGTGCAGGATGTTTCCATTCCACCAGCCATCAATGATTACAACAGGTTTGAATTGAAGAACAGAATTCTGTTCAGTTTGAACAGAATTGAATTTTGATATCATGTCAATGCATCAATATCAGTGTAATGTAATGGCCATGTTCCTTTTCTACTCAGGAACATGGGTGGTGTGGACCTGTCTGATGCCTTGATTGGCTATTACAACGCCTTGCACAAGACCAAGAAGTGATACCGGTCTTTCCTGTACCACTTCATCGACATCGCCATTGTCAACGCCTTCATCCTGTACAAGGAGATCATCACTGCAAGGCAGGAGAAGGTGATGACACACATGGCCTTCCGTGAGACCCTGGTGATGGAACTCAAAGCAGTTGATTCTACCACCACAGCCCCTCTACAGCCACACCCTCCTGCTCCCCAAGGTGCCTCACACAAGCCTGTGCACTTTTCACTGAATAGCGCCGTAGGTCGGAGGAGGTGTGTCCACTGCCACCAGAAGACCACTGTAAACTGCTCCTCCTGTGACGTGTCCCTGTGCTTCACAAATAGCAGGGACTGTTATAATACATGGCACACAATGAACAATCTCTAAATGTAATTTATTTATTTTATTTTTTTTGCAGTTTTGACAGTTCGTTTTTGTAACTTGCACAGTTTTGACAGTTCGTGTTTGCAATTTGCACAGTTTGGACAGTTTTGTTGATATTCAACCATGTAAATAGTTTATTTTCTAATATTTCTATATAAACTTTTGTTGTGCCTAGCCTAATTGACTGACATCAAATCCAAATATACCAGAGTGTAAGCTTTCATCAGATACCAAGATTATGTTTCTAGGCAAAGGGGTTCAAAAGATAAAAGCCTTGGAACCTCTTGGTAACCATTTTGGAGTCTCCAAATGGCAAAAAGCAAAAACGCCTGGACATACCTGTACAAAAACATTCATATAAAATCCATTTTTGAGTCTTTTGACTTCAAACTTTTTCCGTCCAACAAAAGCTTTGTACAGAAACAAAAGTATATTTGAAGAAATATCGCAGAAAAAGCACGAGCAAGGTTACACTAGGACGTGGCAACAGTGCCAAAGAAAATTTAAGAGTCTCAAGCAGTTTACCGCAAAGTGAAGGAAAACAACAACTGAAGCGGAAGGGCTGCATACACCAAAGCGTGTTCCATTTCAATTATCCCCGGAAATTAGGTCAAATTTATTTGCATTTTGGGCGGGAGTAGAAAGATCAGATTGTTATCCGAGTCGCCAAGACGCATTTATGTGGCCTGTCGCTACTCAATCCGTACAGAAACACGATTGATTCCGCGAATGTCATCGCCAAAGTTTTACGACAATCTGCTCGACTGGGATCAGTTTTGTTCTGAATTCTTTTGCAGCTGCTCTATTCCCATTTACAACCATGTAACTGATAGCCTGTAGTTTGAATTGTGCCTCGTAAGCATCTGATTTTTATTGGCGGATGGCAAACCAACTTAAGGTGAATTTACCACCATCTACTGGACTGGAGTGTGGAGCACATAATGGTTAGGAAGAAACAAATGTTTTGCAACATACCGGTAGTATACCTACCGAAGGCGTGGCGGAGGTAAGTGTACGTACTGTACGGATTGCGTAATGTTCTCTGATTGGTTTATCGCTGCCAGCGTACGTAGTGTATGTATTACGTCCCTCTGTCAGCGGGAAATGGTTGAACAGTCAATCAAGCGGAGCGCTTACCAAAGTTGCACAACAACATTTTTATAGATTTTTGGAACTCCGTGAACACAAGGCGCACTGGATTATTAGGCGCAAGGCCGATTTTTGAGAAAAAAGTGCAGAAAATACAGTATATTGGTTCCCATCTGCCAGATAACATCTCACCCAACGATCCCATCACATACTAGTAAAGACCCACAGAATAGTTTCCATTACAATCAATACAATTTCCATTATAACAAATCAGTTTATAAAATCTGAAGAATTTATGTGATGTTTTTATTGTTTTTCCAGCAGAGTATTAATACATAATTGCCCATAATGCAGTTTATTTATTAATCAAATACTAGTTACTAATATGAACTTTTTAATCTTTTCTTTATTCACTCTATAAACAGACAACAGACTCTTCTACACCGGCCCCAGTAGGCAGTACATGCGTCTAGTTGTCCTGTCAGAGGAAGAGAAGGAGTCTGGTTCTTGAGGAGTGCCACAATAACCCTGGAACTGGCAATCACTGTGGTGTCAGAGGCACTCAAAACAGGGTTATTGCTGGGTACTACTGGTCTACAATAATCCACGATGTGAAAGAATGGGTAAGATACTACAGAGGTTGTACTTTACTCAAATACTTTATCCAGTTTTTTTAATACAAATATCTGTGCTTAAGAACTGTTGCCACCTCCAGTTGTCAGATACCTTCTTTATGTAAAAGTTATGTTTATTGTCCTCACCAACCTTTTTCAACTGGCTACTTTCTAGACATTTTTAAGTATATAGCAGGTGTCTCACCATGCTCCTGGTAAGCTACCCTCCTGCAGACTTCAGTTCCAACCCAGCTCCAACACACCTGTCTGTAATTATAAAACACTGAACATCTTTATTAGCTGCTTCAGCAGTGCTTCATAGGGGTTGGAGCTAAAATCTACTGGACAGTAGCTCACCAGGAGCAGGGTTGGTGTCTCCTGGTAGTGCTGCAACGACGTGTCGACATCATCGATTACGTCGACTATGAAAATACGTCGACATGCGTGAAATGCGTCGACGCGTCACACTGTTTACATTCATATATGCTTCTGCTCCTGGGAATGGAGAAAGTTCCAGTCTATCACAAAAAGCTAGACCACGATTATCAAAAGTATGGGAATACTTTAAACAGAGGCCAAATAAAATGGTAGAACAACTGCGATGCACGAGCACCTAAGAAGAAAACATCCTGGCGCTCTCCGACCTCAAAAGGATGAGCCATCTTTGTAAGTATTTATTATTACAATTAGTTTTGGGAGTAATTGTTGCGTTCTTACCTGCTGTGTTTTGGTCAAGAATTAATTAATATATGCTAGGTAATAATGGTAATGCTAATCGCTAACGGTATAAACTGTAAACATATACTGTATAACTTTGCCGACGATAAAGCAAACTTTAACTTTTAATTTCCATGAACTGGTTGTTGGAAGTTGTTTATGCACACATATTGTAGGCTTAAAATTAACTACTAGATTTACATTAATAGTTCGCTGTAATCTAGGTTAAGGATAAATAGGCTACTAGTGCATTTTTTTTTACTTTTGGCACAAGCCAGTTAACTAAAATATAATCATAAGTACATGATTAATAACAAATTCTCATTAGTTAAGAGTTTAAAATGCTATCTGTATTTCATAATAAAATGACATTCACTACACTTTCTGAATACAAGTAATATTGTAAAGTAACGATATTAAACATTGTAATTAATCACATTCAGTTAGTTTAAAAATATGCAGATTTACTACTCTCTTTGAAATACAGTACAGTTTATATATTGTTAGCATTTATAGATTTCATGTTTAATTTGGTTCCTAATGGTAATTATTGTTTGTTTTTTTTCTCAGGAAGAGGCAAAGCTGTGTACAAGATTTCTGTCATAAAAGGGATGTTATTGTTGGCCCCAAATATCCGTTCATGTATTTTTGTACAGTGTTGAGCAGTGCTTTTGTTGAAATTATATGGCATTTTGAATGCTTTTGAATTTATATGGCATTATTTGTGCCTGATGCTAAAGTGTTGTTTACATTTTATTTTTGGCACTTTATTTTTGTATACTGTAAAAACTTCAACCACATTGGAAAAAATGTAATAAAAGTTGAAATATTATATTAGAAGTTGTATTTATAATTTTTTGTAAAGTTATCCAAAGGATTAACTAGTTAATCAAAAAAGAACACTAGATTAAGCAAAAATAAATCAATAAAAATAATAATGCTTGTAGTCGACTAATCGAAAAAATAATCGCCAGATTAGTCGACAGAAAAAATAATCGTTAGTTGCAGTTCTATCTCCTGGTATATATGTATGTTTAAACAGTTGCGTTTAAAACTAACTGTGGATGCACTTTTCTTTTTCCAGTGTTTTCCTCAACAGTGCAGTGGGAATTCTTGTGTTGTCCACATGCTGATGGTAAGAATGTTTAATTCATCAAAGCTGTTAAGAGAGTAAAATCAAAGTCTTACAGTATTGTTTGTATTACACAGTATGCTCTCAGCATCTGCACATCATGTCCTTTAACATTTACAGAGGTAAGGTGGATTTTCACATAAGTATGCCACCAAACTATGCCATGTGTGCATTTATACTTTGTGTTTTAAGAGGAGGTTCCATTGATTCGCCAGTGGTGGTGCATTCAGCTAATGAAAAAGTTGTCTAAAAGGGTATGATAGGTTTTATAATAATAATAATAATAATAATAATAATAATAATAATAATAATAATTTCAGTGTCTTGGCTGTATTAGGTCACTGTGGGTAAAGTAAAACTACAAAGCTATTACATTAATAGATGGCATATACGTTTGCATATATTCCAAAGGCATGGACAGAGGTTTGCATACTGGACCGAAGAATCATCCCAACTCCTTCAGGGAACACTTGAGTCTGTCTTCAGGGTTTCAAAATTAACCACCACCAAACTGTTGCCCAGCAGAAGAGTTGTGGTTGAAATGGACATTAATAAGGTAAAGACTTTGTCATAATCCAACAGTTGAACGCGTGCCACTATTGTGCCATTATAACTTTGTATATTTGATTTCCAACTTGCGTGTTCACAAGGTGCAGCAGCCAACCATTCTGAGAGACCTGTATACAGCGTGGAACTGGTACGCAGTCACAGAGACTAATTCTGTGGGGAGGTGACAGCCTGCTTTTCTGCAAATGAGCAATGATGACCAACAAAATGCCCTCAAAAGGGTCATGTGTGATGAATTCCCTGAGGCAAAGGATGACTTTATGCTTATTTTTCAATGACAAGAGGACATGTAAACATTTTTGTCCTACTGCATTGATGAAAAAGGCTTGAAGGTCAATGCCATGTTCCGTGAGTGAGTGAGTAAAGGAGGGAGGGAACAAATTAATTTATGAATAAATCAGTTGAATAAATCAGTTTTGTCCTGTGTTTTTCTAATCCATTTTTCTTCAATTCAGACACTTGTAAAAATATTCTGCAATAAGAACAGTTAAGCAGAACATATCTTCAGAAAATATTAAATGTAAACACACACACATCTGTATTTCCCAGATTATGTGTAACATATGTGAACTTTAATTTTACTACATTTTCTCATACGTTTTATATATTATTTTAGTGATTGCTTAGGACAACAATACCATAAAAACAAGTTAGAGTAAGCAAACTTGCACACGAAACATACATTAAACGAGCAATATTATTAATTGTTGAAAGGCAGACAAATAATAGTTGCAAATAATAAGACTTGCAAATAAAGTGCTATGACAACGGTATGGATAGCGTTAATATCCGAAACTGCCGAAAATCGTTTTGATCGTCCGTACATTAGACAGGAAGTGACGTCATTTAGCACATGCGCAGAACCAATCGTGTTGCTTTACGGATAGAGTACCGACACTACCTTTAGAACAGACTAACTGTGTCTCACACGTTATCGACTCGGTAGAACTATTATTCCGAACACTAAAGACAGATTCACAAAACACCTGCCTGATCTGTACTTCTTACTGTACCCTTAAACACAAACCATCTAGATGTAATGACTAACAGCATATGCGCTGTATTCACTAGCACATTAGTCACAGTTGCCCCAATCCGATTTAAGAAGGTTAGAGACAAACACCTGCACCATAGTATAATAATCATATTCACACACTCAAGAGAGAAACCCATAACCTCGCATGAAAGTGGAGAAGAACAAAATTAGAGGTTTTTTAGAGGTTTTTGTGCATAAGGACAATATGTCCAGCTATAGACAGACTCTAAAAGCTGCTAGGGCTGAGAAAATAACCAAAACAATCCCAGGTTTTTATATAGCACAGTGGTTAGATTAACAAAAAAAACAGAGATCCGAACACACAATTCCATCACAGTTCAGTAGTGAGGACTTTATGAGATTCTTCTCTGATAAAACTGAAAGCATCAGGAACAAAATAGATGTTCAACATATGAGAGCACCTTCTAACCCAATCTCACCTAAAGCTCATGTAGCCCTCTCACTCGATCCTCTTTGTCGAGAATGTGATGTTTTATATCAACTCTGTATTATAACTCACACCGTGCATGGGAGGAGAACTGGTGATGGGTCTACTAAATTATTACATAATTTTTAAATTATTACCTGCATGTGGGGGACACAGCAAGCATGTGGAAGAAGGTGCTCTGGAAACCTGTTAGAGTCTGCAAAAGACTTGAGACCGGGGCAGAGGTTCACCTTCCAGCAAGACAATGACCCTAAACATACAGCCAGAGCTACAACAGTGGTTTAGATCAAAGCATATTCATGTGTTAGAATGGCCCAGTCAAATCCCAGACCTAAATCCTATTGAGAATCTGTGGCGAGATTTGAAAATCGCTGTTCACAGACGCTCGCCATCCAATCTGACTGAGCTTGAGCTATTTTGCAAATAAGACTGGGAGACAAACCCCAGAGACATATCTGTATTGTATAAGTGTGTATAAGTCTGTATACGTATTCATCCTCATTACCAGTGAAAACCCTGAATAAAATCTTTTAATTAGAGCATCAGATTTTTATCTTGCAAATGATGAATTACTCAACACTCAGTTTTTAGCTCAGTTTGTGGCACTAACTTTACTGTTCTGTAGCACCATCAAGTGGACAAACAGAGACTTGATCTTTTTCACAATTCAAATTACATCTAAATTATGAAGCAGAAAACCATTTAAAAATTCGAACACACCCCTGGTGTGTGTATGATGGTAGAACTACAGCCCTGGTGTCTCAGATGATGTTCCACAGTAAAGATCATCCTATAAACACACTACATTAAAGATCATTATAAAATGATTTATTTACACAGTGTGTACAGAACACTGCAGTCTACAACCATCTGATAAAATATTTATGGTTTATTCGAGTTAAAACATTGTTTAAACAGCTGAGCCATATCAGGGTTTTTCCTACACTGATTTTTTTTTGGTGGCCGCCAAAACGATTTTTTGTCCCGCCAAAGCCTTATTTGATCTGTAATTGGGTTTTGTGAGTGAAACAGGATACTGACGGAGTGACTGAGAACGGACACAGAGTGATCTGAGGCACCAGAAGCTGGAAGAGCTCAATAAAAGGAGAGAGGAGATGGTGGAGAAACAACGAGCAGGTCAATGGGTGTGTGTAATAAGGAGGAAGATTACATTCTAAAATGACTGCAAGGATGATACTATACTAATCATACGATAGATAGATAGATAGATAGATAGATAGATAGATAGATAGATAGATAGATAGATAGATAGATAGATAGATAGATAGATAGATAGATAGATTTAAAATAAAAATGATATTTAAAATGATATTTATTTTGCTGCAGCAAAAGGCATCTTCCATACAGTGCAGAATGCAGAGTCTACACAGTGAAGAGGCAAAAATGTGTGCTTGTGTAGCCTGGTATGTGTGTGTTGACATGTGTGTGTGCTTGTGTTTATGTGCCCTCTCAGTCACCTCAGTAAGGTCAGATCTTATCAAGCACATGCATCCCTATAACACATGGAACGTTTATGGCAGGAACGTTTGTGGTAGGGACATTTTCTCCTGTTCTCTCTCTCCCTAGTCTGACACACACAATTTACCATGAAAGAACACAAACACTCATTATATTTAAAATTTCCACCACATTTCCCTACTTTTTGTCCTTTACTGTAGCTTTAGATGAAACATCAGACATGATCTTTTCCCTTGGACTTCTCAATGACATTCATTAACTAAAAAAGAAGAATAAAACTAAGCAAAGCTAATCTACATTTGTCAGTGCCAGAGTATCGTCAGTTTGAATTGGATCAGGTGGAAAGTCCATGTCTCGATCTCCAACAGATGTGTGCTCTCATCTCTTCTCTGTGAAATAGGTTTCCACACGCTACACCACTTAGAATGTCCAAACAACGTGCACCGGAATGGTTTTCTTCTCTGTGTCTCAGGATATTCAGGATGTCACTTGGTGATTCATGTAAACAGAACTAAACTTTAAGTGAACCTTCACCCTCCTTGACGTATATCGGTGCTCAGAGTGCAGGCACTGCCCTTTCGCACTCGTCCCACCTCACCGAGGCTTAGGAACACTACCAGTCTAGGCTGCCATGTGTGTGAGTAACCCAGTCCCTCACTTAACTGGACAGAAATGCAGATGGTTTCAGGAGTTAATTTTGCATTGTTAACGGTGGGTTAACTGACTTGTTCTTTTATTCCTGACCTGGCACTGGTACCCGTTTGCAGTGATTGGCGTGGATCCACATTGTTGCATCTGCACAATCGCCGATGTTGGATCTCTGGCTTTACCAGGGGAGCCACTCCTGTGGTTAACAGTCTTCCAAAAAGAATCTTAAATGGACTCAGATTAGCTCTTGTTCGTGCTCACATGTGCATCAACACTATTTAATAACAAGCCTGTTTCCGCACAGCATTTTGCTGAATAAACGGAACGCCTCTCCCAACGTTATTTGTTGCACATACAACACAGTTCACAAACATTTTTTGGGAGTAATTAGTAAAGCCTATAACATGCCAATGTTTCCTTTTTTCTGTAACCATCCTTCCTTTTGACACTTGGTCTTTAACGTGGCAACTTAGCATAAAAAGGAAAAATCTTGATCATCGACACTGCATGTGGTACCAACAGTTTTAATTCGCTGTAGCCTACAATGTATCGTGAGGCACTGATGGCTTTTCTGCTGCAGCTAATGCTCTGAGACCCATGAGCAGACCTGCTGCCACTGGATCCAGTTTAGCTGAAAAATATGCTACTGGTCTGTGTTTGCCCCCGTGATCTAAGAGCTCACGAATCCCCCTTTTTCATCAACAGTTTGTGTAAATTGTCTCATTTGGTCAGGGATGCCAAGTGTGGGTGTCATCTGTAATGTCTGTATTAGTCGTTCAAATGCAGCCTTTGCAGTCTCAGTCCACGTCACTTTGTTGTGTGCTAGTAGGCCCTGTCAGTGAGCAATAGAGTGGTGCCTCTATAAGAGCATAATCTGGTATGAACATCCTACAGTATGAACACATGCCTTAAAAAGACATTAACTGTTTTTATTTTTCTAACCGATTTTGGAATTTTCTGAATTGCCTCTATTCTGCTGGACGCGAGTCGTTTACCTTCTGCAGGAATTAAATGTCCTAGGAACTTCACTTCTTGTTGAACAAATTTCAGATTTGACAGGCTTATTTTCTTTACTGGGAATAGTGGGGTTAGCAAAGGATACGTCTCACATTGAACAATCACTCCAGCTTTTAACAGGGAGCTGAACACCAGTGTTGAACCTGGTACAGCTTCTCATTTTAGGGGATATTGAGCCTTTATTTTTTTATTTTTTTATTTATTAACCGATTAATGGTCACTGAATCATATTTTCCATCCGCCCACAACTCTTTGGGCACCTTTTGTAATCGAACGTCTGAAGATTCTAATTTACACAGGGACCAGTCGGCAGTTCTGGCCCTGCACCAACACATTGCTTCAATTTTACACCATGGTTTGGGATCTGATAAGTCATCAGTACAGATCTCCACATCTCTTTTTGCCCTGACCATCCAATTTAGTGGTGTGTTATATGCATTCAATATTAAGCTGTAAAAGACAGTTGGCTGCTCCATTTGCTCCCAATAATGAGTCTGAGTAACCTGTAACATCCATTTTCCCAAGATTTCACCACTCATCATTGGAAGATTTGGCTAAAGAGAGATGCGGAGATACATGGTTTATTTAGAATGGGTGTGGATAACCAGCTCGAGTTGAAACCCGAGATAAGTCTACCTCTACCGCACATCTGTGCTCACTCCATACTAAACGTTTCAACATCAGTACATCTGGTTTATCTAAACAGAGAGCGATTGCTCATTCTAGGTGAAATAAAAATTCACACAATCGTATCACAGAGTGTCCTGCTCCTGAGACAACTAGAAACTGTATCAGTATTTGTTTTACTAGTAAATCACAGGCATTTCTTTAAACCTGGGCTCATTATATTTAGAATAGCTTTCATTCACAAGTGTAATAGAAAACTTTGATTCTTTGCTAGTCATTGAATTAGTAACAGGTGGAAATGGAACATTTAGCTTAAGCTTTTCTTCCTTGCATTGCATAAGAGAGTCAGACTTACTCATCCCTGGGTGCTCACCTGTCCCAGACCCATCCAAACCTCAGGCCTCTTGATAATGGTTTCCCCTCAATATTTCTTAGGGCAATACTGTGCCCAGTGATCTGAACTTCCGCATATAAGACATCCATTCTGAAATCCAGATCTGTTCCATCCTCTTCCTCTAACTTTCCCACAGCTACAGCCCCTTCCTCTTACGGAATCTCCTCGGACCTCAGACAACTGAACCATGGTGAGACAGTGCTTAATTTCTACTCTTTTGTCTTTCTTTTTTTCTCTCGGCCTTTAACAGCTTTCTGCATGGATGACATGCTGTTCAATCAGATATAATTTTTCAGTGTACCAGGTAATGCAAGTTTGATTCATGTTCCTTGTAATGTCCTCTCTTACTCCATTTATGAAACTGTTTCTCAGATGTCTCTCGTATGGTGTGAGGTCAGCTGCTTCAGCCATGTTAAAAGGGCATTCGAGGCCACTGTGTGCATCATGTACTTCTGTCAATCATGCAAGATATCTGGAGACTGTTTCAACCTCCTATTGTCTACATAAGGAGAATTGTGTCATATCAATTGTTACTGGAAAGTAAAAAGATCACGTCTTATGAGTATGCTGGAAAGAGAATCATCTGGTCTCGCACCACTGAGAGCTGCAGTCCTTTGCACAAGTCTGCATGTATAACATCCCGCTGGAGAGTAAACTGTCTGTTGATGGGTGTAAAAGCAGCAGCAGTGTAACAGCTGGTAATTGGTTATTGTTCGTCTTCTGAAGTGCCTGAGGTGGAGGTCTGAGAGAGCAGCCATCCAGGTCTGGGTCTACAAAAGATGTAAAACACTGAAGAGAAGAAGATTGTGAACAAGATTGTGTGTGTTGATTTGCATGCTCTGGTTTTTGACTCAGTTGCCCGCATATATGCAACCCAATCTACTTCTTGTCTCTTTTTCCCCCTCTTTTCTTTGAAGCCTCATGCTCCTGCAACTTCCCTCTCAACTTTTCTAAATGCCTTTCACTAGAATTATCTTTTTCTGGAAATCCACAGTCCATTACCCACATGCGATACTGTGATACATAATCAGGTCCATAATTAGTTATCATAAATTGAACATTAGGATGTTTACAGGCCCTTTAAAAAACGTCATTTCCTTCTTTGCTTCCTCCACCACTCGGGTCTGTAACCTTTTTTATTTTGTTTTTTTTTTTACTCTCTCAACAATCATCAGACAAAAGCCTTTTTTATTCTCTCTCCTCTTTTTAACAGTTTGCTTTTACCTGCGCAGGTTCCCTTCACTGTGCTCGTCAGCATGCAGGGACAGCTTTCCTCATAGCTTGCTCAAAGTAGTTTAATATTAAAGCATACGTGTTGCAGCACAGAGTAAGTGCCCAGAACTTAAATGTAACTTTAGTGGTTCCCGGAACCGTTGACCAGGATCCAAACTTAAATTCTGCTACTTAGCTCAGAATCCCGTTGCTGGGTCAGTCTCATGATTGTCCAGATTTCTCATCACCAGTACGCAATTGTGTGGTTTGACAAAATAACCGTCTTTGGGTTGGTTCGGACCAGACCGATCATGAGTCAACCTCGAGACTAGCACACAGAGGAGGGAGATCTCGTTGGGACCTCCAAAATTGTGTTGGCATTTTTTATCTGCATTTAAATAACACAGTCAGACTCAGAGTTGGTGGTAAATGCAAAGGAGTAAAAATTATATTTATTTTACTGCAGCAAAAGGCGTCTTCCATACAGTGCAGAATTTCGAGTCTACACAGTGAAGAGGCAAAGATTAGTGATTCAGCTCTCCCTTATATACCCTAGGTGTGTGCTTGTGTAGCTGGGTATGTGTGTGTTGATGTGTGTGTGCTTGTGTTTGTGACCTTGTGTTGTCAGTCACCTCAGTAAGGTCAGATCTTATCAAGCACATGCACCCACACTCCCCTAAAGTTCCCATCCCTATAACACATGGAACGTTTATGGCAGGAACGTTTGTGGTAGGAATGTTTATGTTAGGGACATTTCCTCCTGTTCTCTCTCTCCCTAGTCAGTCACACACAATTTACCATGAAAGCGCATATAAACACTCATGATATTTAAAATAAATAGATAGATAGATAGATAGATAGATAGATAGATAGATAGATAGATAGATAGATAGATAGATAGATACTTCTAGTGTAGAGCATCTAGTGGCATCATACAGAGTGATAAGATTCACACAAACATGCAAAAGGGGTAATTTATAAAGATGATGTCAAACCAATCTCTTCTGAGTTTTGCACATTTCTGAAGAATTCAGAATATTTATGAAATTTGAAGTTTTCTTATAATGTTGTGGTTTTAGTCTGGCAGCTATCAGAATAAAGATCCTATTGCTATAGTTACAATATGATATGAATCACCAACATCCAGTTAATGAGGGATCTTTACATGACTATCAATCTTGTTGCCATATGAGATCTTTTTGCCAACTCTTTTAGTCTAATACCAGCTTTCAGACATTCAAGCACACAACATTTTAGTGACATGCTTTTGAAGAGATTACAATAGGAATGAGTTTGATTTTTTGGATTTTGAATTTTAACTAATTTGCTTCAAAAAGAAAAACAATTATATTGAAATAATGTTTACATGTGTGTGTGTGTTTGTCTGTATTAAGCCCTGAAGAAGAAGATTTTGGAGAAGGAGAATGAGTTGAATCAGCTGAAACTTGAATCAGCTGAGCTTGGGGATATTAAGTAAAGTTTGTGTTTTAGGTTCCATGTACATTGTTGTCATTCATTTCCTTCTCTGTAGAATCAGATAGAGACCAAGTACTTTAAGAGACTTTATTCTGAAGTACAAATACAAGTTTTTTTTTAATATTTCCATGTTGCGTCCTGCCTGCACTCATCTAAGCAGATTCATTATTTGGAATGCATTAATGAGTGAATCAAAATCCAGCTGCAAATTGATTGTTGAGATCTGTGATGTTGAGACCTGTGAGAGCTACGATAAGCAATTGATGTTTTAAGGTAGCTATGAAATCCCTTTTGTGTGACATTTAAAAGTTACATATAAATGTGTTGGCCATTAATAGTTAACTTTGTGTCTGTTTAATTTCATGTGATTTTATGATGTATTTCATAATGTAGGTTGTGTGTTATTGTAAAATGTAATAAATAAATAAATGTAAATAAACTTCACAGTTACTATTGAACATAACTGATTTTATAGAAATTTCTATTGCAAAAAAACTTTTTTGTTTATTCAAAGGCTAGTGTGTGTGAGAGGGGAAAACACTGTTCATAAAACACACACACACACGCACGTGCACGCACGCACACACGCACACAAATTGGGCATTGAATTTCATTAGGCCTCCATAAAAAAAACCTACACATTTGTAAATATTTCACACTTGTGATATGCTTTTGCCTAGCAGAGGGCAAAATATGATCTACCAACATGATGCTACACACACACACACACGCACACACACACACATTGCATTTCATGAGATATGCCTTTGCCAAATTAGGACAAGATCTACCAACTTGGGGCTACACACACACACACACACACACACACACACACACACACAGTGTCAAACACTGTTCAAAACATTGGGCATTGTATTACAGTTGGCTTCCAGTCAAAACAAAAGTTACACATTTCTAAACATTTCACACACACACACACACACACAGTCAAAGCATTGGGAACTGTATTACAGTTGGCTTCCAGACAAAAAAAAAGCTATGAGATATGCCTTTTCCAAATTGGGGACAAGATAACAATAAACAAAAAACCCTGAATTTATAGCATCCTTGGGGCACTTCACATTTCGCTCTGAGACAACAAAATGAAGAGGACACTTCTTTACAGGGAACTTGACCTCATTTTTGACCCTGTGGAGAAGGACAGAGATGAGGCAGAACCAGCAGAAGAGGAGAAGGAAGTGTCAGAGGAAAAAAATGTGACTGAAACAGATGAAAATTTTGTTCCATCTGAATGGGAGGAATCAAGTGATGATGAGGAGCTTCCTGACACTGAGGATATTTTACAGTCCAAAGATGGAAATATTCTTTGGTCCTCCATTCCTCTAAGTGACAGACTCCATATGTTGGGGGCAGAGCGGTAGAGAAGCTCCCAAGGGCCAACAAGGTATGCTGTCTCTCGTACTGATAGCATAAAGTCGACATTTGAATTGTTTCTTTCAGAGGAGATTGATAATATAGTTTTAGATATGACTAACAAGGTGTTGCGTGTACAGTGACAGCTGGAAGACAATGAATAAAATAGACCTACAGGGATATCTGGGTCTTTTGATTCTTGCTGGGGTCTACAGTTCCAGAAAAGAGGCTATGACCAGCCTGTGGCATGCTCAGACAGGGAGGGCAATTTTTGGAGCTAAAATGCCGCTAAAAAAATTCCATGTCATATCCAGAGTTTTACTTTTTGATGATCGCAACACCAGACCAGCACACCGTGCCAGAGACAAGCTCCTGCCATCCAACAGGTCTGAGATAAGCGAGTGTGTCATCTGCAGATGATGTATAATCCTAGCACTAACGTGACTGTGGGTGAATGCCTGGTCCCATTTAAAGGTCAATGTGGGTTCAAAGAATATATGCCAAGTAAAACTGGGAAATTACGGCATAAAAATCTGGGTAGATTGCCGTGCCCAGTCTAGCTACTCCTGGAACATGCAGGTGTACACTGGGGAAACTGTGGATGGCCGGCCAGAAAAAAATCAGGGAGGTGACAGAGGGTGACAGAGGGTCTTTGGGGACACACTGTCACTTGTGACAACTTTTTCACGTCCTATGTCCTTGGAAGGAGCAACTAAGGAGGAAGATGGCCATGGTGGGAACAGTAAGGAGGAACAAACCAGAGCTTCTCTCTGCACTGCTGGCAACAAGAGACAGGGCAAAATTCTCCTCCCAGTTTGTATTTACTGACACTCATGCTTGTGTCTCTTTTTGGGACAGTAGGAGACAAGAGCATGAGTGTCAGTAAAAACAAACAGAGGAGAATTTTGCCATTGAACTGAATGCGTTGCATTCTTGTGTAAGAAAATATGAATTAAAAGATGTTTATACATGATCCTAAAAAGCCAAATGATTTTTTCTGACTAGTACATGATACTTGTTAATTCCACATCAGTACACTCCTTTAGGTTACACCTGTTAATTGTGGCGAAGCTACTGGTGACACCTACTGGGAAATTACAATATTACAACACGGCCACTTAATTTTACAAAAGCATTAAGATTCAAGAGGTTTATTTTCATGTGCACAGTGAAAACACAATGGTTTGGAATTCTTACTTTGCACATCTCCCTTACAAAAAGAATACATTATTACATGAATGTTATAATAAATCAATCATTTATTATACATTAAATACATTATTATTTTTGTAGAATGAATTACTCTTTTTGTATAAAGTATTTTAGAATAAAGTAGTGAAGCCCAGTTTAACCTCTCAGTGTCCAAAGAGTCTGAGAAATACTGAACTCTGTTCCTGAGTCTTCATATATAGATCACTGGGTAGAACTATTATTCCGAGCACTAAAGACAGATTCACAAAATACCTGCCTGATCTGTACTTCTTACTGTACCCTTAAACACAAACCATCTAGATGTTATGACTAACAGCATAGGCGCTGTATTCACTAGCACTTTAGACACAGTCGCACCAATCCGAATAAAGAAGGTGAGACACAAAACCCCTGCACCATGGTATAATAGTCATATTCAAACTCTCAAGAGAGAAACCCATAACCTCGTGTGAAAGTGCAGAAAAAGTAAATCCAGCTATAGAGACTCTAGGTTTTTATATAGCACAGTGGCTAGATTAACAAAAAAACAGAGATCCGAACACACTATTCCATAACAGTTCAGTAGTGAGGACTTTATGAGATTCTTCTCTGATAAAACTGGAAGCATCGGGAACAAAATAGTTGATGTTCAACATATGAGAGCACCTTGTGACCCAATCTCACCTAAAGCTCTACACTCATGTAGCCCTCTCACTCAATCTTCTTTGTCGAGAATGAGATATTCTATATCAAATCTGCATTATAACTCACACCGTGCATGGTAGGAGAACTGGTGATGGGTCTACTAAATTATTACCTTAGTGATGTGTCTACAAAAGCACTATAGCTGCCTAGTATGTCTCTGACTCAGAAAGAAAGGCCAGGTTTATGTGCTGTGTAGCGGTGCTGCTAATGTGAGCTCAGTCTCCCATGCACCATATAACTATATCTGTTAGTCAATGTACACTTGGCTTTAATGCCCTGCGTGATTTACCATAACATACAGACATACTGAACATGCATAACAAACACATTGATTATTAAACGGTGCTTAGCATCATTAATATAGACTCCATCTTATCGTGTTAAAATGAACCAATAGCACTAAAAATATATTACAAAAGAAAATAAAACCCAGGATTTGTTTTAACCTGTCTATGGTACCAGAACGTTGTGTGCGTGTTGGAGCTCTTCACAATGGAGTATAAAATGTTTTGTCTTACTTACAGTTCCTTAGGGACCGAAACCACATTAGCGCCCATGTCTTGGTGAAAGAAAACAACGAGCCTTCAGCCGCCGAACACGTGTCTAAGAGCATTAGCATTGTTGCTAACTCCAAAACCGCATTCAAACTCCTTCACGGCCACAATGTCGGAGACACAAAGTTCGTTGTTACATGGATTACACCGAACAGTTCCTTTCTATTATTTTCGCCAGCACAGCTGAAACCGAACCTCCGTTTCTCTGAACTTTTTCCTGGTTAATTAGTCCCGACATGAACAAACTGTCCGCCATGACACTCCTCTCTCTTCTCAATCCAAACTTTTCTTTACAATCCCCTCCCACAAAGATCTGATTGGCTAACACATAGACTGACACTTGTTTAACCCATTTACAATACAGGAAAAGAAAACAGATAATAAATAAATATATTTCAAAAACACTCAAGCCAAATACTTTAACATTATTTATCAAAAGTAAATTTAGTGTTTAATGTACATACAACAATTGATGTATTATCAACCAAAGTAAAAGTAATAACGTAAGTGCAATTAAAAAAATGCCTCTCTCTCTCTCTCTCTCTCTCTCTCTCTCTCTCCCTGTATATATATATATATAGGGGGCACGGTGGCTTAGTGGTTAACGGTTAACAAGTTCGCCTCACACCTCGGAGGTTTCCACCGGGGACTCCGGTTTCCTGCCCCGGTCCAAAGATATGCTTTAAAAACATAGTTTGATTGGCATCTCTGGAAGTGTGTGTGAATGAATGAATGAACATCTAGCAACTAATTAGGTTTATTGATATCTTATGAATATGGATGTCTTAGAAAGGCAAAAAGGTAGGCAGAGGCTCTCCAATCTTTGAAAGAGTGCATACAGTAGATAGAAAACCAATGGCTTTTAACTGCTTAATGTCTCTCTCTCTCTCTCTCTCTCTCTCTCTCTCTCTCTCTCTCTCTTTCTCTCTCTCTCTCTTTCTCTCTCTCTCTCTCTCTCTCTCTCTCTCTCTCTCTCTCTCTCTCTCGGGATGCATCTGTCTCTCTGCTGTCTCACATGCAGCAGGAGTCTGAAGAGAGCCATCGTCGGCATGAGGAACTGCAGCAGTTTATCCAAAGAGCTCAAACTCTGTGCCACCACGATCAGCTCCTGTAGAAGCAGCGCAGACAACTGCTGATGGAGAAAAAGTTTGGGCAGGAGCTGCAGTGTGTGCGCATCTCTAAAGCACAAGGGGCATCAGCACAGGAGTGATTATAACTGACAGTTCCCTGGTTAATAAATAATAAGCCATGATGTGATTAGTTTTATGTTCAACAGATAGAGTAGTTGATCATTCTGTGATTTTTAGCTCTTGATTTTAACCTGATAAATAACATATGTTTGTTCCTTTTTTCATATCACATTTCAGCATAATTACATCATCTTAAAATTTTAAGATGATGTAATTATGCTGAAATGTGAAATGTGACATGCTCTTTGCATTAGTGTATAGATAAGAAGTTATATCTAATAATTTAAGTAAAATTATATATTATTTTATAATAATATCTAATTTTATTTTATATATAATTATATTAGATATAAAAAACATATCTAATCTATAATTAAAATAGGGTGTTATTTCTCAAATAGTTTCATCCTAATTAAAAAAATATCCACCTCTTGTGGTGATTAGTTGGTTTTACGTGTTTTTACCTGCATACCTGCATCACAGTCCATTTACAGGAAAATAAATTTCACAGATTACTCATAATGGCTCTGAGAAATGAGAATCAGTGTAAGTTTGTGCTGATCCCTGTGTTAATTTCCAAGTATTTTAAGAAAGTAATAAGATCTTGTATCTAGTATTTCAAGATTGTCAAGATTGTCTTAATACTGTATGTAGAGCTTGAAAGCTGTTTATACATGATCCTAAAGGAACAAAGATTTTTTTCTGTCTAGTATATGATGTGTTTTACTTCCACATCAGTACAATCCTTCATGTTACAACTGTTAATAGCTATTTTAATTAATCTGAATCTGTGCATTTGGCTGTCAAATTGTCACATTAGAATTAGGAACTCTTAACATTTCTGTTTTCTTTACTTTTATGTCAAGGCTTGGACACTGCTTTGGGACAAAATCAGTGAGAGTCAGGACTTAAGGATTGGGAATATATACCAGCAATTTTTCAGATAAATGCTCAGAATACATAAACATTACAACTTTTGTTAAGTAATTCAATGCTAATCCAACTGATTGACTGGTTATTTATTATATCTAACATCAAATAAAACAAAAAATAAATAAATAAATAAATAAAAAACCCACATCTTCTCCTCTCGTGATCTTTTTAGCATAACCTCACCCTCGGATTGGTTGATTCAACAAGGAGCCGAAACACAATGACAGCAGCAGAATAGTGATTCCAGCTCTGTTCGATTAATCAGATTATTTTGTGAAAGGATGGAGAGTAAAAATAAATCTGTAAGAAACTGTAAAATGTGTGTTCATTTGATAATTTTGTTTAAGATACATGTACGTCTTGCAGTATAGAATTTTATTCACGGAAATAGTAAACTATAATATATAGGAACTATAAAGATGTTTAGATATTAATACCACAAAAAGCTTAATAAATCAGATGATGCAGGAAGAAAATAACCTTCTGAGTTCTAATGCATGTGTTGTGAACTGTTTAATGTGTTTATTATGATCATATTCTGTGATTTATGTTTCCACACGTTTAGTCTATTTTAATCATAGCATACTGTGATAAAATGAGGGATCTTCCTTAGGTTAATCTAGTACACTACAAAGTGAACGAGGAAGTAATATACCAGCTAATTGAAAGTGAAACTGAATAAGTTGGTAAACATTTGTCAGAAATATAACTACGACACAATTACCACTTCAAGAAGAGTGTAAACACAGACAATTCTGACTTTCAAAGAAAAGCAAGGAGAACAAAAAGGTAGGTATTATAGTGCTTAGTAAAATGATTAATTGGTAATGTTAGATGAAGATTGTTATAGATATTGATATTGAATGAACAGAGTCAGACATTTAAAGCCATGTAAACATTTTCTTGATGTAAAGGGTTAACAGGAGCATAAAATGGCAGAACCTTCATCACCAGAACCAAAAAAACGCAGACGGAAAAGCATGGACACACTAGATTATTGTAAGTAACATAATCATATTTAAAAATAACTTTGTAATGTGTTCAGTTAAACTAGTTCAATGGAGTATACAGTGGATTTTTTTCACAATGTTAAAGAAAGCAAAAGTAACCTGGTATGAAGGTGTTTGTGAAAGAAAATAGAAAAACTTCTAAAAATAATAGAATGAAAAGGTTTAAATACTGAGTGTGGACATTGGGCACACACTGTTCATCAAACTACGTATATAACAGAAACACAATGTTTTTCTTTAAACCCAGTTCAGTTAAACAATGTGTGTATAATGTGCAACTTTATATATTTCTTAAAATGATATATTTCCTTTATAATCTATGAAATCTAGGTTCTCATGACTCCAGCAGTCTCCTGTCTAAAGAGCAGCTGCTGTGTTCGATCTGTCTGGATGTGTTCACTGATCCAGTCACCACTCCATGTGGACACAACTTCTGTAAGAGCTGCCTTACACAGTGCTGGGACAAGAGTCAACACTGTCTCTGTCCAGTATGTAAAGAGAAATTCACCAAGAGACCTGAACTGAAGATTAATACAACACTGAGAGAGGTTGCAGATCACTTCAAGAAGAAAAGAGACTCTGACAAACCTGAGGTTCTTTGTGATGCCTGCAGTGGAGAGAAGATCGAGGCCCTGAAATCCTGTCTGGATTGTTGCGCAACTTTTTGTAGAACTCATCTAGAGCCTCATAATCATGTTTCCAAATTTAAGAAACACAAACTAATAAACCCTGTGGAGAACCTGGAGGACTACATATGCCAGAAACATGAGAGAGCTCTGGAGCTGTTCTGTAGAGATGATCAGACGTGTGTGTGTCAGTTCTGTACTGAAGGAGACCACAAGAATCACAACACTGTTCCAATAGAGGAAGAGAGTATAGAGAGGAAAGTAAGAAACACTGATTTATGTATGAATTTGTCCAGTAGGTAAAGATCTGCATCAGTGTAAATCCTATTACTGAGATGAAATTAATGTTAAGCCTTGTACAATTATTCAGTTGGATTGTATTTTCCTAATGAGTCTCTGAAAGGATTACATGTTATATATTATCTTCCTCTCTGTCCTCAGACTCAGCTATGGAAAACACACACAGTTGTGCAGCAGAAGATTCAGGACCGACTGAAGAAGATAAAAGAGATCAATCACTCAGTAGAGCAAAGCAAAGTGTGTACAATCATGACATGAGTTTATATCTGATACATTCAGTAGTTTTTTTTTTATTATGTAGAAATGAACATATTACACTAACAGTGTTATCTGATGGACATGAAAATGTGTTCCTCCTTTAGAGAAGAACAGAGAAAGAGAAAGCAGACAGTGTTGAAGTTTTCACTGCTCTGATTCGCTCCATTGAGAGAAGTCAGGCTGATCTGGTGGAAGTGATAGAGGAGAAGCAGAAAGCAGCAGAGATGCAGGCTGAAGGACTCATTCAAGAGCTGGAGCAGGAAATCAGTGTGCTAAAGAAGAGAGACACTGAGCTGGAGCAGCTCTCCCACACTGAGGAGCATCTCCACCTCCTACAGGTCAGTGTTCCTCTCTCTGCTCACTGACAATGCAGAACATCACAGAACAACACTCACAATGCTGAGGGATTTCTCCTCTCTCCTGCTCTACTGTAGATTTACTCCTCCATGTGCAGCCCTCCACACACCAAGAACTGGACTGAGATCAGTATTAACACTGATGTGAGTGAGGACAATGTGAGGACAGCTCTGTCTCAGCTTCAGCAGTCTCTGAATGAGAAACTCACTAAAACACTCGATGACAAGTTAAAGGAAACTGGTGAAAAATCTCTACAAATACTCATAAATATTAATGAATATGATCTGATTATTTACCTGTTTACTCATATTACGCACTGTGTGTTTCTCTCAGTGGATGTGACTCTGGATCCTGATACAGCTCATCCATCTCTCATCCTGTCTGCTGATGGGAAGCAAGTGACACATGGAGACACACAACAGAATCTCCCTGATACACCACAGAGGTTTAATCAGTGTTCATGTGTTTTGGGAAAGCAGGGTTTCTCCTCAGGGAGATTTTATTATGAGGTGCAGGTTAGAGGGAAAACTGCATGGGATCTTGGAGTTGCCACACAGTCCATTAACAGGAAGGGGAATATTATTTTAACTCCTCAGAATGGATTGTGGACTGTGTGGTTGAGGAATGAGAATCAGTACAATGCTTGTGATGATACTCTTGTCCCCCTCAAACTGAGAGAAAAGCTGGAGGTTGTGGGGGTGTTTGTGGATTATGAGCAGGGTCTGATCTCCTTTTATGATGTAAAGTCCAGATCTCATATCTACTCTTTTACTGGTCAGGTTTTCACTGAGAAACTCTATCCATACTTCAGTCCTGGTTTAAATGATGAAGGTAAAAATTCAGCACCACTGATCATCTTACAAAATTAACCAACTATTAAACAATGAGAATAAAATAAATATATTACATATTCCCTTTTAACTAAAGTAGGTAGTGTGTGTTTTTATTTTAGTTTCCTTATCTCAGATGCACTCTAGACTGTACTCTGAGAATTAGTGAACATAGAAAAGGGGTTTTCTGTAGTATCTTGCTGCCACATTACTGTTATGGAACTGATGCATCTGCTATACAGGTTCATTATTAAACAACTTTAATCGGTTTGTAGTGAAGTGATATCGAGCACAGTGAAACATAATTATAGCATTCTCTTGAATCAAGCTTTATTTCTACATTCATGATGTCTGAATGTTTCTACTTTTTTTAGGAATTATTTTTATTTTCTCCTCTGTTGCCATGTTGATTAAATTCATAGTGCACTTTAAAATGTCAGTGCCTGTGTTCCAGTGATTCAGTTCCCCTGTTTCTGTCAGTGCTCATGTGTATTTTCTCCTGTTGCAATGTTGATTCTTTTGTGTATATTCATTGTGTTAGTTTTATTTTTTGATCATCAGGGTAAGGTAAATTTCAGGTTGTATGTAAAATCGTTTCTAATTAAATACATGTACAGATTTCACTACTGGATAGTGATTTTTCCAGTATATACCAACTGGCTTAAAATTAAAATATTATACCAATATTAGTTACATGTCTGTGTTTTATTAACTCATCACACTTTACCACAGTGGCAAAGCTCTGGGGCAGATTTTAAAGTCTGGCCCTTGTAAGAATACAGTGAATGACTGCCTTCTTCTAAAACACTGTATTCAGAGTAATATCATGAAATGTTTGTCAGTTAAGGTGCAGAACTACAGTTTATTGAGAAATGCATGGCACAAAGCTAAAAATATGTCTGTAACCATTATCTCCAACCTTAGAAATTATGGATTACTGTACAATGTGTTGGTTGTGGTTGAATCCATAAACAGAGTTTACTGAGAGACAAAAAAAAAAAAAAAGAAAAGTAAGGCAGAGTTGAGAAAACATGCAGACAATCCAATAACCAGTAGAGACAATCATGGGGTATGCAACCTAACTAAAAACACAATCCAAAAACAATGAAACCAAAATCACAGCAGCAGAGGCAAGTGGAGGAAAACCTCATGAGAATGTTTTTATTACATTAACATTATTAAAATATCTGATACTGCAGGGTGAATGTGGCTGTTGCAGAATTTCTGTCGCTTGTGTTTGATCCTCATTTCCTCTCAGGAGAGAGCTTGGAGTTCGGTTTTATTCAGGGCTTCAAAAATTAATGATCAAATCATGCTGGATGTGTGAAAAGAAATGTTGTCAATGCAATTCAGTGCAATCACATTCAGCCAAACTTACAGTTTAAAATGTTATATTCAAATAAATTTCAATAATGTAATGAATCTAATGCACATCTACTCACAACATTCATTTTTATACAGGCTAACATTTATAATCTATTTAGTAAAAATTTAGTGAAAGAAAATTTAATGAAATTTAAATAAAAAACAGATTTTAATGTTAGATTGTGTGCTGCTAAATTCTTAATATGTTTTTTATATAATGGTATTGTAATGATGCGTCGTAAGGCTGAGGATCAATTTGCAAGCTACTCTCCATAGACTCTCGTAATACAGTAGGCAATGGTCAATATCAGCAAACACAACAACGTAGGTGAGGCAGTAATCGTAGTCAATAATACAGGCAGAAGGTCAGGGCAGGCGGGAAGCAATCGGAAAAGAAGAAAAACAGAACAGAGCTACAAACCGGAATAATCACAGGAAAGGAAACGCTCAGACTGAAAGCCGTGGCAAATCGAGACTTCGCACTGAAATTAAGTTCAAGTTCAGTTTATATACCTGTAGGCAGTGGTGATTGGAAGCAGGTGGCAGTGCAACCAGTCTCCGTAAGAGGATTGTGGGAAATGCAGTCCGAAAATACAACTACTTGGGAGATGGTTCCCTCTGGTGGCGAACGGAGGGCGAGGCAGGCGCCTCAACCATGACAGGTGTATTATTCTGTTTTAACATTAAATATAACATTTTGAATATTCCTTAAAAACGATGAACTGAACAGAATCACACATTTAAAGCCCAGAAAATTTTAATTTTGACAAACAACAGGCTTTTAAACAACTTTTCAGTATCTTTGCTTATGATTGGTTCATAATTCATCTTTAAAATAGCGGGTTTAACAACTCATACATACTATTAAATGTGTGTAATGAATAATGTATTGATGTAAAGTTTTAACAGAAACATAAAATGGCAGATCCTTCATCACCACAACCAAGAAAAGAGAGAAGAAAAAGCATGGATACACGAGATTATTATTGTAAGTGAATCATAAAAATCACTTTGGAACATGTCCAGTTAAACCAATCAATTGAGTGTACAGTGGATCTTTTCACAGTGTTAAGGAAATACTGCAATTATCTACCATGTTGTTTTTTTTTTTTTTTTTTTTTTTTTTTTTTTTAAAGAAAATACATTTATAAATCATTTATAAAAAATAAAAAAATAAAATATATATATATATATATATATATATATATATATATATATATATATATATATATATATATATATAGTAAGTATATCATACAAGTATATCACTTAAGACAAGCATGCTCCAATGTTTTTCTTGAAACCCAGTTCAGTTAGACAGTTCATGTGTATAATGTGTAACTTACTTAAACATGTATTTACTTCATAATCTATGAAATCTAGTTCCTAGTGACTCCAGCAGTCTCCTGTCTGAAGAACAGCTGCTGTGTTCGATCTGTCTGGATGTGTTCACTGATCCAGTCACCACTCCATGTGGACACGACTTCTGTAAGAGCTGCCTTACACAGTACTGGGACAAGAGCCAACACTGTCTCTGTCCATTGTGTAATCAGAAATTCACCAAGAGAACTAAACTGAAGATTAATACAACACTGAGAGAGGTTGCAGATCACTTCAAGAAGAAAAGTGTTTCTGACAAACCTGAGGTTCTTTGTGATGCCTGCAGTGGAGAGAAGCTGAAGGCCCTGAAATCCTGCCTGGATTGTGTTTTGACATTGTGTAAGTCTCATCTAGAGCCCCATAAGCATGTTCCAAGACTTAATAAACACAAACTAATAAACCCTGTGGAGAACCTGGAGGACTACATATGCCAGAAACATGAGAGAGCTCTGGAGCTGTTCTGTAGAGATGATCAGATGTGTGTGTGTCAGTTCTGTACTGAAGGAAACCACAAGAATCATAACACTGTTCCTATAGAGGAGGAGAGCAGAGAGAGGAAGGTGAGAAACACTGATTAACATCAGATATAGAAATGATGATAGATAATGCAAACTAATTTATTAGAAGGACCAGTAGAAGATCAGATTATGGTTGCGAATTAAGTTTCCTAAAATCTGTACTAAATATTAAAATATTATGTCATACATATCATACTTAAGACAAATTACTATTACTAAAAAATTGTGTGTTTTATAGTTACGTTTTATTTGTATTTGTCTGTTCTG
The DNA here is from genome assembly GCF_022655615.1 of Tachysurus fulvidraco. Lineage (NCBI taxonomy): Eukaryota > Metazoa > Chordata > Actinopteri > Siluriformes > Bagridae > Tachysurus > Tachysurus fulvidraco. Next base: position 38,219,947 of record NC_062518.1, read on the forward strand.
TCCTTAGACTCAGCTGGTGAAAACACAGACAGTTGTGCAGCAGATGATTCAGGACCGACTGAAGAAGATAAAAGAGATTAAACACTCAGTGGATATAAGCAAAGTGTGTACATTATAAGTTATATCTGCAAATTATGCTGTTCACAGTATTTTGAGAAATGCAATTAAACATTAGTTAACTAATTAGAGTTTTCTGATAGAAGTGAAAATTTGTTTCTCCTTTAGAGAAGCACAGAGAAAGCGAAAGGATGAAGTACTCATTCAAGAGCTGGAGCAGGAAATCAGGGTGCTAAAGAGGAGAGACACTGAGCTGGAGCAGCTCTCACACACTGAGGAGCATCTTCACCTCCTACAGGTCAGTGTTCCTCTCTCTGCTCACTGACAATGCAGAACATCACAGAACAACACTCACCATGCTGAGGGATTTCTCCTCTCTCCTGCTCTACTGTAGATTTACTCCTCCATGTGCAGCCCTCCACACACCAAGAACTGGACTGAGATCAGTATTAACACTGATGTGAGTGAGGACACTGTGAGGACAGCTCTGTCTCAGCTTCAGCAGAACTTGAATGAGAAACTCAATGAAAAGTTAAAGGAAGCAGGTGAGAAATTATTTTGTACTTTAGATTTGATAAATAAGTCTCTATAATAGACTGTTTTATATCATTTTTGCAAAATCTAAATAAAAATACCAATAGCTGATCTGAAATCTAGTGACAGTTATGTTTTATTGTAATTAGTCTACAGAACATAGCTTTCTGATTTTCTCTCATATTAAAATGTACATATCAGCATCACTCCATCAAACTTATTTTCATCTGTAGATCTCTTGAGATAAAAAGAGGTTTTAATCTGCCTTTCATTATCCCCCTCACTAAAGCTCTTTATAACTGTCATGCAATAAAGCCCTTAAAACCTTTTCCGCTCTTAAATTTAAATTTAAAAGCTACTGTTCTTGCTACAATATTAAATTTCACAAAAATTTATGTCTCCTCAAATCTTGACCAGATAGGTACCACTAAGTCACTGTTACACTTCCAGTACATCCCAGTTCAGTGTGCTTGAGGTCAGAGCTCTATACAGAACACTTACATTTTCAACTTCAGTCTTTATGGATTTTGCTTTGTACACAGGGGCATTGTCATTTTGGCTCTTGATTGGGTCTGTTCCAGTAAAGGAGAAATCTTATATAAAATATGCCCACTCCTTCTCACACATCCCACCCTCCAATATCTTAAATGGAAACACACTGCATTTTTAATTTCAGAATATTTGAAATTGTAAGAAATGTTAACTGATAATGACCCACCAGAAAATATTTTTCCTTGATTTTTCTTACCTGCATTGTGTGTTTCTCTCACTGGATGTGACTCTGGATCCTGATACAGCTCATCCCAAACTCATCCTGTCTGCTGATGGAAAACAAGTGACACATGGAGACACACGACAGAATCTCCCTGATACACCACAGAGGTTTAACACGTGTTATGGTTCTGGGAAAGCAGAGTTTCTCCTCAGGGAGATTTTATTATGAGGTTTAGGTCAGAGGGAAAACTTCATGGGATCTTGGAGTGGCCACAGAGAACATTAACATCACTGTAAAAAAAATTTGGAGTGGGATTTACTTGAAAAAAGCTTGGAAAGTTTTTTCACTCAGAAAAGGCTAGTAAATTTACAAATATTTGCCAAGTAAAAGCCTAAACATAATTATTAGTAAGTTTAATTAGACATTTTTAAGTTTTTAATTGTTAAGTTTACTTGGGAATTCCCAGTTAATTTTATTGACTTTTTGTTTGTAAATATTACTTAAGTAATGCTTATAAATATATGATGATTTATTGCATTTTTTTTACACAAGAGGCCTAGTTATCTTTTTTAGTTATCCTGAGTAACCTTTTCTTTAAATGTTCTAACATATCTACATATCTAACATAATTTGTGATGCATCATAACTGATGTCTTCAATAAAAAATAAAAAAAACACTGACAGACATTTTCCTTGAGTACTTTTATTAAAGAAATGATCAAACCAATGGACAAACTATGTGAAACAGTTCAGTACAACTTTAGCTTAACAAGTCTTTTGCGGACATTCTCACTTAAAAAACAATTAGCAAATACAAAAAGTATACAAAAGCAAATACACTCAATGCCAAACAAAAAGGCCAGCTAGCAGACTTACATCAATAGCTTTCTCTGCAAAGAGCTAACTTTTGGAGAAAATTTCAAAGCATCCAGTCCAAGAAAAAAATTCTGAAACAGGTCAAATGTGTTTCTTAGCTTTGAAGGATAGCTCAAGTTCAAGGAGTAAATGAAGCCCATGAGCAGAAGGCAGGCATTTGTAAGATTCTTGCATCCCGACAGTACCACAGTTCCCTCAATGACGATGACGACATCAGCTATGTTGGCATCTTCCTCTCCTGCGGTGCTGCCCAGTACAACGATCTTCATTAGATGATTGGTGAAGCTATCTTCAATCATGTCTCTTCTGACATCCTGTCAAATACACAAATGAGTGAAAAAGTGGTTACAATATTGTACAGTAAGTTGTATGTTCTCTTTATTTTTGTGTGATAAGTGCCCCACACAGAGGTTAAATCTGTTATTAAATGAAGAATGAAAAAATTAAGAAATGAAGAACTGTGTCTGCAAGACACTTAAACTAGTTGCAAAGCTTCAGTACTGTAAAACGTTTTAGGCACTTGTGTAAATATTCTGTAAAGTGGGGATGCCTTTAAAATGTTTTCATAAATTAATTTTCATTTACCTTCTATTGACTAAATCAATATTTGGTGTGATCACCCTTTGCACTTAAAGGGTTAGTTCACCCAAAAATAAAATTTCTGTCATTAATTACACTACTTAATATACAATACAGTGTTTCGAGGAAAATACATTCTTCAACAAGAAGAATCTTAGAAAAGTGTAACTTAAGTGCATCAATTTAGTTAAATGTGCACAGACAATCTTGATGTAGGCAAGGAAGTGGTACAGTTCTGCTGTAGCTTCCATGTTTTTCCATCACATTCACTGTAAAACGTTAATGAACATCTGCAAATGACTACATATTTTAAGCAGTTTAAGTTGCTACTAGAAACAAACAAAAAATAATAAAAGAGAAACTTTAAGAAGCAAATTTTTGAACAGTTATTTTAATACACAAGAGACATATGCTAGCATTAGCGACAAGCACGTGTACATGCATACACGCTTATATGCACCGACAAAAAAAAATCACCTTAGAATATTCTAGTGTTAGCGACAAGCACGTGTACATGCATACACGCTTATATGAACCGACAAAAAAAAAAGAATCACCTGAGACATATGCTAGCATTAGCGACAAGCACATGTACTGTACATGCATACACGCTTATATGACCCGACAGAAAAATCACCTGAGATGCTAGCGTTAGCGACAAGCACATGTACATGCATACACGCTTATATGAACCGACAAAAAAAGAAAAAATCACCTGAGACATATGCTAGCATTAGCAACAAGCACGTGTACTTGCATACACGCTTATATGCACCGACAAAAAAAAAATCACCTGAGAATATTCTAGTGTTAGCGACAAGCACATGTACTGTACATGCATACACGTTTATATGACCCGACAGAAAAATCACCTGAGATGCTAGCGTTAGCGACAAGCACATGTATGTGCATACATGCTTATATGAGTCGACAGAAAAATCACCTGAGACATATGCTAGCGTTAGCGACAAGCACATGTACATGCGTACACGCTTATATGAACTGACAAGAAAAAAAACTTATGCCAGCAAAATACTCATAGTAACATGAGCTATTTCTGTCAGGTCAGAAATAGCTCATGTTACTGTGAACGGACAGAAAATGAGAAAAAAAAACTAGCATCAATCAACACATTTACACTAAGTCAACTTAATAACAATTAACTAATAAAGGTTTTAGGGTAATCATTTATTGTTAGAAAGATATTTATATATTAGACTATTTACACTCACCGTTTCAAAGTGCTTTCTAAAATCAACGGTTTGCACGCCGAGGACCAGACCAGACCCTACCTTTCGACACAGATGCATTTTGCTAATAACAGATGTTTGTGCAAATCGGTTCTTTAGCAAACTTAACTCTGTCAACTATTAACACTTGACACCTTAACTCTTTAGTCACCAGTCTTAATAGTTCTATAATTTTCTGCAAAGGTAGCTAAATTGACCAATAAACAAATATTTAATTAACTTACCGTGTAATAATCAGTCTTCAAGACGATTTTCCGTTGCACTCCTCTGCGCCACACCACAACCAGGAACGCATGCGCATAGATTGCCTGGCTTCTTTGAGTACGTTTTACTTGGTTTTGTTATTTTTTGCATTAATTCATTAAATGACAAAACACTAAGTACATATTACTTAGGCAGTTCCATTTGAATTTTCCTATGTGTTTAAGCACAATTAATCAAAACGAAACCTTAAGTAGCTTATTGAATTAAACGTGACATTTTGAAGTAAAAAGACAAAATAGTATTTGTTTGTAAAATTTACTTAAATGATGCTATCTTTATTTACAAGTTCAAAAAATAATTATTTACAGTGAGGAAGGGGAATATTAAATTGTGCCCTGGGGATGGATTCTGGCCTGTGTGGATGAGAAATGAGAATCAGTATGAGGCTCTAACTAGACCCTCTGTCTCCCTCACACTGAGAGAGAAGGTGGAGGTTGTGGGGGTGTTTGTGGATTATGAGGAGGGTCTGGTCTCCTTTTATGATGTGAAGTCCAGATCTCATATCTACTCTTTTACTGGTCAGACTTTCAATGAGAAACTCTATCCATACTTCAGTCCTTGTAATAATGATGGAGGGAAAAATTCAGCACCACTGATCATCTCTTCTGTATTTAATGGTGTTTTTCATCTCAATTTAATTTAATATAATATTAAATAAATACTTTGTAAAAGTAGTCCAATGGATTTTTTTTAGGTTTTTCTTGCAAAAGACTCATTACATGTAAACTAAAATGTTCCAAACATTTTCTTATTTTAATTGATAATTGTTGCCAACAGCTCAAAAACATATCTCTTTTTTTTCTTCTTTTAATCTGAACCTGTGCATTTGGGTGTCATGTTGTGACATTAGGATTAGGAGCTCTGTTACCTGTACTGTTTTGTTCTACGTTTATTGCAAGATTTAGACTTTACTACTTGTGTTCAATAACTTTATGCTAATCCACTATAAAAAAAAAATATTTTTTATATAAAAAATATTTACTAGATAGCTGAACAAAATTTCCAAAATCCTCAGGGATGTACAGTAGTAGTGGTTAAGGTGTTGGACTACTGACCTGAAAGTAATGAGTTCAAATCCTAGGCCCACCAATTCACAGATATATTAATGTTTTGCAGTAGAAAACATTATTTAGTGAAATAACGCAGTATAGAGATGTTTAGATATTAATCCCAAAGATAGCCTGTTGTATGAAGAAAATAACCAGAGATATTAATCTGAGTGATTAATGCTTACTTATTATTATCACATTCGCTGATTTATATAACTATTGTGGTAAAATGAGGGATCCTCCCTATGTTTATCGAGTCCAGTACGCAGTGAATAAGGAAGTAGTATCATACCATGCAACTGAAAGTGAATATGTTGGAAAACATACGTCGAGTTAAAATCTCTCTTTTTACAGTACAGAAGAATATAACTACAGTACAGAAAGACTCAAGAGGAGTGGTAACGCAGACAAGTCTGACTTTCAAAAGAAGTAAGGGGAAATATAAAGATATGTACTTTAGTGTTCAATGTAAGTGTTAAGTTGTATTTCAATCAAATCAAATCAAAGTTTATTTATAGTGCACCTTTTTAAAACAGCAGGTGTTCACCAAAGTGCTGTACAAACAATATAAAATAAACAATAGAACTAAAAAGCATAAACTACTACTACTACTACTACTAATAATAATAATAATAATAATAATAATAATAAATAAAAACAATAAAAAATCTAATAAATACAATAATAATTAGTAACATACACTTTAAAAAGAACTCCTAACAGGTAACTCTCATACTGTGTGGTATGCTGCACCATACAAATATGTTTTTAAATGTGATTTAAAAACAGCCAGTGAAGGTGCCTGCCTAACGTACAAAGGAAAATTATTCCAGAGTTTGGGAGTCGCTACTGCAAAGGTACAGTACAGTCACCTCTGCTCTTTAATCTTGCATTGGGGGATACTAAAAGCAGTTGCCCAGCAGACCTACTGTAAGTGCCTTTTCAGTATCCTTGCTTATGATTGGTTCATAATTCATCTTTAAGATACCAGGTTACATACTTAAAGTGTGTAATGAACAATTTTTGATGTAAAGTTTTAACAGGACATTAAAATGGCAGAACCTCCATCTGCACAACCAAGAAAATGCAAAAGGAAAAACATGGACACACACTGTAAGAAATGATTCTGTGGTCATGTAGATTTGAATTAATGTTTTTGGTTAAAATGTATTCAATATAATTGTGTTTTTGATTTTGAGGCAAATATTTAATTAAATTTCAAATAAAAATGTTTGGAATAAAATCTACCCATTGCAGTTACATAAAACTTACGCATTATATTTATTTAATCCCAATTGGAGAGAATATTGAGTGAATTCAAATTAATATAATCAGGCAAATTTTAATTGAAAAGAATCTCCTGTCAAAATGCGCCTTTTTTAAAAAAAAAAAAAAAAGAAGAAGAAGAAGAAGAAGAAGAAGAAGAAGAAGAAAAGAAATGCAGCAGACCTACAAGACATTTGAAGAGAGTAGGCTACAGACAGTGAATATAATTTTCTTCCACATTGCTCTTCTTGCAAAATTTAACTGGTTGACTTAGGTAAGAAAACTTTTGTTATCAGTGGACTAGTAAGAACGCATGTAGTGGTATATTACAATATAAAACGAGTTATAAGGCTATAGTGTGATGTTGTTACGCTATAATATGAACACAGCATCATACATTTTGAAGAATTCTTATGTATCAAAGTCAAACTTTTATTCTGAAGGATGTGTGTTAGCATTTTCACTATCATGGTTCCTACGTCTTTTGCGTGTTAATATCATATCCTCATTATGTTTTTATGAAATTGCGTAAATGAGTATATTGGGTTTTATTTTAAGGTTCCATAAAGAGCAATATTTGGGGTTATCGCTGGAAAAGCATCTTATATTTCAGACGGCACTTGGCGCACTTCCGTTAGCTTTACTTCTCGTGTGTGGAGATCGTCTTCCCGAGACAGGTAACGTAACTTCTCTCTGTTGTTTCACTGTTTTATTGCAACTTGCAAATGTGAAGTTAACTTAGTTAAATCCATGTGAAGTCTGTCTATTTAGCAGCTAGCACTTAAGTTAGTTAGCTAACGTAGCAGGAGGGGAGGAATTCAAATTCAAATGGCACAAAGACTCTCATTTTACAGCTAAACCGTACATTAAAATTATCTGAAAACATTTTAGTAACAGAATACTGTTTCATATCTGATTAGCGGTGTTTAGTTTGATATTTGGAGCTTCGTGAGCCGGTGTTGTGTCGAAGTCTGTTCCCCTATGTTTCCATTCTAATGGAAATACACTTAAAAAGGCATTGCAGCACAAATTATAGTTGTGTTTAAGTACATTTTGTGCATACACTTAAAGTATAATTTTAAAAAGTACATATTAACTGTATTTTCTAGTAATGTGATATGCTTGCAATATATTTCTGACAGTTTTATACTAAGACATGAAAATTTCATGTTGCAGGACACTTGAACAATTACTTGTGACAATTACAATTGGCCATTACTGTAACCCCAAAGCCTGGAGCTTCTATAAGCATGGAAGTCATCACAGAACTTGAAGATATTGCAAGGGCTTGCTCTGTCCTTGACTTACGCGCTGAATCTCGATTATCCCAGACAGCTGAAATACACCTTTGAGGTGTTCCAAAAACTTTTCTTGGAACTGGATGATTCAAAGCTTTCAAACAAAGTCCAGTCCCTCTAGAGCAAACTTCAGGTTTGAAATGAGACTGTATTGCAGTGTAGACTTTTGCGCTACACAATGTTCATCTTCTACAGAGCTTGAGAATTGCACATTTGAAAGTGCTATGTTTGTAAGTTGGCACTGTTTTGTCCTACGGATGTTGTGACATTTCAATTGTTGTACGTTCAAAGTACAAATGTATTTTACTCTGTTCAATTTGCACTTTTATTATTTATGTTCTGGCACATGCCATTATGGAGTATCAGCATTTTGTCCTTTTCAAAGTTCTGGTTTGAAATGCGTGATCAAACTTCTGGCTTGAAAATGAGACTGTAGTTGCAGTGTACATGTTTTACTACACAATGTTTAGCTTCTACAGAGCTTGAGAATTGCACATCTGAAAGTGCTATGTTTGTAAGTTAGCACTGATTTGGACTCTTATCCCACAAAATGTCAGTGAGATTTCTAGTTCAATGTACGAAATGTTTTTTACTCCGTACAAATTACACTTTTCTGCTTTTGTTTTGGTACATGCACCTCTGGAGGATTTTTCTTTTAATATTATTATTGACCCAATTTCATTAAGTGAGGTGAGAAAGCATAGAATCAGGTTTATGGACTCGTCACCATTCTGTATGTCATTTATTTTTGTTTTTACAAAATAGTTTAAAGTCAGCATTCTGTCTTTTTCAAATGTCTGGTTTGAAATGCAAGATCCAACTTCTGGTTTGAAATGAGACTGTGGTTGCAGTGTACAATGATGTGCTACAATGTGTCTAAAGCACAAAAATGAATAAAATTGTTAATAAAATTCTTATTTGAGTATTTAAGTTCTGTACTTTCTGGGCTATATTATTCATAATAAAGGAATATTTGGATTTAATTAATTGCATTGATTAAATTCAAATCAATGTGCATATTAATGTAGATGATGATTACTCAATTATGATTTTTATTAGTACTATTTACACATTAGGGAGTTTATCTTTTTCAAATCTACTCAATATTTTTGTACTGTTTTCTATTCAAATCTACTCAAATTAAATGGATATCTATTAAGGGTCTCATTTAATTAATATTTACTCAATACCAAACCTAGATATGGTGTATCTTTTCTTACAGTGCAACAGACTATTGTAAGAAACACAAATCATTCGTGAAAATCACTTTGAAACATGTCCAATTAAACTAGTCAGTTAAGTATACAGTGGATCTTTTGAAAGAAAACCGCAATCATCTAGCCTGATTGTGCTTTGTGAAAAGCAAAAACATTTCTAAGATAATTAGAATAAAAAAGATTAAATACAGATTGAGTGTGTGTGTGTGTGTGTGTGTGTGTGTGTGTGTGTGTGTGTTTGAGACAGAGAGGGAGAGAGAGAGAGAGAGAGAGAGAGAGAGAGAGAGAGAGAGAGAGGCTCCATTTTTTTCCTGAAACCCAGTTCAGTTAGCCAGTTCATTTGTATAATGTGTAACATAATACATTTCCTAAACTTATACACTGTATTCCCTTCATTACCTATCAGATCTAGTTCCTGGTGACTCGAGCAGTCTCTTGTTAGAATTTTGGTGTAACTGTATTTTATTTTGAAAGCATTTTTAGATACAATTAAATTAAAATTATTAAAGCAAAACAATCTAAAATCGGGCCGTGGAAAAATGATCAAACGTTGACCGGTCCGTGGCGATAAAAAGGTTGGGAATCACAGTTTTAGGCTATATACATGTAGCAAAATCCAAACGTAAAACAAACAAACAAACAAACAAACAAACAAACAAATAAATAAATAAATAATAATAATAATAATAATAATAGTGAGCGCTACTCCGTCCAGGGTGTATCCTGCCTTGATGCCTAATGACTGTTTATGCAGCAGTTTAACGAGCACGCTTTTTGATGAACCTAAATTATTTACTGCATTGTTGTCAAATTGCTTCCTCATGTACCACCTTTGTCAGTCCATACACAGTTCAAGTTTAAAGACCACACTAACAACAGAATAGATTTAATGAACTTTACTGAAGTATTACTAATAATTATTTTCATTATCATTTCTTGACTCTGTCAATGCCTCTTTGCTTGTTGCTGTATTTGTCTTGACACTTATGGATTTAGTACACTGGTCAGTTTCAATCTTCAATTAATATACTAATCATTCCAAATAATTTACCTCAAGTGGTCAAGTGGAAGTTCTCAGAGGAATAAAGATGCGCAACGAAGGAGAGAAGCATTTCCATTGGCTCCAGTCTGCCCGTATTGGCCAATCACAAAAGTCGATATTGCACAGCCAATGTCACTATGTTTTATTATTATTATTATATATTATTATTATAATTACGCTACATTTATATGGATATGATATTATATATAGCCTTTCTTTTTGACTCAATTTGCCTCCTCTAATTACCGTAATTTTTTTTTTTTAATACAAGAACATTTCTGTTGAGAGAGTTCTTTATAACTGCTCACTTTTCGTGCCTGCATCACAGAAAAGACAAACTTGTCATGGTCGGGGAAATAATCACTCACTTTTATTCACCTGTTTTTCCTTTTATTTTATCCAAAAAAGTATTAATTCCTTCAACAGTACACCAGTCATAATTATTTTTACATCCTAGCTGGATCATTTTAACAAGGCCTACAATTTTTCATGCAATAAGGATATATTTAGAATGACTTTCATGCATGACATTTTCAGCAGTGTGGTTAGAGAGGACAAAGTGTGTCCAGACTGCTAGAGGTTTTATTTTGATTAAGTGAGAGCAGTGATAGTACACTTAATACAATTTAAACAGGAAGGGCCTTTACTATTTCTTTACTTTTTAATTGGTCATTGATCAGGCTTGTTTGTGTGAAAAGGTTTTATTAAAGGTCTCTACACTCTTGTTGGAGTAAGAGATTCTGGTCTAATTTCTCATTTAAAGGTGTTTCCACTCCCTCTTTGTTTCATCTTTTTGTTCAGTCAACCAGAAGTAAGGACCGTGAAGCAGAAACTGCCTAATAAATTAAATGTAATATATTTTTTAAAGTGACGTGACTTACGGCTAAGTACGGTGACCCATACTCAGAATTTGTTCTCTGCATATAACCCATCCAAAGTACACACACACAGCAGTGAACACAAACACACACCGTGAACACCCGGAGCAGTGGGCAGCCATTTATGCTGTGGCGCCTGGGGAGCAGTTGGGGGGATCGGTGCTTTGCTCAAGGGCACCTCAGTCGTGGCCAGCCCGAGACATTGATCTAAGCCAGATACCTGGCAACTTTTCTTATATGCAAGTTCATCAATGTCTGGGGTCAGTCTCTGAGCTGAGGAAATTCTCAGGATGGATTGGAAAGGCTCACGTTTAAAAATTCTCGCCTTTTATCTGGGCACACGATGTCACAAACTTTGACCATTCACTTTTTGACAAACTCTCCCTCATTAAAGGGCCGGGCAGATTTTGTAATCCCTGCTGCCACAATAAAGCTTCACAGCCTTTACAGCAGCTTCACTTTTTGATTTTGCTTTCATGAACATAGTCTGAGGGAGAACAGACTTTTTTTCATCTCCTCCACCTTCTGGAGCTTCTGCTTTACGTCCAGGTCCTTATACTTCTCATAATGTTTCCTTTCATAGTGTCTTCTTATGTTATATTTTTTCGTTACAGACATGTTAGTTCTGTTAGCACACAAGACAAACAGGTCTGTCCTTTATATTCATGAACAGATAATCTGCCTCCCACCTGTGTTGAAAGCTCCTATTGTCCATCTTTGGTTTGGCCATTTTTGTGGAGCGTGAATTATCTTGCCCGATGTGACTGTAGCATGGTTGTTAACGACTGTCAACAGACAATGAGGGGCACCTGCTGTTCGTGACTATGAAAGACTACTCGTCAATACAGTGACAAGGCATTCTGGGATTGCAGTATTAGCGGAGCATGTGGCGAGCCAGCTGTAATGCACATTTGATATGATCTTGCAAATTTGGCCAGCGGGCCTGAGATTGACATAAGTGATGTAGATGATCAGAATTTAGTGACAAAAGCATGAATCCATGACCCCAACCTGCCTTATGTGAGCAGTTCAGGCTGCTCATGGTGGTCTATGAATGTTTTCTTGACACATATTTCATCCCTTAATACAAATTGAGGATTGTCTGAAATTTGGTCCATTTATGTACAGAATATACTAAAGTATAATGGTTAATTCCAGCATTACACTGCACCATATAACAAAGTACATTCCACACAAACCTGTGCCAAGAAAAAGACCATGAGTATAGTGTAGTTTGGTGGCCTCCACAGTTACCAGATCATAACCTCTGTTGAGAATATCCACTGAAATCGAAAAGTTAAAAAAAAAGTTAAACATTGAAACTGATATCACTGTCCATGAAAAGACAAGCCATGCACCTTTCTTCTTTATGCTTGGGCATGTCCCTAGGTTGGCAGATGATGTCATTTTTAAGCAACTGATGAAAGTACTCAAGTGCCTGATTATGATTCGGATGCTAAGTCCTCGTTATCCTGCTTCATGACTGAAATGAAAACTGCACAGAAACTGTGATGTTGTGTAGTATTAATAAAAGAAGCAATCAAGGCCAACGGAACAATTCTTTACTTTATGCTTTACACATAACACGTGCAACAATCTTCATCTTCATACTCAATCCCTAACTCTTCTTCTCTACCTTTCATCTCATTTCTACATTCCCCATACTGCGCCCTATTGTTTAACATGCGTATAACAATTACAAGTGCATAGGTAGAAGACACCACATTCCCCCATTACATAAACAATACATCCTGAGGTAACTTAACATAAAGAATTTTCACCCACCATTGCATATGAACATTTAAGCATTAGTACATTAGAATAACTGTTCTTTCAAGAAACTGTATTATTGTACCTGCATCAATTAAATTCAATACTCAGATTTAGTACCCATTCTCTTGAACATCAACAAGTAAACAGCAATAAGAGCCTTCTGAGTTCAAAGACAACATGTAATCACATATGCATTTCACTTCACCATAATCCTACTGTACTCTCTTATTTACTTTCGTAGTCTTTTAACCAGCTGGGTGGTTTACGTTGCCTAGCGGAACGTCTTTCTGTATTTTGTCCAGTGTCTGTATTTGTAACAGGGACTTCCACAGCCAACTGGTCTGACGGCTGTTTCGGTATCTCAGGAAACAAAGATAACTGAGATGAGTGCCACGTCCGTCCGTCCGACAACTTGTATGTACAAGGACCTACACGTTTGGTTATTTCCACAGGTTTTGTGAACTTTGTGTGTCCTTTGGGAACGTGTGTTGGTTTGCGTACACGCACTTTATCCCCCACTTGAAAAGTAGGCGACCGTGCCCCACGTTTGGCATCGTAGTACCGTTTCATTTGGGCCTGTCGAGTGGATACCCGCTCTCTGACAACCTTGTCACGGAGGTTACTGGAAGACGGCGTGAACACAGTGAGTTTTGTTCTCATTTGCCTACCGTACAACAGTTCGAATGGAGAAACACCAGTCGTTGCATGTGGCGTAGAATGGTAAGTTTGCAAAAAAACCAAGACTGATTGTTTCCATTGTTGTTTTTGTAGTATGATCAGTTGCACCCAGTCTTTAAGCACTTTGTTAAATCTTTCCACCGCTCCGTTAGCAGCCGGATGATATACTGCCGTTCTGATGTGGACGATATTTCGTTCCTCCAGAAAGTCACCAAGAACTGAAGAAATCAGCTGAGGACCATTATCCGTCACCAGACATTCTGGGTTTCCATGTCTGCTGAAAACAGAGTTCAGAAATCCGACAACTGCTGAAGCTGTAACTGAAGGTGTGAATGCAACTTCCGGCCATTTTGAGTAGTAGTCAGTAAGCGTAATAGCATATCTGCAGTCATACGCAGCGGTCTCAAATGGTCCAACTATGTCTAAGCCCACTTTTAACCAAGGAGCTGCAGGGAAAGGAACTGGTTGTAATGGAGAAGCGGAAGTCTTTGCAGTTCTGTCCGACTCTTGGCACAGTGCACAAGTAGCAATTTGTGTCTGAACCATAAGGTCCATGCCTGGAAACCAATACAACTCTCGCAAGCGTTGTTTCGTCCGAACTATTCCTGGATGGTTCTCGTGTGCTAAAGTGACCATTGTTCTGCGTAGAGCCACCGGAACCAAGAAACGTGAACCTCTAAGCACTAAATCATCCATGGCACACAATTCCTGACGCAATTTGAAGTACGGCAGCAATGTTGGACTCAGTGCTTTTGCTGAAGTAGGCCAACCTCTGTCAATCTGAGCTCGCAAGGCAGAGAGTTCAGGGCAAGCTTGTGAAGCAGCTTTAAACTCAGCAGCATTAACAGCAGTCTGTGCCATTGAAAGTAGCACAAGTTCAGGCTCAGAATCTGCATCCAAAGCGGTATCAACTGGCAATGGCAGTCTTGATAGACAGTCCGCTGTATTGTTCAAAGGACCTTCTTTTTCCACTGTAGAGTACTTCCTTTCAGTTGGAGTTAAAGTTCTTGAAGCGAAAGCAACTGTGTGTTCAGTGTCATCAGGGTGTATTTGCGTGAACACTGCTCCAAGACCGTAATCCGAAGCATCGGTCGATATAACAGACGGTAAGGAAGGGTTGTAAAGGGCTAATGCTGGACTTGCAACCAACATTTTCTTCACTGCAGCGAAACAATTTTCCATCTCACTGTTCCACTGAAATAAACCTCCCTGGCGAAGACATGCACGTAACGGCTTAACTACGGTAGCGTAGTTGGGCATAAACTTGTTGTACCAAGAGAGCATGCCTAAGAATGAGCGCAAGGTAGTTACGTCTGTGGGAGCTGGAGCCTGTACTATGGCTTGTAAGTGTTCTGTGTCAAGCTGAACACCTTGCGCAGTCACTAAATGTCCCAAGAAGCGCAAGGACTTCTGTTTAAATTTACACTTTTGTGTGTTTAGTCGTAATCCAGCTGTACGCAGTCTTTTCAGCACTGTGTTAAGCACAGCATCATGTTCAGATTCAGTACGTCCAAAGCAAATGACATCATCAAGGTAGTTCTGCACATTTGGTATGGCTTTAAGTATGCACTCCATCATTTTTTGAAACACTGAGGGTGCTGAAGCTAGGCTATATGGTACTCTACAAAATCTAAACAGTCCATCATGTGTAATGAAAGCTGTTAGATCATGACTCTCTGGATGCAAAGGTACTTGGTGGTACGCACTCTCAAGATCAATCGTGGAAAAGACTGTGGACCCTCCTAAAGCAGTCAGTAATTCTTCCATATAGGGCAAGGGGTAAGAGTCTATTATCACCGCCTTATTCGGCTCTCTCAAGTCCATGCAGATTCTTATGCCACCTGTCTTCTTCATTGTCACCACTATTGGTGAAACCCATGGTGATGCATCAATGCGTTCTATTACACCGGCAGAAAGGAGTCTCTCAATTTCCACAGACACAACTGTTCTCACTGAAAAAGGCAGGCGCCTTAACTTTTGTCGAACTGGCGTGACAGCATCTGAAATTTTCACTTTGTGCATGAATCCTGTGACACATCCAACTGCGGGCCGTTCTGCATGCGTAGATAGCTGAAATACTGACTCTGAAGAGGCGGCATTTTCAGTTGTGACAGGCTCAGAAAGAATCGTATCCCCTTTAATGCACAGTTGTAGTGCTGTTATGAGATCCATTCCCATTATTGTGGTTCCTTTGTCTACTATGTAGAAATCCACAGTGCATGTATTGCAGTCTTTTTTCATGGTTGCGTTCATGCATCCTAGCACATCAATTGGAGTACGCGAGTACGTAACCAATCTCGCTGCAGATGGTTGTAAGGGTACATTTCCAAAGTAATTCTCATAAATGGCTTTAGGCAGTACGGAAACTGAAGCACCAGTATCTACAGTCAATGTAACTGATTGCAAAATTGCACCTGTTTGTACTTCCACTGTACACTGTAGTTTAGTATTTACATTTGTGTCTTGAATTAACAGCATTGTATACTCAGGCATCATGACTTCCTGTACTGAATGCGTTTGCGTAGTTCTACAGACCCGTTCAAAATGTCCTTTTTTCTTACAATTTTTGCATGTTACCTTGGCTGCCGAACGTTCCACTGCGTTGGCTAGATGTTTGTCTGAGCCACAGCGAAAGCAACAGCGTGTAGCTGACGTCACCTTTGACGCTGCTGTAGAAGAGGCAGACAGTCGCTGAGGAGGCGATTTGTTTTTGAATCCTCCTGTACTGCGTCTAGTATTTCTCTGGACCTGTACGGGCTGCACCGGAAAGTTCTGAGTACTCGACATTACTTTTGCATTTTCTCCAGCGGTTTCAATTTGCTGAGCAATTGTAATAGCATTTGTCAGTGTTAACTGTTCCTGTAGCAAAAGTCTCTCACGGATTCGCGGATTGCTTACATTTTCCACCAGCTGATCCCGAATCATATCATCAGCATTTGTAAACTCGCAAGTAGACGACAGTTCTCTCAGTGCAGCAATGTATTGAGTTATCGATTCACCGACTTGTTGTGCTCGTTTCCGAAATGTGTGTCGTTCCATGACCACGTTTACTTTGGGCGTGAAATGAGTGTGCAAAGCAGTAATAGCAGCGGCCATTGTATCCCCCGTGTCTGGCAATGTATAAAAGATTCTCTGACCTTCGGTTCCCAAGCAGTGCAATAAAAGAGCTCGTTTCCGGACCTCCGACCATTCCTGTCCTTGCACATCAATGACTAGTAAGTAATTCTGAAACATCCGCTCCCACGTTTTGAAAGGGATTGCAGGTTCTCCCGGAACAGGCAAGAAAAGGTTTGGAAATGGTGCTGACGATCCCATCCTCGTCGCCAGTTTGTGATGTTGTGTAATATTAATAAAAGAAGCAATCAAGGCCAACGGAGCAATTCTTTACTTTATGCTTTACACATAACACGTGCAACACTCTTCATCTTCATACTCAATCCCTAACTCTTCTTCTCTACCTTACATCTCATTTCTACATTCCCCATACTGCACCTTATTGTTTAACATGAGTATAACAATTACAAGTGCATAGGTAGAAGACACCACAGAAACATTCTTCAGCTAAGCAGCAACAATCTCACCAAACAGGAATCACTTGGTTGGTAGAGACCGAGTGCTTGTAGAGAATAAAGTAGAATGTGGGGAAAGGCTTGGCTGATAAGTGTGAAGATGGGTTATATACAATTTACTGTATGATGCAGGAGGAAGGCTCAGAATTTAGCACCAACATCTTGAATGCATGCAGCATGCAAATATTTTCAGTTTCACGCCTCCTCCCCTTCTTCACTGCTGAACTCACAACACTGAATTTACAGTAAAAAAAAAGAAAGAAGCTAAACCACAACTGCTCACTTGTATGTGTTCTTAGTTCTCTAAAAAAAACTGTCTTTACCCCGTGTGTGTCAGTGTACAAGGCTAATGAGCAGTGTTTATTTCTGTAGAATTCTTTGATAGATTTGACACAAATAAGTAAATGATACTAGACAATAGTTTGGTGATAGTGTGTATTAGAATAAACTGTTGTGATGTTAGTTAAATTTACCCACATTATTAGTTATTGCTTTTACACGTCCATCTTCACCCCCCTCAACACCCTTTTTTCCCCACACATCCGCTTCTTCACACCTAAATTTGCACCAACAAACTGTGACCTGCTCTCAGTCCTCTAAACAGTGTCACTGCACTGTGTGGGTACAGGACTAAAGAGTTTACTGTTTGTTTGTAGGAGAAAACTGTCTCCACCCTACATTGGCCCAGGCTAGCTCAAATGTGAGAATTAAGTCTAGGGAAATTTACAAATCAACAATAACCTGGTGAGAGACACATTTCTAAATTATACCATTCCTATTAATCACAACACCCAGACCACAGATATTCACTTGATTTTTGTGTTTACCTTAAATTGGAAATGACAAATATTCAAAGAAAGAAAAAAAAACAATTTTACAATGAACTCAACAATTTTTTTTTCTCAGAACTATTTTGGCTTTGTGTACTTTTTTCTTTTGTGTGTTCCTTTAAATGATCAAATAATTAAATTTGCAAAGTCACTCACAACAACAGTAGATCTCAATAACTGTAACCCCAAAAGAAATGAAGAAAGAAAAAAAACAATTGTCACTGTACTCTCAAATTTTACCCAGCTGGGATTTTCAATACACAGATGGCGCGCTAGTTGGAGCTCTTTTTATGCCAGGCCAATGTACTCACGAAACAGAGGAAAAATTAAATTCCAATTTCAGAATGACAACCTCCAATCCTCACATTCAGACGAGATGATAAACAGCATCCGGGACATTTTCCATGACGACGATGAAAGGAACCGCGATGAACTCCTCCCTCCTCGAACTGGTTTGATGCATCCGCGAGATTCAACACAGAACTCCCGATTTTGACTCGTTGAATTCAATTTCTTAAGCACACTAAGCACGCATTTGACAAACTCCACACACCACTGTAGTACCATTGCACTGAATTATTGAATTAAACATGGGTATAATCTTCCAGTTTACAAACGAAATATAGCTAGAAACTGTAACACTGAACTGGAAAAAACAAACAAACACGGGAATATTCTTCCGGACAATTTGTAGATCTGAATCTAACAAAACAAATAAATGTAACGCTCACAAGATATGTATATGAGAGTATCTCACGTGCAGATCCGCGTGCTAGCTTTCTTCCGTAGCTCTGACTCACGAGTTGAAATGCGTGCGGCCTGTCGCTGAATTCTCTCGAACTCCAAAAGTTACACACACAACCTTTCACAGATAAGCGGTCACTCAGAATGTCCGTGAGCCTTGACTAATGTCAGTTTTTCTCCAAACTGACTAATTTTGTCATGTCACATTCAACTTTTCCCGCGTAATCTTCTCACTATCCGTGTCAAACAAAAAAACTCAATCCCCCGTATCCTTTTTCCTCTAACCCCTCCCCTTGAACTTGAGAGGTCAAAGTCCACATCTCTCATAGGACAGAAAAGAAATTACGTTTTCAGAAAACAATATAATGCAGTTTTTTCAATATTTTACATACACACACATTTGAAAATTCCTTTAGAAATATGACTTAGAAAAGAAAATAATAAAATAAATAAAAACATTTGTCAGCGTATATATGTGCATTATGTCAGACCCAAAACACACACACAAAATAAAACAGTTAAAGATTCAGAAATCCAAAAATTTGTTCAGGGTTCTACACTTATATACAGCTCTGATATGGCCCCCTCTTCGCCATACCCTCCTTGCTATCCAATCATAAAATCGCTCACGCACGCATTTTCCGCATGCTCAGGAATTTACCATTATCTCCAAAATGGACCCTTTTTGCCCAGACGTTGGGTCAATATTTGCCTTTGCATTAGGCCACCTAAATTCCCAATATCTTCCACCTGAGCGGTCCCACTTCCATAGGACTTGGGCCTACATCATCAGGCCATAAAGCTTATAAGTTGGGTTTTATGTGTTTTTAGACTTACTCTCTTTCCTGAGGTTTTTCTTTAACAGACTCAACTTAACGCAACTACACATGGGTATGTATTGGATCTTCTCATGTTCTTGTCTACCAACACTTTCTCTTCTATATGACTTAAAACCTGTTCTTTTACTATTCCGTCTCTTTGGATACGGTGTGCAGCAGTCATTGGTTTACTTATTAACCTGGTGGGTGGAGTGAGTATCTGCTTATTGAAGCTCTTGTATTTTTTTAGCTTCCATCTCTGCTTGGGTTGCAAATCTCTTGGATGAGATTAATCTTTCTCATCATCTCCTACTGCTGATCTTCTCACTGAGGTCATTACTCATTACCTCCAGGACATGGAGAGTCGTGGTCAGCCCAGTGACACATCTGCTGCTAGGGGAATCAATGTTTCAACCCAGACTGCTACAGTGGCCACCAAGTCTACCCAGACTCCTTCAGCCTCATCCACAAACACACAAGCTACTCAAACTACGTGGCGTGTTAACAAAAAGACTCAATGTCCTCCTTGTTTTGCTGTCAAACCATTTTATATTAAGAAGTGACTCTTTCCTTTTGATTTTGTATCTCACAGTGTAAAAACTAAATATTTTCCTTAATGTACATATATCATAAAATGTCAAAGTCTGCAAATACAGTCATGAAGCACAATCGCTACTCATCATCGGTCCTAACTATTACGGTGTTCATTACAAAACCATCATGAAGAAGCATGTGTTCACTATAACATTTTCGTCTTAAATTTTCACCCACAAATTAATTCTGTGATTTTGTCATGGTGTTAACACTCAGTCTAATTGCTAGAAACATATAAATCCTCCAGTGACCAGGGTATGTAATGCTTCATGATGGCACTGTTGGAGGATTGCGCCAATGGGAGAATAAGGATAGAATGAGTTTTCAGGGACCATGATGATTTCCTGGCCCATTATGATGAGTGGCTAATAAGCCGATTTAGATTCCCTAGAGCTATGCTCTTAGATCTATGTGTTGAATTGGGTCCAGTATTAGAGAGGGCAACACGCCGGAACCATGCCATCCCAGTCTAAATACAAGTCCTCCCCACTCTGGGGTTCTTGGCAACCGACTGTTTCCAGCGGGAATTGGCAGACAGGTAAATTATTTATATAAAAAAAAAAAATTGTAAGTAAGTCTCTCATTGTAAGTAATCCTCAACTTTGTGTCTAAAACCTTTTCGTATATGAAATAATTCTATTGGAATCTATCATCTCACCCTATAGGTCTGGTATATCACATCCCTGACTGCCATAATATCTGTCGTTTTGAATGGTATACTTAATATGGGTAGTCGATACATCAGGTTCCCCTACAGTGTGCGAGAACAGGCCGAAATTAAAATGCAATTTTGCAGCAATGTCTGGTTTCCCAAATGTAATCGGCGTAATTGACTGCGCTCATGTTGCTATAAGGGCACCATCTGAAAATGAATTTGCTTATGTTAATAGAAAGCATGTGCATTCTATTAATGTGCAAATCATATGTGACTCCAACATGACCCTCACAAACATTGTGGCACGCTGGCCTGGTTCAACACATTATTCTTTTATCTTGACACATAGCAGTGTAGGGAACAGACTAAATGCAGGCACAGTACGTGGCTCGTGGCTTGCTTCTTGGTGAGTTTAACAATATTAAAAAGTAGAAACTGTAACAATTTTGTTTTTAATATAATTATAACAATGTTGCTTTTAATATAATTATAACCTGCAGGTGACAGTGGCTACCCCTGAGACGCTGGCTCCTCACCCCATTTTTAAACCCGCAGAGCGCAGAGGAAACTCATTATAACGAGGTCCAATCTAGTGCCCGCGCAGTGATTTGCACTGACTATTTGAGGCTGGTTCACGTATGCACATCTGCGGGTGATCTGTGAATTATAAAGGAAACATTGCTTACAGGTGTGCGTACGCACGGTTTAATAAATCTGATTTTTTTTTGGCGTACGCCATTTTTGGCTTTTGTGCGTACGTAAACTTTTATTAGGGATCCTACGCACACTTTTATAAATGAGACCCCAGATCCAATGTATGCCCATGGACATGTGTATACTCCATTACACTCTGGGTGAGATTAAAAAAGTCAATCAAAATTAAAAAATCCTTAGACACGGGTTTTTCTGGGCAACAGACATGAATATTAAAATCCCCCATAATCAGAATCTTGTCAGCACGTTATAACACCAGATTAATCCTCAAGGAAATCCTTACAGTAACCAGGTGGCCTATAAACTAATGCAAAATAAACTGGCGTAGACATGTCAACCTTCATAACTTAAACTTTAAAGGTTTTAAAATTTTCCATGGGGAGCTGCTTACATTTAAACAAATGACTAAAAATAGCAGCTAGACCTCACCCACGACGATTTATCCGCGGGTATGTAAAAACTGGCAGTTTGGCTGTAGGACTCATGTCATTATCGTTTAGCCAAGTCTCAGTAATGAAGAGAAAGTCCAGGCAATGTGTAATATAAAAGTCATTCACAATAAAAGTCTTATTTGCAATAGAACAGGCATTTATTAAACCCATGTTCACAGTAGTCGAATCAAGATATGTGTCTGTGGAGTGAGCACTCACAGCTCACCGGAACCAACTTGTTTCAAGTGCCGTAGATTTGCACAATACACTCTTCTGCTTTCCCACCGCCTCATCCACGTAGACCGGATCAAAGGTGGCTGAGATGCAGGAGGGACCACAGGTACAGAGAAAGAAGGCCGTATCTCCACAACCCGTCTGCTTCCTCAATCTGACCTCAGTTTCTTAAGCTTTACCATGATTCCCGCATGCGTCCCCGTGTCCTCTGACGTCTTGTGAACCAGCATGCACAGCCTGGTGAAGCACACAATTTAAAAGGTAAGTGTGGTATTAGACTTTGCTCAGCAAACAGTTTTATATGGAAATCGCAAGTGTTGGTATCCGATAACATCTGTCAAAGATTTAGCAGAGTAACCCGATCGTACAGTATATCAGCCATAGACAGTCCATGTGATTTAAAAAGCATAAGAAAACCAGAAAACTTAATGTAAGCAGTCTATACATGATGGCATGCCAAAAAACACCAGCGGGCACCATCTTGCTCTATCTTATATTTTGGTATATTAAATTTTGGTCTTATCTCTCCAAATGTCTAGGTTCTTTCTGGCGTACTGAAGGTGGGCCTTTTTGTGGCATGGGTGAAGTAACAGCTTTCTACTGGCACCTTTTCCATGCAGGTCATTTGTGTAAAGTACCTCCTTATTGTGTAAAATATACAGCTGCAGTAGGCTCAAAATGCTGCTGCAAGATTATTAATGAATATTAAAAAACATGAACACACCACTCCGTCCCTGGTCTCCATGCATTGGCTTTCTGTACAGTACAGAATTGATTTTAAGTTACTTTTACTAGTATATAAATCTCTGCATGGCCTTGCACCATCTTACTTATCAGATTTGTTAACTGAACATCAAACGGGAAGAACATTGAGATCAACAACTCAAAATTTACTTAAAATTCCAAAGACCAAGTTAATCCGGTAAGGGGATTGTGCATTTGCGGCAGTAGCACCTAGACTTTGGAATAGCTTACCAATGTACGTCAGGGATACTGATTCCGTACACGTTTTTAAAATACAACTTAAGACATACTTGTTTTCCATGGCATATCACTCTTGTTGAAATATTTTTTTTTATTATTACTGTTAATGTGTGTATAGCTATTATTAAAATTGTATTTATTTCTTTTTTATAATTAGATGTTGTAAAGCACATTGGTCAACATGTGTTGTTTGAATAGTGCTATACAAATAAAGTTGACATTGACATTATTGTGCTCATTAAACTACAACACCCCTTTTTTCAGAGCAGCGCATCCCGAACAACTCTTCGGCAGTAGTGGGTGAAATCTTTCTTAGTCTACCTGACCATGGCTTAGTATCAACAGAACTGCTTATTTTCCTCCTCTTTATCAGAGTTTGAACAGACAGTACTGACTGGCATTTTCAAGTGTTAAGATATCTTTTTATGTCCTTTTCATGCTTTATAAAGTTCAGCTACATTATTACGCAGATCCATTGGCAGTTCTTTTGTATTCCTCGTGGTGCAGTATCCTGCCAAACTGGGGCATCACCTCATGAGCTGAGAAACTCACTGACTATTTATACACAGAAATAATAACAATTATAAACAAAAACTAGATTTATAAAGTTCGTTGCAACAAACCTTGATGTTGGCTTTGACAAGGCAAGTATTTGCAAAGGCCGGTGCTTTTTGGAGGCAAGTGGACATAAGGGTCAGTGTTACTTTTGGAGGCAAGGGGACGTAAAACTTGTGAAATCTAGTGGAGCGCTAGGGTGCCAAGCCAAAACATTTGGCAAGTGGAGACGAGCATGTGACGCCATCCAAAAACCTGTGATGTAATTCCCCTCCTTTGGCTAAGCGTTTTGATATGCCACATGTCCATGTTGTGCTATTTTTTGTTTTCATGTGACATCATCAGAATACCTGCGAGGAAGTTCCTAGGAGCAGTTACTCTTCATAAATATTTGTCTAAGCTTAAATAGGAAAACATAATGTTGGTTTCTACAAAGCCAACATAATGTGTCACAGGTGTGGAAACGTCCCTTTAATAGCCATTTAAACCTCCGAGTGTCAACATGTGTGTTTATAATGTGGCAAAACATTCAAGGATATGTAAACTTTTGATCAGGATTGTTAAGGTGACTTCAGTTATCATTAGGTTTTAAAAAGGAGTCAAACAACTATGTGATAATTAATGACTTCAAGTGACCACTATCCTTAAATAAGATATAATTATTTGGCGTTATCAGTCATATTTTCCAAATAAATGGGAATGTTTAACAATTTCTTTCAGGGAATGCAAATTTTTCAGTACAAAGGTTAAACTTAAATTGTTTTGCCTTTAACATTTACTGAGGCAATACGTTTTCCTCTTTGGGCATTCTTTTTGATGTGTAAGAGATTTCTCAAATGAATCCCCCCTTCATCTTCCCAGCACACTTGGAGAAACTGACTGCATTACATTGCCTCCCATCATAAGTTAAGAAGGTAAGTACTTGCTCCTAATTGTTTGTGTACTGTGAGAGGTTATGAGAATTTTGAGTCTATTTATTTTAAAAGAAATGGTTTTCTCACCCTCACCTCATCTCCTGGTCAAAAAGAAGGGATTTTTGCACTTCAATTGGCAGCCTGGTAAGCCTTAATTCTCTCTTGCTTGGCTTTAACATACTCCATAATGGCAGAATCTTGTGAGGTCTGTGCAGGAAGGATGTGCAATTTTGTGTGCACTTGTTGCAATCTCATCATTTCGAAAGGAGTTTTGTTAGTAGTTACATGTGGTGTTTCTCTGTAGACATCCAATTCAGAGCATCAAACTTGGATGGTTCAGATGATCAGATGGTTAAAACCGAAAAGTTGAATGAATTGAAATAGCACAATATCGTGATCATTTATCCTGTAAATAATAAACAAAATGTTACAGATAGAATGCGATAAAAATACCCCATAATTATATACATTCTATATTATAAAAATGTACGAACAATTACACAATGATTGCATAATATCATCTATAAGCCATCCATCAGCCATAAGTCACATTACGCTCCTCTTTACTGAACCATAACAAAGTTTTCAAACTTATTTTTTCAACCACAAACCTTTGGGCTTAATTTTAATCATTTAAAAAAATACATTTGAACAATTCAATGTTCAGCAAAGTTTCAGAAAGAGACAAACAGGAGGCTTCTGTTGAAAAAAGGTGTGACTAATGAAACGGTATCACGTGATACAAAATGAAACTGAAAGTGCTGACTCGGACAAAGAAACTTCTAGCATCGTCTTACGATACACTGTCTATCAGGGAAAATGCTTTGGTGTGTGGCTGTTATTCTTGTCAGCTTTATCGAATCTCGATCAGGTATGAAAACTGTGTGTATGTGTGTGTGTGTGTGTGTGTGTGTGTGTGTGGAGTGACAATATTAAAAATTATATCATTTACTTAAAGGTACAATGTATGTGACATTTCAAATGGAAAAACAAAGTTCATCTGCAGTTGAATTTCAAGTTACAACCCTGACATATTTTAATCTCACTAGAAAATCTCCATTTGCTATTTCACTTCCTCTGGCCTCGTGTACAGAACCTGACAAAACTTATGTGATCACAATTCCTTTTGCATTTGCATTTCGAACATCTGCAGGTAAATAAAATATTATTGGGGGAATTATATTATGTGACATCATTCACGGTCAAGCGCCTCGTGGTTAGTGAACAGGACAGAACATGTGTGAATTATTTCTCTACTGATTACCTCTTACTGTAAAGACATATAATTTTAGACAGGTTAAGTGAGTTTGTGTCTGTTCCAGAGCTGCAGCTGGGAGATTGACTTTGTCATTATACTGTTAAAGACTTATTTTTTCTGTATCAAATGTACAAACAAAATAGACATACAATCTTATTTCAAAATATAAACAAATTAGCATCTTTGATGGACATACCAATAATTCAGAGGGTATTTCAGGGTTTTTCCCGGGTCAAAATTTGTCTTCAGTGGTGGCTGACTGACATGGTCATCCACACACAGCAAAGAGTACCCTAGTACCCACATAATCCACAAGCCCAATTTTGACAATAAATGTTAAATTTAAAATAAATACAAAGAAACAGTTTGAATTATGTGACTGTTTTTACAACGGCACGTAGGAAACGTGATTGCAAATATTATTTGCCTTTCCTTTAATATTGTCCACAAAATCAATGCATATGTGTGTGTGGCTGTTTAATAGAATTTTAAGCTTGTTTTATCAAAACTGATATTTTTTGCTTATATTTGTATTGAGTCGTATGTGAAGATTCTCAGTCATCCATGTGAGGTTATCTGGAGGTTGAGTAATGTCAAGTGTACTTCTTTCTAATTAGATCACAACATTTCACTACTCATGTGAGTAACTTCTTTAGCCTGAGGGAAGTTGGCAGGAAGTTAGAAAGAAGTCCAGTTGATACACCCCCAGTGTCACCCATATGAGGATGGGTCCCCCTTGAGTCCGGTTCCTCTCAAGGTTTCTTCCTTTATCAATTTAAGGGAGTTTTTCCTCGCCACTGCTGCCTGAGTCACCTCAGACTTGCTCATAGGGGATAAATACATACACATTGTGAACTATATATATTTAACTCTTGAATTTTTTTTATTCTGTTAATTCTTTTTCTTTTATTATTTGTTATTTCGTTTATCATTCCTTATGTTGCTCTATGTTTATGTTCTGTAAAGCTGCTTTGAGACAATGTCTATTGTAAAAAGCGCTATACAAATAAACTTGAATTGAATTGAATTGAACTGAATATATTGATATGACTTCAGGCCCAACTACCAATCTCTGAGTCATATGTACATTTAGTTAGAACATTTGTTTTTGACAAAACTGATTTCTGGAGTGACACATGGCAACTTAAAAAATCTTTAAATAGGCATTCTTCTTTGTGAAAAATGACAAAGGCCACCACATGGCAACATGCTGCAGTTGCACAAAGCACATAGAAATGCATAAAATTGATGCATTAAACTGGCAGCATGCTCAGAGAGGCTCAGAAACAGCAGCTGCAAATTCTTCTGCATACTGCACACATTAACAAACTTGAAGCCACAACGACTGCATGTAGAAACCTGATGCAATCTGAGAAAACATCAGAACCACAGCTTTAAACTGAAAACACACCACACGTTGTTTGCAAGAAATGGAAATGTTTCTAAAGGGCATGTGCTATCAAGTTTCCTACAAGTAGTATATCATTATTCTACATCCCATTTCTGAAGTGATAATACAAGCATCATGTCTAAATGCTTTGTTGTCATAATGAACATGAAACCTGCACAACGCCAGGTTTATTCATGCATATTTTCTTTTCTTTTTTAACTTTTATATTAACAACAAATTATTCAGCTAGCTTGCTAATGATAAAGTTTTCTTGCTTATATACATAAATGAATATGACCAACATGACAAACACTAACAATAAAATAGTTTAAGTAAGGTTAACCTGTTCACATATAAAGTGCATGTGAGCAACCTTGTTAAAACAGTGCAAGACAACACAGTGCAAGATATGAGACAGTGCAAACCGACAATACAATAAACTTCCTAGTGGGGAAATTCCTTTTTACTATAATTCCTATAGCAAATGAAGACAGCAAAAGTACTTGGCAGAGCATTTTATTTAACTTACTTCAGTTTTTACCATCGTTCTTAGTATTATCAGTCTTAATCTTACTGTGTTTATGCAAATTGGTCTTAATGTAAATTCATAATGTTAAAGAAATATAATTTAGGGGGACCCATCTTGCACCATCAACCATGTAACAGTTCAAGTTACAGTCACATTTTCCCCACTCAGATGTTTGATGTGAATTTAGTTTTTTGTAAACCTTTGTAAACAAAATATGTATTTTACTAAATTCATTTAGTATATTTATATCTATTTTACATCATTACATTAAAAATATTCACAGTTAATTATTTACTTCATATGTTTATTAAGTGATGTTGTTTGAATATTTAATAGGCTACAGTAATAGCAAATACAGCATCATTCATCCACCAGAACAGTATGACTCTGATAAGTGCCTGTTGGAAACTACTAACATGTATTTAACTTTAATGTTTGCCATGAATGACCTGTATTTCTTTAATGCGCCCTTAAATATTTTTTTGTAATAAATATTATATATATATATATTCTGACAAAAACAAGAGTTTTTCTCTAAAAATAAGTAAAAACCTGATTCTATGTTCAAAAATAAAATTAAATTAAGTCAGTCTTGTATATATAAATATAGTGATATTGTATTTACTCTATTTTCACCACAATACAGAGAGTTTACAGGTGGTTGGTCCAGAAGCTCCTCTTGTTGCTCTATCGGGTGAAGATCTGGTTCTGCCCTGTTTTATCAAACCCAACACCAGTGCTGTGGACATGACAGTGGAGTGGTTCAAACTATATGTAGAAGACTCATTAGTGCATCTCTATAGGGATCATAAAGACAGAAATGAAGGTCAGGCTAAGTCCTACAGAGCAAGAACATCACTGTATAAAGAGGAGCTACAGAAAGGCAACACTTCACTCAAACTCTCAGATCTCAGAGTCTCTGATGAAGGAGAATATAAGTGTCTTGTTGAGGACAAATCCTGGTCCGATGACATCACTGTGAAGGTCATTGTAGAGGGTAAGATCATTTTCTGTGATGAAAGTTTCACAAAATTTCCGAAAAACTACATTTTACATTGTCTTGTTTTTAGTTTTTAGTGTTGAACCTCAGTTGGGAAGATTTAATTACTGTTATTATTATTATGTTGGCTTTGTAGAAGCCAACATTCTGATTTCCGTTATAAGCTTATTATTATTATTATTATTATTATTATTATTATTATTATTATTATTAGACAAAAAATTATTTAAAAAATAATTAATGTGGCTTTCGAGCCACATGCACCAAATTCGGATATGTCGTAGACCCTGGTCTGAAGTTTGTTGCTCCTATTTTTCTAAGCGATCGGAATTCCGGCATTCCCGGTACGGAAGCTCAAATTGGCCTTTTTTCCCATAGACTTCCATTATAAATTTTGAGGTTTATAACTCGGCAAGTTTTCGAGCGATTTACACCGAACTCGGACAGGTTCTTTAGGACCTTACTCCGGACCAAATTTTTATTCCGGAGTTCTGACGGAATTTTCGTTTTTCCCGTAGTCGACAATCTAACATCCCATAGACTTGAATGGGGAATTCCGAACTTTAAGAATTGCATGTGCTGTTCTATGCAGTATAATAAGTAGAATTCCATAATGACTGCAGTATTGACATGAAATGTCCAAACCCTCAGTAGCCACTTTTTGCCAAAAATATTGACACCCCACCTGGTATTCTAGTGACATCACGTGTAGCCCCGCCCCCAAAACAAGCAAAATAAAAAATTTGCACAACATGGACATGTGACATATCAAAACACTCAGCATAATATTTTACATCACAATGAGGGGAACTACCTCACGGGTATTCAGATCATGTCACATGCTCATGTCCGCTCACCTCCAAAAAAATTTGCACAACATGGACATGTGACATATCAAAACACTCAGCACAATGAGGGGAACTGCCTCACAGGTACTCTGGTCACGTGACGTCACGTGAGGTCACGTGAAAATGAAAAATTTGCACAACATGGACATGTGACATATCAAAACACTCAGGAAATTGAGGGGAACTGCCCCACGGGTATTATGGTCACGTCACGTGACGTCACCTGACGTCACATGTAGCCCCACCCTAAAAACAAGCGAAATTAACAATTTGCACAACATGGACATGTGGCATATCAAAACACTCAGCACAATGATTGGAACTGCCCCACGGGTATTCTGGTGACGTCACTCGACACCACGTGATGTCACATGTAGCCCCGCCCCAGAAACAAGCGAAATTAAAAATTTGCACAACATGGACATGTGACATATCAAAACACTCAGCACAATGAGGGGAACTGCCCCACGGGTATTCTGGTCACGTCACGTGACGTCACGTGAGGTCAAGTGACGTCACGTGAAAATTAAAAATTTGCACAACATGGACATGTGACATATCAAAACACTCAGCACAATGAGGGGAACTACCTCAAGGGTATTCAGATCATGTCACATGCTCATGTCCGCTCACCTCCAAAAGTATTGGCACCCTAGCGGTCCAATAGCTTTCACAATCTTTCTGTCCACTCGCCTCCAAAATGCACCGGCCTTTGCGAATACTTGCACCGTCAAAGCCAACATCAAAGTTTGTCATGACGAACTTTACAAATCTAGTTATTATTGATGTTTTCTTTTCTAATTGATGTTTATTACTGTCTGTTTGTATCACTAAAATCTAATATTATTTTTTACTTTATTGACTGTAGCTCAGGGAAGCCACCCCGTGATAATGATGGAGAGTTATGATAACTCAGGAGGGATTAATCTAGTGTGTGAGTCCAGAGGCTGGAACCCTGCACCTGATGTTCTGTGGCTGGACAGAGAAGGAGTCACTCTGACTGCTGAAGATACACAGATACACAGAGACACCGAGCTCTTCAGTGTGAAAAGCCACATAACTGTTTATGATTATAGCGACTCTAACAGGTTTTACTGCAGACTTCAGCAACAACATCACATTATGGAGACAGAGATTATCATCAATAGTAAGTGTTTGTGAATATAAAACGTTTATGCTTAAGTTAGATTGCTACATTCTACTGTAATCATTACAAATTAATAATTTATTTATTAATAATTGGTAATTAATAATTACACATGAGCTTGATGAACACCATTTACGCATCTGAACTTACATGTTATTTTTATTTTAACTATTAACGATAACTGCAACACTGTTGTGTGTAATAATACACCTTGTACCTATAAATTAATTGAATGTTTTAAGATATCTGATGTGTTAAATGTGGTTTATTTTAGGTAAAGTCTTTGGTGCTTGGAAGTGGATTGTTGCGATTTCAGTTTCAGCATGTCTTATTGCTGTTGGATTGATCGTAACTGCAGTTTGTAACAAGAAAGGTAAAATTTAATTATCTTTATTTAATAACACTACAACATTAAGTTATACTGCAGATTATAAAACAGCCATTTTAGACTTAACATCATTAATTGAGAGAGAACTTTTTACACTGTACATAAATATACAATGGATATAAAAAGACTTTCATCCTCATTGTGAAATTGTAAAAGTTTAAAAATTAAGTAAAAACAAACAGAAATATTTTATGGAAAATACAATTAAAAAAGTTACAAGAACCAATTTGCATATGTTTTATGGCTGTCTTCGGAATAAACCTATCACCTTGAATCTCATTTTAAAAATAATTAGCATACAGCTGTCATCAATTAAATTATTCTGATTAATAATGCTCACCTGTTTCTTTAGGATTTTTTTCACATCATCTTTGTTCACATCACTAAGAACATTTTTTAGAGGATTTTATAGTCAAGACACAAAAGCTTACCAAAGAGGCTGCTAAGAGACATGCAGCAACATTAAAGGAGCTGCAGGAATATATGACAACTGATTACTCTCTTAATGGTTTATTTTAGTTTATCTTTTTACATCACATCACAAATCTGTCATTTTAACTGGGGTGTATAGACTTTTTAATCCCATCATATTAGCAGAATTACAATCCACATATCATCATCCACATATCATAAAATTACAATCCACAATCTATATACATTGTAATGGCAGATGTCCAGTAGAGAACATAAAATGATGATAGTGTATGCACAAGTAAAAGCTGTTGATTAAAATCTTTAATAATTATTTTTACTAATATTTTGCTAATTTTTCTAACATTTACTAATTTACTGTCACTCTCTATACATTTTATAGCTTAACCATAACAGAGCCACCAATCTGTCAATCATTTGTATAATCTGCAATTTTTTGTGTTGTCAGTGTTGCAGTGCGTAATCGTTTTCGATTCGTTTACATATAGAATTTCCACAAAATATTTCAAGCCAAATTTGTTTCAACAAATCTTTTTTTATCCACAGAGATGCAGAAGCAGTCCGAAGGTGAATGAGATTTTTTTTTGTGCTTTTTAGATCATACCTATGGTGTAACTAAGCAAATTATAGATAGAACATCTATGAAACAATAAACAGAGTAAACAGAGAATTAAATAGTTAAATAGTGACAGGTGTCTTTAAGAGAAGTGTTCACACTAAATTCAAGTAATCACAAAGGTATCTGGGACGTTTTTGAGGTTGTTTAGGCTGCTGTAGTGATGTAGATTTCACACAAAAAGTGTTTGAACCGAGTTTAAGAAAATTTTAACAAGTTTACTGACATTTTTCAGAGTGTGTGTGTGTGTGTCATAAAAAGTAAATAAATGACTGAGATGGACAATATTCTTACTGATGACTAAATGATCACTAAACACAGATATCTGACAGTTTAACAGGGGTATATAAACTTTTTATTTCCATTATATTGGCAGAAAATTACAATCCATAATCTACAGCTATTGTAATGCCAGATGATCCACTAGAGCAGGAGTCTTCAATCTTATCAGGATTTTTCCCGGGTCAAAATTGGTCTTTAGTGGTGGCTGACCGACATGGTCATCCACACACAGCAAAGAGTACCCTAGTACCCACATAATCTGCAAGCCCAATATTGATAATAAATGTTACATTTAAAATAAAGAAACAGTTTGTATTTCTATTTATTCATGAAAAAACATCACTGTAAGGCTAGATAGTAAAGAAAAGCGATAACTTATTTTACATGTAAACATCATCGATACCAAAGTACATTTGAAATGTCGAAGGTATCACAATTTATCTATTTACAAATATCACAGCCTGCAAATGAACATTTAATTCATCTCTTTTTATTAACACTGTAGAACATTTTTACAAGACCTCTGCAGTAGATTTCATCCTGATGGGTCATATTCACAGCCACCTTGCAGCATACGTCTAAGCGTTGGTCCTTTTTCATTTTAGTATAATCATATCAATTAAAAAGTAGCATTAAAAACGTAGCGTTAAAGGGTGTAATAGTATATTTTTTTACCATATAAAATTTAATAAAATTAGCAGCTAGCTAGCAACAGCTTGCTTTGTGCTTTGATCTAGTTTCATCTCACTCCAGTCTAACTTTAAACTAAATGATTTTATAGGTAATTTACTACACATTGTCATAGGCCTATACATACTGTGGATTATTAAGGCTAAATTTTACTAAACACTCTTGCTAAATGGGGTAAGCACACTTTATCATTTCAGGTGTGTATGTTCTTCTAAGAAGTAATGATTTGTTATTGATTAGTTAATGATTTGATGTTCCAAGATGGTGCCGAGCATGGCAGCCATGTTGCGAGCTCCAAGGAAACTTTTTTCATTTATTTTACTACATTTATTCTGCTGTTCTGCGTGTTGGATGTTGTTTGCATAACTGTCTACGACAGACACACTCTTTTAAACATAGGTTCCTATGTCACGAAACGCAAACCGGAATTTGAATTCTTGAACTACCAACACTGCATCAGAGCCCTTTGTCTGGGCCACACGGATGCGACCAAGGAAACGCCGCCGGAAAAGAGGGAAGAGAGCCGGCGACCTTGTCAGACTCAGACGTTGTCCCCTCCGACCTCCTCTCCCAACCATTTTGCTGGCTAATGTTCAGTCACTGGACAACAAACTCTGTGAACTGCGGGCACGTATCTCTTACCAACGAGAAACGAGGGACTGCAGCATTATTTGCCTCACAGAAACCTGGTTGTCTGCGGAGGTTCCAGATTCAGTCATCGAGCAAACAGGATTCTCCATGCACCACTCAGACATGACGAAAGAGCTCACAGGGAAAAGCAGAGGTGGGGGTGTTTGTTTTTTTATTGACAACCCGTGGTGTGATGAAAGGAACCTACACTCTATTAAATCCTTCTGCTCCCCTGATCTGGAATTTCATATGTTTCTGTGTCGACCATTCTGGCTACCGAGGGAATTTACAGCGGCCATCATCACAGCTGTTTACATTCCTCCTCAAGCTAACACAGACCAGGCACTCAAGGAACTGTATGGGAATACAAGTGAGCAGGAAACCACATACCCAGATGCAGCATTTATTGTTACGGGGGACGTTAAGAAAGCCAACTTCAGAACAATGGCTCCAAAATATTTCCATCAACATCTCCATCAACACGCGTGGTGACCGTGTACTGGACCACTGCTATTTTCCCTTCTGGGATGCCTACAAAGCCCTCCCCCGCCCACCTTTTGGCAAACCAGATCACTCGTCCATTCTGCTCCTGCCTGCTTATAAGCAGAAACTGAAATGGCAAGCACCCACCCTCAGGACAATCCAATGCTAGTCGGACCATTCAGATGCAATACTACAGGACTGTTTTGATCACGTTTTGACTGGGACATGTTCTGGGCAGCGTCTGACGACGACATAGAGGCGTAGTCAGATTCTGTCACATGTTTCATCAGGAAGTGTGTAGAAGATGTTGTGCCGAAAAAACAATCCGCATCTACCCCACAGTAAACACTTGTATATTGTGGGACTTGGACACGACAGAGCCACGAGGTCTCCAGCTGTTAGCATAAAGCCACACATCTTTTAAGTTAACACTGAGCTCTTTAAACAATGCAAAAACATCTCTTTTACTCATATAAAACCACAAAATCATAACGGAGTGTTAACATGGTGTTAAGATCTACATTGCTTTGTGAGTGGTAATTACCTTAAAAAGGGAAAAAGTAACGGGAGAAGGTTGAAGAAACACACATACACAGCTCTTGCCTTCACTCGTCTGTATTGAATGAGGAAGAGGCACGTGTGCAGGTAATTCCCCTCCCCCTACAGAAGCCCCAAGGCAACACGAACACATCGACGAATAATCAACCCATACAGACAAGGATCGGCATTATCTGCATTCCACTTCTTATTACTCGTTGTCTAATTTTTAACAGTGACAAACATAATACACATTCTAATATAACCAATAATATAACATTAATATATTCCTCAATGTAGGAAAAACCCTGCTTATACACAAAAGGTCTGGTGTGGCTGCAGTCTTTTAAAGCAGACAAATAAGAGGCATTGCTTGAAATCTGAGACTGGATATGAGCTGATTAATGTGGAGTCAGTTGTGTCTGAAAGCCTGCAGCCACATCAACACTGTGGGTAAGATTGAAGAGCCCTGCACTAGAGGACACAAAATACAGAAATAACTGTGATGGTAGTTTATGTACAGATAAATGCTGCTACAAATAAATCAGTTTATTCTGTCAAATTAAATTTTGTTAGAAGATAAGAAACTATTATATGTGATGTAATATTTCCCCTTTATACAAGTTAGTGGATTACATTATTTTGAATAATCAATCATAATCATAATCATAATCATAATAATTTACAAATTATTCAGAGCTGAACAAAGAAACAAATCAGATCAACTTAAATCTGGTTTATACACACAATTCTTGAATAGAAAATATTATTCATGTATTAAACAGTATCTATCAAGTATTGAAGTAGATCTCTAATATTAATATATTTAACATTAATATTTTATCTTTTCAGAACTGCAGAGACTGAGTGTGGAATACGGTAATTACACCTGATTTTGTGAAAATTTAGGATTTTCTGTGAGTGTAATATTTACAGTTCCCACCAAAAATGTTGGGTTGTAAAGTCATTTTATTTGTGAAAGTCATTAAGTATTTTCTACACTTAACACTGGTTTGAGATCAACATGTGAACATGAAACAGTAGATCAGATTTTCATCCTCATGACATTTACAGCTAGATGTGTTAAGCAACTCAGAAAATGTCCCCTTTTGCCTGAAGCTGTGTCTTTTCAAGTGATAGAAATGATTGAAATTGTGACTGATACTTGTTCCTTGTTGCCCAAAAGTGCCCTGTTAATCACACAGTACTGAATGTTTTTCTCTTGATCTGAGCTCTGTGTTCTCCTCTGAAGCATTGGCTTTAGCCAGTGCAACAATTTGGAAGGATTTGAAAAAAAAGAAAGAAATTTGAAGATGGTAGTTGATGAAGCTGTGAAGAAAAACCCAAAAACAGCATTCAGTAACATCAAACAACCTCCAAAGCAAAACCAAAACACACTGCCAGCAAAATACTGGACTTAATCAGGGGGAAAAGTGGAAGGTTTTATATTGGCCAAGTCAAAAACCAAACCTTAATCAAACTGAGCAACATTTCACCTCCATTTCACACCCAAAACTAACAATAACTGAAAGAAGCTGCAATACAATTATTGAAAGCATCACAAAAGAAAAATGCAGAAAATGAATAAAAAATGGAAATTTCAGTAATTTTTGTACATTAGTGTATTTATTATGATTTAGTGTTTATTTAATGCTACTTTAATTTGTTACTTTATTGTCATTAAACTACATGTTTTCACAGAGTTATTAAAGA
Source organism: Tachysurus fulvidraco (assembly GCF_022655615.1). Lineage (NCBI taxonomy): Eukaryota > Metazoa > Chordata > Actinopteri > Siluriformes > Bagridae > Tachysurus > Tachysurus fulvidraco. Next base: position 38,256,408 of record NC_062518.1, read on the forward strand.
AGAAGCAGTATGCAGGTAAGAATAATTCTTTACAGTTAAAGGCCCCAGATTAAATCAATCCTAACTGTAATAATACAGCACATAACTACCCACTTTAGGGCTTTTGTTGCCCCACATTGCTTCCACATGCTCCTCTGCTTTCAGGTGCGAATCCACACAGGATGCAAAACAAACAGAGAGACAGAGACATAAGCAGGTCAAAGTCACAGCACACACCTCATAAAACAAGCAGGTAGCAACAGGTAGCCAAAGTACAATAATAGTCCACCAGCACAGGTCTTTAATCCACCATGGTCACTATCTATAAACAGGAAATAATCCACACAAGGGAAATAATCCACGGGGAAAATGGGAGAACAAACAAACAAAAAACAAACAGAAAAAGCGCCAGAGCCGAAAACCAAAACAAAGCCCAGGGAGCAAAAAGAGCACGACTGAAGTTGAAAAAGCTATACATGCCTTCATCAGCTCAAGGATTGACTACTGTAATGCTCTCTACACTGGACTTAATCAATCACTTCTAAATTGGCTTCAAATAGTACAAAACGCGGCAGCACGTCTTCTCTCCAACACCTCCAAACGCTCACACATCACCCCTGTCTTCCACTCGCTTCACTGGCTTCCGGTGCGGTTTAGGGTGGAGTATAAGGTCCTTCTCTGTGTGTTCAAGGCCATCAATGGTCTGGCCCTAGCCTACCTCACAGAATTAATAAAGGTCTACCAACCAGCCAGATCTCTCCGCTCCTCTGGACATACCTCTCTGGTCATTCCCAAATACAATTATGAGAAGTTTGGAGGCCGGTCATTTGCCATCAAGGGACCAAAGCTGTGGAACGCACTTCCAGCACATTTACGATCCATCACTGTGCTGAGTGTTTTTAAATCGCAGTTGAAGACAATTCATACAAGCTTTTAATGCGTAGACCCGGTTTCAACTGCTATTTTATGTTTCATTGTGTTCTTATTGATTCTATTTATTTTGTTTTTTATTGTTGTTTTACTGGAAAGCACCTTGTGCTCCTTTTGGCTGTTGTAAGGTGCTCTATAAATAAAATTTGATTGATTGATTGATTGAAGTCCCCAAAAACAGGTGAAACAAAAAGGAAAATGGAACTCCGGAGGAATCCGCTGACATCAAGTCAATATTCACATCTATTTTTACAGTGTTCACTAATTCACATTCAATATTTCAGCGTTTCAACATAGAAAAGTGAAGTTTATCATCCGTGTTACTCAGTGTTAGGTAAGGACAATCGAGCCTGTAGCATGTTGTACAGTTTTGTGTCCTGACATTAAATAAACACACAAAGGTTTTAGTCCAAATTACAGACTTGGAGTAAGTCACAGTTCTTTCCCCTTCACTGTTCAGCTTTATGTTTGGATTGAATTCAGCTTCAATAAATTCACTGGATGATGATTTAATATTTTTACCTGTTTACTCATATCACACACTGTGTGTTTCTCTCAGTGGATGTGACTCTGGATCCTGATACAGCTCATCCTGTTCTCATCCTGTCTGCTGATGGAAAACAAGTGACATGTGGAGACACACGACAGAATCTCCCTGCTACACCAAAGAGGTTTAATTATCCCTGTGTTCTGGGAAAGCAGAGTTTCTCCTCATGGAGATTTTACTATGAGGTGCAGTTCAGAGGGAAAACTGACTGGTCATTAGGAGTCGTGAGAGAGAACATTAACAGGAAGGGGGTGATTATACAGACTCCTCAGAATGGATTTTGGACTGTGGGTCTGTGGGATGAGAATCAGTATAAGGCTTGTGCTGGTCCCGATGTCCCCCTCATACTGAGAGAGAAGGTGGAGGTTGTGGGAGTGTTTGTGGATTATGAGGAGGGTCTGGTCTCCTTTTATGATGTAAAGTCCAGATCTCATATCTACTCTTTCACTGGTCAGTCTTTCACTGAGAAACTCTATCCATTCTTCTGTCCAGGTTTAAATTATGGAGGTAAAAATTCAGCACCACTGATCATCTCTCCTGTATTTAAGACTGAATGAATTTTAACCTCACAAATGTGATCATCTATTAAATGTTGAGCATAAAAAGAAACATTTTACTTTAGTTACATTTTAGAAATATGCTGTACAGATTATTTTAATACCTGTTTTTAATTGTAATACTAGTCTGTTTTTTATGATTATGTGATATTATGGAACTTTGTCATTACAAATCACATATATAAATATCATTTACAGTTTACTCTAAAAAAAAAAAAAAACCCACAAAATTTCTGTTTCTCTTTAAAACTTCATCAAACACAAACACAATCAGATTCATTTTATTTAGAACTAAAAATCTCAGGCTAAACTCACTTTATCTGCATTAATAAGCAAATGTCTAAAATGATGGACAGCAGACAGAGCTTCATTAATATTCATAGTGCAAGTGCTACCTGATTGGTCAGTGAAATGTTCTGACGTTTCATGTTGATGCACATGAAGGTTTTATGACTGCTGTGAAAAATCATCTTGAGGAGATCAAACTGACCAGAGCAAGAAACAGGATTAACCAACCTGAAATATAGTTTATACATTTTATTTTTCTGTTTGTAAAGACAGATAGCTATGCTAAGTGATATCCAGCTAAATGAGAAATTAAAGCAAACTTTACCTTGGAGAAAGTCTACATGTATATATTTCTACATGTACGAGTTCTGAACTTTTTAGTCGTTATGATTTATTTTATGCAACATCATTCCTGAGCAATGTTTGCAGTGTGATGGAGCATAATTCTGCTGAAGGAGCCCATTGCACTTAGGGAATACTGTTGACATGATAGTGTATTTGGTCTACAACAATGTTTATGAAGATGGTGTGTCAAAGTAACATCCATGTGAATGACAGGACAAGGTTTCCAGCAAAACATTATTCAGAGCATCACACCACCTCTGCTAGCTTATGTTCTTCCCATAATGCATCATGTTTGTCATCTGTAATTGTTAGTTTAATGTGTGGTTAAAAAGACACATAAGCAGATAGAGTTAGTGACATTATAGGTGATTGTCAGGTGAGAGGCAGACAGGTGTCAGGGGTCAAATTAAACTAATAAACTGTAGCTGTACAACAGACATGCTTTATCTAAAAGATTATATTGTGTAATTATTAGAATATTGACAGTCACCAGATCTTGACTATTTAGATGTTGTGGTAACTGTTTAACTGGAGGATTATTTACCAAAAAAAAAAAATTCAACTAACTATTGTGATATGCTTCAGAAAGCATGGGGTGAATTTCTGTAGATAAATACTGAAGGTCTAAAATTGAAGTTACTGTAACTGATGGATGATAACTTATTTTCAGTAGAAATTATTTATAGTTGTCAGTTTCTTGACTATTTTCTATTCATTGTGAACCATAGGGTACAAATTCCTAATTTTAATAATTAAACTGAGAATGACTACGCCACCCCCACTTTAACAACTTAGTGGGAGAAAATAAGACAACCCGCTCAAGCAATTCAAATGAATGAATTAGAAGCCAGAGTACAAAGGAGTTTACAATTTATTCAACAGCGATGATAAAATACAAGCTCCACATATACAAAGACTGTCAGCAGCTCCCCCCCATTGGTTCAGATTTAAACACCCACTGGGCATAAAGGAAGGAGTTCTAGCATTAATAAAAAATAAACAATAAAAATCACATCAAAATTAAACCTGTATGAAAAATATTTCAACCACACCTCAAATCCAAAGAATAAACAAATAATACAAACACCAATACACAAAAACTCAATTCCTACACAAACCCACAGCGCAAACCCAAGGAGAGGGAGATCAAACTTATTAAAACAGGAGCGTATAATTCAGTTATATTTTAGTGTACAACGATGTAAAGAAATACAAAAAAGAAAAGAATACAACAGGAAAAGAAAGTGTTTGCCCAGTCAACAGCCAAAAGTACTCCTATAAATTAAAACACCTTTAATACATTTCAATTAAAACAGAGCATCAAATATATACAGTATAAGACATGGGCATTTCACAAATTACATACCTCCTTTTTAAAACAGCCAAATTAACCTGGCTGCCTCATTTGAAGAGAAGCTTTTCCCCTTTGTCCAATACAAATAAATCTACAATAAACAGTTACATTTTAACATTACCATCTCTCCATATTACACAATAAAAACCCCACACTTCAATAAGAATAAAAACAGCATTATCAGGTGCTATTGAGCAATTGGTTATTTGTTACACATCCTGTCCTGGAAAGTTGTGCATCTGCATTTATGAACTGTAGCAACACAAACAACTATTAATTTAAGCAATATCCCGCAATTATACATTTCAACTCAATAATAATAATGCATTTTATTTCATGGCGCCTTTCAGAACACCCAAGGTCACCTTACAAGCAATATACAGGTCACTGCATAAAAAAAAACACAAACAAACAGCATATACATATAAAGTGCAACATAACTAAAAGATCTGGCACCCATAGTAGTAAGTTTAATCCGAGGTACCCCAAGAGAAATTGAAGATGAAGATCTGAGTGCATGTGAAGGAGTGTAAACCTGTTGAGTAATGTATTGTGGTGCAAGATTATGAAGTGCCTTATAAGTGAGTAGCAGGATTTTAAACTGAACTCTACATTTTACTGGAAGCCAATGCAATTGCTGGAGAACCGGAGAAATGTGATCAGTATAGGGTGTTCTAGAGAGAACACGAGCTGCAGAATTCTGAACCAGTTGAAGCTTATGCAGCATTTTGGAGGGAATACCTGTGAGAAGAGCATTGAAGTAGGCTATACGTGAAGTGACTAGTGCGTGAATGAGAACTGCAGTATTATTATTAGAAAGAAAGGGACGGAGACGATTAATGTTGCGCAAATGGAGGTATGCAATCAGTGTTATATTATTAATTTGAGCTTTAAAAAGATAGTGTGCTATCCAAGATGACACCCAAACTTTCAACCTGAGAAGAAGGACAGATTACAGTAATGTCGATATGCAAAGAGAAACACAGATTTGGACACAACAGATCTAGTGCCAACAAGCAGAGCCTCAGTTTTATTGCCATTTACCTTCAAAAGGTTCGCTGAGAGCCAGTCTTTAATTTCAGCTAAACAGCTTGACAAAGACGGCAGAGGAAAAGTACCTGTGGGTTTGGCAGACAGGTAGAGTTGGGTGTCATCCGCATAGCAGTGAAAATTAGTACCATATTTCCTTAAGATATCACCAAGAGGAAGCATTATTTTATTTATTTATTTTTTATATATATATATATATATATATATATATATATAAAATGAAAAGAAGTGGGCCCAAGACAGAACCCTGCGGAACACCAGTGGTGGCTGTAGATGTTCTTGAACTAAGACCTTTTAACTGAATACGCTGACTGCACCCAGATAGATATGACCAAGACAGAACAGTAATACCAATGGAAACTAATCTTTCAATAAGTATGTTATGTGAGATTGTACCAAAGGCAGCACTCAAGTCTAGAAGGACAAGTATAGTTAAAAGCCCAGAGTCAGCTGCCAACAGTAGATCATTGGTTATTCTGACAAAAGCAGTCTCAGTGCTGTGGTGAGGATGAAAACCGGATTGGAATGTTTCATACAAGTTGTTATTGGACAGATGTTCATGAATTTGAGTTGCAAAACACTTTTCAACTACCTTAGAGATAAATGGTAAATTTGAAATAGGACAAAAATTTTCAAAATTGAATGGATCACCCCCTGGTTTCTTAAATATGGGTGTGATAATAGCAGGTTTAAGAGATGGAGGTACAAAACCAGAACCAAGTGAAGCATGAACAATTTTGGTAATCAATGGCAAAAGGGCTGGTAAACAAGCTTTTACTAAAAGGAGTTGGTAGAGGGTCTAACTGACAAGTCGAATATTTAGATTTACCTATCAGACCTACTATCGCAGATAGTTGGTAGTGTAAAATTAGAGAAAACAGAGTGGGGAGGTGTGCGAGTGATAGACTGACAAGAATCATTGTGAAGGGTACCAGTAGGTAATTGCCGATGTACATTCTCAACCTTAGATATTAAAAAAAAAAAAAAAAGGTCAAAAAGCGATCACACAGGTCAGTAGAATACATATTGGATGGCAAAGAATCTGGTGGTTTCAGAATATTGTTTTCCACCAAGAAAAGAGACCAAGAGTTCCCATTGCTAATGTTGGAGTAATAATCGGATTTAGCTTTAGTCAGTCCATTTTTATAATTTAGAATATGTTCAGCATACATTTCTTTATGAACAGTAAGGCCAGACCTGACATACAGTACAGCCACTCTAACCTACGGCCTTTAGTTTTAAGTTCACGCAGTTCAGGAGTAAACCAAGGAGCTGAACGTACAAATGAAACCGTTTGAGTTTTCACAGGTGCGAATTAATCTAAAATCACGCTCAGTCCATCATCATAATATTTTACCAGATCAACAGTAGAGAAATCAGATTTACTTGAGAAAATGGCAAGTTCATCAGCAAAAGTAGGCAAATCAATGTTCTTAATATTCCAAAATATGTAATTGGGCGACACAGGTTAACCTTAAAAATAGCTAGTTTGGCACAAAATGACACCAGAAAGTGATCTGACATGGATAGATTAGAGACATTACAATTAAAAAGATGTTATACCAGAGCAGCAAACGAGATCAAGAGTATGCCCCTTAGTATGAGTGGGCAGTGTGTTAAAGTGTTGTATACCAAAGCTATCCAAACATGATAAAAATTCGCTTGTACATGCATTACTGACATTATCTACATGAAATGTTAAAATCACCCAGAAGGATAACATTTGAGGATATGGAACATAGATAAAAGTCAAGATTTCAGATAGTTCAGTTAAAAAGGCATTATTGTTCTTGGGAGGGCGGTAGATAGTTATGAGGATGGTAGGAATCGCATGGTAGGATGACTGTGATCTTAAAACACCACTGCAGCGTCTTTACCTGATAAATGACACTCCTTAAGAATGCCCAGCAGTCACTAAAGTCACTAAATCCACCAAATTGAAGAGGCAGAATATCCATAGCGACCTTTAGGGAACACACGTACCAGAGGAAACGAAATGAAACGATAGTTTTTAACAAGATCGTCTAACAGACTAGTCGCAGCAGACCTTCCAACGCACACACATACCAGATGGAACGAGATCAAACGATAGTTTCTGAGAGTCGCGAGACTTTAAACATCTGTGTAATTATCCTAACCACACTCTTAAAGCGATAGTCGTCTCATTCCTTGCAATATTTTGATGAATAAAAGTATGAGGACATTTTTTTTTTACTTCAAGTGTAAATATCCAATAATAATTGCAGCTTGTGATTCTTTATGTAAAAAAACTGTTTGGTGTCAATTCAATTAAATTTATTTGTATAGCGTTTTTAACAATTTCCCATTGTCTCAAAGCAGCTTTACAGGAGTATGGAAACAGAATAGAGAGAAAGAAAAATAAATAAATAAATAAATAAATAAATAAATAAATAAATAAATAAATAAATAATAATAAAAAGAAGAAAAAAAGAAGAAAAATAAATAAATGAATATATATACAATTAAAGTTTGAAATTAATTTTAAAAAGATTAACTTAAAATGTTAAATACTATATATCTATCCCTAATGAGCAACCTGGAGGTGACGGCGGCAAGGAAAAACTCCCTGAGAAGATAAGAGGAAGAAACATTGAGAGGAACCAGGCTCAGAAGGGAATCCATCCTTATTTGGGTTACACTCTCCAGTAGATAGTATAAATGTAAATAATGTCATTTCTACAACAGTTTATAATAGTGCAACCAAGAGCTCCTGAGGAACTAATGGGTCATCTTAAACTCTTAAGTTCAGTGCATACCTGATTGCTGATAAAGACCAGACCATACAGCTGACTGACACAACACTGGTTCAAAAGAAGGCATGAGAGTATCCGGGCAGGTTCATTCACAGCAATCCCATGAGAAACTGGCTGACCATGCAGATCAATCCCTGGCAAGGTGGCAAGAATCCATCAGGATTGACGAAGTCTCTCCGTAAGAAGAGACGATTGGGCTAGGAACTCAGAACACTCAGAGCTCTGGAGTGGCATATATAGCTCGACAGAGAAAGAGAATAATTGTTAGGTATGACTGTGATCAGGTTATGGTCAATGTAAATTATGTGCAACGTGCAGACATGGACTCTAGCAAGACTAGCTATAACAGAATAATTAAAAGGCTAGAGCCAGAAGGCGTGACAGACATGAGGGCTACCTCTGGATGTAAAGCATCTCACCACTCCACAGTCTGCAAACCTTTGCGAGGGTGGCGATGCTTCCTGTAGCATGAGGAATTTGAAATGATAAAGAAAAGAGGAGACGTGCTTTTGTTTATGTTTTGTGTCACATGTCTGCCCCGCCCTCGTCTCGTCCTGCTTGCTTCTGCACACCTGTTCCTTATGTGTCTGATTGTCTTGTCTATTTAGTTGAGCCGTGTTGCCTTGAGCAGCGCGAAATCCTCTGTTGTCTTTTGTCGTCCTGTCGCTAGTCGGTGTCCCTGTTTCGTGGTTTTTCTTTTAAAGTTAATAAACCCTTTTTTAAATCCCTGTTTTCTTTTAGCTATCCTGCATTTGGGTCTGTTTTATCCCCGCGTTCCTGACACTTACTGTACCGCTCTCTTTCTCCGCTGTGTTTCTCAGGCAGAGAGTGAGCGCCACTTGCTCTGCCACCACTATTTACATATATGTAAATACATATTTATTTGTACATGTTTATTATTAAACTTTATAATTCTTAGACTTTTGGACCTTACTGTATTCAGCATTACATTATACATTTAAGTTAGTTATTTATAAAGTTTAAGTGTTGCAAGATTTCATTAAAGGACATATGTATTAAAGATGAATCGCAATAATTTTTTCAAATTATTAGTTTTGTTAAAGGCATCAATTGAACAATTTGTAAATATAATTTTTTATAACACAGTAATATTTATTGGAGCAATAATTTGCATATTTCCTCTATAATTTCTAACAACATTTTGATTAGTTACAAATTTCATAATGCATATTTTCAAGGTTTATTTTTAATTTTCAATGCCATTCAGTGTGAGTGAAATAAATTAAAATCCAAATTTTAAAATAGCAAACAAAAACATTTCACATTTATATATCTATGGTAATAATTGCTCTTTGTAATCACTTCAAATCTCCATTTTGAGCAGATAAAAAAACAAGACTACCGTTGACCCTGTTTTTCAGGGTCCTCATCCGCCCAGACCTTTCAGCAGCATTTGACAGTCAACCACAAGAGTTCTGCTTCATGCAGCTTTAGTTCTGTAAATTTAGCAATTTTGCTAAATTTAGCAATTTTTTTCTTTGTGTGATATACTGAAAAATTGTTATCAAATGAGTTTACATTTAAATGCATTACAGAAATGTTACATTTATTTTTATAATACTCATTAGTATTCATTAAATAGTGTTTAATTTACAATTCGTAAGCTACATAAAACAAGTGTTTAATTTAGCACATTTATTGAATTAATTATCATTATTTGACGTACCTGCGTGATGACGTCATCGCGCGTGCCACTAGATGACGCGCCACGATGCACTTCATTCTGAATACACCGTCACGGAATCCAGCGTTCTCTGTCATTATTGCATTAATTTATCTTTTTGGTACTTCTACACAGGTACAGTAGTTGCAAATGTAGACACTTATTTAAAAACGAGCACCAATTAATGCGATACTGTCGAGGTAAGTGTGTTGAAAACTGTTTGAAAACTTGTTAGAATTACTCTATTGATAGTGTGTCATGAGCTAGCAGGCCTGAGCACATGTGTAGTATGGGTACCTCGCAGTCAACGGGAGAGATGCTATTTAGAATACTTATGTATTTGTATATTTATACTTAAATATTGATGTTATTGAAAGTATAATTATATTCTTATATTGTTTCAGATGATTTGGTTTTTTTTTTTCAATTTAAGAGGAAGTATTAATATTGTGCATATTTAATAGTTATATGTATGTTTCAGAATATTCCATTCTTGCAAAGAGCACATAAAGTTAAGAAAGTGTTGTCAGTTCTGTTTGTATTTCTAGTTACTACAGTGGAGAAGCAGTGATGCACACATGTATTGATGCTGTCAGATAATGAGTTTTTGTTATGTCTACATTCATGTTCATTCTGAATACACCGTCACCGAAGCCATCACTGCAGCGTTCTCTGTGTCATTATTTCATTAATTAATCCTTTTGGTACTTTTACACAGGTACTACATTTGCAACTAAAGAAAAGCACTTGGTCACCGGATACAGATTTCTCATCTCAACTCACTCCTTTACTCTTCTTCTTTTCTTCCTTCTTATGCGCAACATCAGAACAACCTACAGTATAATGTCATCTAGTGGACACAACATATCTCCCCCCCCCCCTTTGTATTGTATATAAAGAAATGTCAACAGCAGAAGTAATAACATACAGTTGTGCTCAAAAATTGGCATACCTAGGGAGAATTTGCAATATGTGTACCATTTTATAAAGAAAACATGAGTGAGAAGGCAAAACAAATTTATTTTTATTTCTTATAGGACTCAAGTTAATACGTAAGGCATAACAGAATGGCACTATCATCAAACAAAACATAAAAAAGAAAATAAGTAAAAAATCGCTGTTCAACAGCTTGCATACCTTTAGTACTAAATATGATGCTGTGTATTTCCCCCTTCAGCATCAATGATGGCATGCAGTCTTTTGTAATAATTGTGCATTAATCTTTAATTCTCTCAGTTGGTATAGCTGCCCATTATTCTTGGCAAAATGTGTCCAGTTCCTGTAATTCTTTTGGTCTGCCTTGCACAAACTGCACAATTGAGATTTCCCTAAAGTGGCTCAATGATATTAATGTCAGGAGACAGTAATGGGCTCCAAAACCTTCACCTTTTTCTGCTGTAGCTTTGGATTATTGTCATTTTGGAACATCTGAGAGCTTTCCTTGTGCAGCTTTCTTGCTGTAGAATGCAGTCTGTCTAGTATTTTCTGATAACATGCTATATTTATCTTGCCATTGAGTTTTGCTAATTTCCTGTGCCAATGGAGCTCACTCAGCCCCAAACATAAGAGATCCACTAGCATTTTTTTTTACAGTGGGGATGACTTTTCATCATAGACCTTGTTTACTCCTCTCCAAATATAGTGTTTATGGTTGTGACTATAAAGTTAAATTTTGGTCTTATCACTCCAAATGTCTAGGTTCTTTCTGGTGTACTAAAGGCAAGCCTTTTTGTGACATAGGCACAGAAATAGCTTTTCCATGCAGATAAACACCCCTTTTTTCAGAGCAGCCTGTATTAAGTTGTTTGTGGGTTTTCTTTGAATCCTGAACAACAAGATCGTGGCTTAGTATCAACAGAACCGCTTATTTTCCACCTCTTTATCAGAGTTTGAACAGTACTGACTGGCATTTTTAAGTGTTAAGATATCTTTTTATGTCCTTTTCATGCTTTATAAAGTTCAGCTACCTTATTACGCAGGTCCATTGGCAGTTTTTTGTCTTCCCCGTAGTGCAGTATCCTTCAAAGTTGGGGCATCACCTCATGAGCTGAGAAACTCATTGACTATTTATACACAGACACTAATAACAATTATAAACAAAAATGAGTCGCAGGTGTGGAAACATCCCTTTAATAGCCATTTAAACCTCTGAGTGTCAACCCGTGTGTTTATAATGTGGCAAAACATTCAAGGATATGTAAACTTTTAATCAGGGTTGTTAAGGTGACTTCAGTTATCATTAGGTTTTAAAAAGGAGTCAAACAACTATGTGATAATGACTTCAAGTTAGCACTATCCTTAAATAAGAAATAATTATTTAGCATTATCAGTCATATTTTCCAAATATATGGCAATGTTTAAAAATTTCTTTCAGGGTATGCAAGCTTTTGAGTACAAAAATTAAAATTAAATTGTTTTGTCTTTACCATTTACTGAGGCAATCCCATTTACATTAACATTTACAGCATTTGGAGATGCCCTTATTCAGAGCGACATACATAAGTGCTTAAATCTCAAACATTGAATACATTAATGCTGGTTCCCTAGGTTACATACTTAAGATACCATGAGTTTAAAACATTGTTCAAAGTTACAATGGAAACATTTATTTATATATATATATATATATATATATATATATATATATATATATATATATATATATATATAATATGAATGACTGCAGAAGATAGAGAAGGAAGTGCTAGCTGAAGTGTTTCCTGAATAAGTAGGTCTTTAACCGCCGTTTGAAAATAGCCAGTGACTCAGCTGTCCAGACCCCTAGGGGAAGTTCATTCTACCACCTTTTTCCTCTTTGGGCATTCATTTTGATGTGTAAGAGATTTCTCAAATGAATCCCCCTTCATTTTCCCAGCACACTCGGAGAAACTGACTGCATTACATTGCCTCCCATCATAAATTAAGAAGGTAAGTACTTGCTCCTAATTGTTTGTGCACTGTGAGAGGTTGTGAGAATTTTGAGTCTATTTATTTTAAAAGTAATGGTTTTCTCACCCTCACCTCATGTCCTGGTCGAAAAGAAGGAATTTTTGCACTTCAATTGGCAGCCTGGTAAGCCTTAATTCTCTCTTGCTTGGCTTTAACATACTCCCTAATGGCAGAATCTTGTGAGATCTGTGCAGGAAGGATGTGCAATTTTGTGTGCACTTGTTGCAATCTCATAATTTCGAAAAGATTTTGTTAGTAGTTGCATGTGGTGTTGCTCTGTAGACATGTACTGTAGAAATGCAGTTAATTCCTATTTCTATGGCTTGTGCAGCTGCACAGCCGTTTGTATGCAGTTCTTGAGGATTCTGTTGAAACGCTCGACATCTCATTGTACATTGAAGAGCAAAATTGCCTGCCCTTGTCAATGACAATGTATTCAGGGTTGCCTTCATGAGCAAACACTGTGGATAGAAATGTCAATAATGTATCAGTGATGACAGATGAGGTGAAAGCCACCTCAAGACCATTTACTGTAGTAGTCAAGAAGTGTAATGGCATAATGACCATGTATCATGCCTATGTGTCATGCACAGAAGTCTCGAGCAGTTCCATGAGATCAACATTGTCATTGACGCAGTGTCAGTACGGTGTCAATAATGTCACTGATCTTAGCTACACTTTAGGCTTTAGGATTTGATGAAGCAGTGGGCCATTCTGAATGTCTCACTGTTAAAATGAACTGTTAAACTCATCCATCCATCCATCCATTTTCTACCACTTATCCGGGACTGGGTCGTGGGGGCAGCAGTCTAAGCAGGGATGCCCAGACTTCCTTCTCCCCAGACACTTCCTCCAGCTCTTCCAGGGGAATACCGAGGCGTTCCCAGGCCAGCCAAGAGACATAGTCCCTCCAGCGTGTCCTAGGTTTTCCCCGGGGCCTCCTCCTGGTTGGACATGCTCAGAACAACTCCCCAGGAAGGCGTCCAGGAGGCAGCCAGAACAGATGCCGAGCCACCTCAGCTGACTCCTCTCAATGTGGAGGAGAAGCGGCTCTACTCTGAGCTCCTCCCGAGTGACCGAGCTCCTCACCCTATCTCTAAGGGAGCGCCCAGCCACCCTGCAGAGGAAACTCATTTCGGCTGCCTGAATCCGGGATCTTGTCCTTTCGGTCATGACCCAAAGCTCATGACCATAGGTGAGGGTAGGAACGTAGATCGACCGGTAAATAGAGAGCTTCGCCTTGCGGCTCAGCTCTTTCTTCACCACAACAGACCGGTATATCGACTGCATCACTGCAGAAGATACACCGATCCGCCTGTCGATCTCCCGCTCCATCCTTCCCTCACTCGTGAACAAGACCCCAAGATACTTAAACTCCTCCACTTGAGGCAGGAGCTCTCCACCAACCTGAAGGGGACAAGCCACCCTTTTCCGGTTGAGAACCATGGCCTCGGATTTGGAGATGCTGATTCTCATCCTCGCCACTTCACACTCGGCTGCAAACAGTCCCAGTGCACGCTGGAGGTCCTGATTTGAGGAAGCCAACAGGACAACATCATCTGCAAAAAGCAGAGACGAAATCCCATGGTCCCCAAACCGAACTCCTTCCAGCCCCCGACTGCGCCTAGAAATCCTGTCCATAAAAATAATGAACAGGACTGGTGACAAAGGGCAGCCCTGCCGGAGTCCAACATGCACTGGGAACAAGTCTGACTTACTGCCAGCAACGCGAACCAAACTCCTGCTCCGGTCATATAGGGACCAGACAGCCCTTAGCAGAGGGCCCCGGACCCCATACTCCCAGAGCACCCCACCCCAAAGGTCACCACGAGTGACACAGTCGAATTCTCCAGATCCACAAAGCACATGTGGACTGGTTGGGCAAACTCCCATGAACCCTCCAGCAGCCTGGCGAGGGTATAGAGATGGTCCAGTGTTCCACGACCGGGACAAAACCCGCATTGTTCCTCCTGCATCCGAGGTTCGACTATCGGTCGAATTCTCCTCTCCAATACCCTGGCATAGACTTTACCGGGGAGGCTGAGGAGTGTGATCCCCCTGTAGTTGGAACACACCCTCCGGTCCCCCTTATTAAACGGAGGGACTACCACCCCAGTCTGTCAGTCCAGAGGCACTGTCCCCAACCACCATGCGATGTTGCAGAGGCGTGTCAACCAAGACAGCCCCACAACATCCAGAGACTTGAGGTACTCCGGGTGGATCTCATCCACCCCCGGTGCCTTGCCATTGAGGAGCTTCTCAACTTCCTCAGTGACCTCAGCTTGGGGATTGACGAGTCCACAACTGAGTCCTCGGCCTCTGCTTCCTTAGTGGAAGACATGTCGGTGGGGTTGATGAGAACCTCAAAGTACTCTTTCCACCGTCCGAGAATGTCCCCAGTCGAAGTCAGCAGATTCCCACTCCCACTGTAAACAGTGTGAGCAGGGCACTGCTCACACTGTTTTCAGTGGGAGTGGGAATCTGCTGTAAACAGTGTGAGCAGGGCACTGCTTCCCTCTCCTGAGACGCCGCACGGTTTGCCAGAATTTCTTCGAGGCCGACCAATAAACC
This sequence comes from Tachysurus fulvidraco, assembly GCF_022655615.1. Lineage (NCBI taxonomy): Eukaryota > Metazoa > Chordata > Actinopteri > Siluriformes > Bagridae > Tachysurus > Tachysurus fulvidraco. Next base: position 38,271,436 of record NC_062518.1, read on the forward strand.
TTCTCCATGGCCTCACCAAACTCCTCCCATACCCGAGTTTTTGCCTCCGCAACCACCCGGGCTGAAGCTCGCTTGGCCCTCCGGTACCTCTCAGCTGCCTCCGGAGTCCCCCGAGCCAACCAGGCTCGATAGGACTTCTCCTTCAGCTTGACGGCATCCCTTACATTCGGGGTCCACCACCTGGTTCGGGGGTTGCCACCACGACAGGCACCGGATACCTTACGGCCACAGCTCCGAGCAGCCGCATCGACAATGGAAGTGGAGAACATGGTCCACTCTGACTCAATGTCTCCAACCTCCCACGGGATCTGGTTGAAGCTCTGCCGGAGTTGGGAGTTATCTGGCCCGTCACCCAGACCTGTTTGCCTTGGGAGACCCTACCAGGGGCAGAAAGCCCCAGACAACATAGCTCCTAGGATCATTCAGGCACGCAAAACCCTCCACCACAATAAGGTGGCGATTCAATGTGTACACAAAAATGTAATAGAATATATAACTTATAGTTTACACAAAATATAAGTTTCTCATCAAAAATGTGATTTCAATGCTTATACTAAAACAGTTTGAATTATGTAAACACATATAAAATATTCCATATTAATGTAAATGATGTAAATACTATTACAATTAAAAATTGTCATTTTGTGAGGATGCTAGTTGACAAATTATAATTATTGGCTGTTGCAGAATTCCTTTGGCTTGGGTTTGATCCTTGGTTGTTGTGTAGTGTTTCCATGTGGCGGTAGTTTTATTTTTCTTAATAAATCCCTTTTGTCATTTTATTCCTGCATTTGGGTCTGGATTTTGTACCCCTATGTTTTCTGATAGGAACTGATACACATTTGAATGAACTTAATGAGCTTTTTTATTTCAATGCAAGTTAATATTATTTTGTTTCTGTCATTATTGAGTAGGAAAGCATCTTAAAATGTTTGGTTTAATTTCACATACACATTTTTACACAGAGTATATAGTAATTCATACACTGCATTTCTACTAGCAGAAGAATGTAGAGTATGTATGATGTAGTGTGAAATAAGCCGGATGTTCAACAGAATTAAATTTGTTAACTGTCAAAAGGTTCAGTTTCACTGCTGGTTAAATGATTACAATATTTACACCTGCTGTACAACAAAGTCTCTCTTCTTTGTTCATCATGAAATCTCTTTTTTTCTGCATGCTGTATAATTCAGAGCATCAAACTTGGATTAGTCAGTTTAATGAGGAAGTGGGACATAAAGAGGATGAATCATTTCATTTTATAAATACCCCATAATATAATAAAAAAAGAAATATAATAAATAAAAATATCATATATACATTCTATATTATTTACAGTTATGAACAATTAGACAATGCCTGATTAATAAGCCATTCATCTGCCATAAGTCACATTATGCTCCTCTTTACTGAACCATAAAGTTTTTCAAACAGATTTTTTTCAACCACATTTAAACCTTTGGGCTTAATTTTAATCATGTTAAAAGAAATACATTTGAACCAATTCAATTGTCATGTAAAGTTATAGAAAGAGACAAACAGAAGGTTTCTGTAGAAAAAAGGTGTGACTAATGAAAAGGTATCACGTGATACAAAATGAAACTGAAAGTGTTGACTTAGAAAAAGAAGCTTCTAGCATCGTCTTACGGTACACTGTCTATCAGGGAAAATGCTTTGGTGTGTGACTCTTATTCTTGTCAGCTTTATCGAATTTCGATCAGGTATGAAAACTGTGTGTGTGGGTGTGTGTGGGTGTGGGTGTGGGTGTGTGTGTGGAGTGACAATATTAAAAATTATACCGTTTACTTAAAGGTACAATGTATGTGACATTTCAAATAGAAAAACAAAGTTCATCTGCAGTTGAATTTCCTGTCTTTCAAGTTACAACCTTGACATATTTTAATCTCACTAGAAATTCACCATTTGCTATTTAACTTCCTCTGGCCTCGTGTACAGAACCTGGCAAAACTTAAATGTGATCACAATTCCTTTTGCATTTGCGTTTCGAACATCTGCACGTAAATAAATTATTATGAGGGGGTGGGGTGTATGACGTCATTCACTGTCAAGTTCCTCCATGGGCAGTGAACAGGACACTCTACTGATAACCTCTTACTGTAAAGACATATAATATTAGACAGGTTAAGTGAGTTTGTGTCTGTTCCAGAGCTGCAGCAGCTGGGAGATTGACTGTCATTATACTGTTAAAGATTTATTTATTGTTTTCTGTATCAAATGTACAAACAAAATAGACATACAATCTTATTCCAAAATATAAAGAAATTTGATGGACAAACCAATAATTAACAATCAGAAATACAAATCGAGAGAAAAAACTAACAAAGAGAGACTTATTTAAATTAACTTAATCAAAAAGTGAAAGTGTTAATTTCGTCAGACGAGACGAAATAAGTTCAACAACATTTTTTCATGACTAAGACGAGACGATGATAAGACCGCACCGCTGTCCAAAAACTCTGACTAAGACTAAATTAACATGCATTATTGTTGACGAAAAAAGACGAGACGAAAATGTTTTGTATGAAATAAAAACTAAGATAAAATCTCTCTTCATTTTCGTCTACAATTGTCTCTGCTTTTTCCTCAGCTGTTACGCCTTTAAAATATTCAGAACTTGTTCGCGGCTTCGCGCTGTTGCTCAAGTCTCATACGCCTGTGGCTGCAATACGAAACTGCTGAACAATTGTATTGCTTCCGCTAAAGAACATAGTGTGCTCCGTCTCTACGGTTAGAATCCTGTGTGTCCATGGCAACGCTGTGTTATAGTTAGCAGCGGTCTGTTATCAATAAATAAAATAGTGTGCGCGTAGAAAGAATTCGTCCACACGCCGCTCAAAAAAAAAAAAAAAAAAAAAATCCTGAGCGCAAGTCCACCGTATAGGCGGCTTTTTGTGTTAAATGATATTTCCTGTCTCTAAGAAGGCGCTTTTATTGTACATGACCGCTTATGTCCCGATGACCCGTCTTTGCATTATGATTAAAAGCAGTATCAATAAAGTAAAAAATGTGTGCAGTCAAGTTCGAGTGTATGTACTGTTTAAGTGTTCTCAACTTCTCACTGATACTTTTGTGATTCGCAGAGTTTTGACAAGTTTTATAGCCTTGATATTGTTTCTTATTCAAAAGTGGTGACAGAAAAAACTCAGAACCCCCAACCTGAAACCTCTTCCCACGCCCATGTCACAATCACATCATAATCAAAATTATTAATTAGGCTTAAAAGCAAATGTATATGTAAGGGAATCAAGTTTAACAATTACACGTAATATTGCTCCAAATATCATCAATAATGGTGTGTGCAATTCCATGTATAACATTTTCATTAAGTTGGTAATTTACTGAATGACTAAATATGACTAAAACTAACAAGGACATTTGGCCCAAGACTAAGACTAAGACTAAATTAAAAATAGGTGACGAAATTAACACTAAAGTGAAATCAGAGTAAAAGCTTTTGTATTATTAACCCATTGTAATGTTTTATACATCTGTTTTATTCTTTTTAATCACTGACTGAAGTTGGGATTTGATTTAAACCACCTACTTTTATGAATGAAAAACAGCCATACAAATCAAAAAGTTAACAACAAAATCTAAATAATTTTTCTCCATTAAAAACTTGATTAGCTGCACTGTAAGGGGTGGAAGTATAATCTCTATGGATTGTAACCAGTTCTGTACATCTCTCCAAAAGGGTTGCCCCAATGCACACAGAAAGAAAGCAGGGTCTAAACTTTAAATATTAGTTTCACAAAATAAACAATTATTTACTTCAAGATTGAATTTTAATCTTAAAAACTTGTTTCTGGGATAAATCTCATTTAAAATTAAAAAGTTAACTTTCTTAGCCTTCAGAGGAAGAGGAATAGATGGATACATTTTAATAGGGTTTGGGTAAAATGCTTGTAAAAGATTTTTTTTTATCACAAAATTAATGGGAAAACCTTGGAGTACTCTATTTTTAACCATTAGTTACCAACAGACAATTTACTGTTTTAAGAAAATAGCACACTGGTAGGCACGGGCAAGAGTAAAAAGGTTCACAATTTATTTGTGCTGTTGTGAAACAGGACTCAATGCTCCTCATGTAGCATGAGAGAGGAAAGGCCCTGATCATTCATTATATTGTGATTTTATAGACATCATTCAAACACAGACTGAAGGAAGGAAAACATCCTCAATCATTGGCTAGATGTACAACGACTCTTGTTGTACAACGACTCTGGTTGTGACTAGAAATTGTTATTACCAGAGATTGAAAATAACAATTTCTAGTCACAACCAACTTCTGGTCCTGCACACAGAAGGTCGGAACTTTACAAACAACATCTTAGTAAAAATGTCCATCACAATACCAAAAAGAATGATAATTTTGGATGACGGACTTTAACCATTTTAATTTTAAACACCATTTATAATGTTGAAATCAATTGCATTTATACCCCATCTTTATATAGTTTTAATCAGATAGATGGTTCAACACATGATTCCTTTATCTTGACACATAACAGTGTATGGAACAGACTAAATGCAGGCGCAGTACATGATGGCTTGCTTCTTGGTGAGTTTAACAATATTAAAAAGTAGAAAATGTAACAATTTTGTTTGTAATATAATTATAACAATGTTGCTTTTACAGTTTTTTTCAATCGCTAACAAGCGCTTACCTATACTTAAGATAATTTTTCTAAACTCTTAACACAGACTTACACCTACAAAACACAATTGGCCAAATTGATAATTTTCCTCTCAAAAACACATTTTGTTAAATATATACTAACTCTCCATTTCAAAACAGAACACATCTTTCTCTGCACACACTAACTTTACCGAAACACTGGAAATCTGACTCAAAATGAAATTATTCTGTCAAAGAATAACACTTGTTTTCACTTCACAAGGTATATGCAGTCAGTCAAAGTACAGCAGGTTTCAAAATACTGGCTATTGTTGACATTAGAAAAACTGCATAGACTTTTATGTTTCAGGTAACATGCGATCCACCTTTTACACAAAATGTCTTAGTTGGGAACTGTATGTCCACATGTACAGTAATGTTCACATTCAAATGCATTCCAGTAAAAAGCAAATCAGTTATTTTTTCTTTACTGTTTACTAAATGAGGTACAGTAGAAACACAATATAATAGAACAGAAAAAGTCTTACAGTATTGCTTACAGTGAACAAAATATCATATATAATAGCATTCTGAAAAACAAAAAAACAAAACAGCAAAAAGCCCAGATAAGAAGGGGGGGAAAAAAAATAGCACACAATTAATGTATCTAATCCCTGCGATCCTCAAGGTTAGGCCACTTGTTTTCGTCAACATCACATCTGACATCATCCAAGGCGATGCACCTGGGATAAAACCGCTTGGTATGTCGGATCCACCCTTGGCAATCTTGAACTGTGAAGTCCCTGCAGCCAGCATCCATGGCTTCAAGGAGGGACATCTGGTCATGTGGCTGATGGTCATAAACCTTCCACTTCCATGCAGAAAAGAACTCCTCTATGTGGTTGAGGAAAGGTGAATAGGGTGTAAGGAAGAGACTTACCAGTCTTGGGTGGACTTCAAACCATGCTGTTATTGCTTGCGAATGATGGAAAGCAACATTGTCCCAGGTAATTACAAAGGTCCGCATGCTGCTGGAGATCATTGAGAAAGGCAAGGAGACACTGTATTATAGGGTCCAACCTGACATCTGTGAAGGAGTAATCCTGCATTTCCATTGCTGCACACATGGTAACGTTTGCCCCTCTCTGTCCTGGCACATCAACTGTGGCCCTTTTTCCAATTATATTTCGTCCACGTCGCCTTTTGGATAGATTGAATCCTGCCTCATCTAAGTACAGTAAATGAATTCATGAAGGGCCTGGTTGGCCTTCAATTCCATAACTCTCTGAAACAAAGTTTATGTATATCATGTCATTACTGTATACCATACTGTACTGTAACCTATTACTGTGTAGGTTTCCTACTTGCAAAGTGCAAAGCTTATAGAACTGGACATTGAATTGAATATACACTATACCTGGACATATTGTCGTCGTAGCTCCTTGACTCTCTCACTGTTCCTCTCAAAGGGAACAGTGTAGAGCTGCTTCATCCGCACTCTGTGTTTGGACAATGTCTGTCTAATGGTTGTGAGGCTGATGCTTTCTATATTGCCAAATATCTCATGGTCCTCCACAATTCTAGTTTTAATTTCATGCAGTTTTATTGCATTATTTGCAACAACCATTTCTACAATGGCAAGCTCTTGATCCTTATTGAGGATCTTTCCTCTTCCCCCAGAGGGTGGAAGACGTTGCATTCTTTAGAGGGGGAAAAATCAACATATGCATTACTGTATGACCTTATTGTCATGTCAAGTGAGAATAGAAACATTCCATGTAAAATGCAATACTTGAAAGATGAAAGATGCGAATAATGGAGGTGATTGTTTGTTGATTGTCAGCTGAGATATATTGTTTTTGAACTGATATCATTGCAGAAGCAGAGGTTTTTATACTGTATCTAAGGTTTGGAATATTGTTTTTGCTATTGTGGGATGTTGTGTGTTAACATTCGTGAATATTACAAAAACAATCCATAATTTTGTTGGGAGGTATAGCTTGTCTGTTAAGAAAATGTAAGCATTGTGGAAATGTGTTCACTGATTGCATATTGTGTGAAAAGGACATGAAATGTGTGAAAGGTATGGCCACAAAAGACTGATGCTGTGCTAATTGTGTTTAGAGTTTTGAAAATGTGACAACTGTTTGGACAAATGCTTGTTAGCAACTGAAAAAACTGTAATATAATTATAACCTGCAGGTAATAATAATAATAATAATAATAATACATTTTATTTAAAGGCGCCTTTCTAACACTCAAGGTGACCGTACAAAAGAAGAAGAAAAACAACAAAAAATATAGTTATAAAATACTTACATAGAAAAAAACATTACCAACATTGGACCAACATTACAAATCATGATCTAGAATATGCTAAACTAAACAGATGAGTTTTAAGCTGAGATTTAAATGATGAAAGAGAATCAATATTACGGAGCTCAGATGGAAGTGAGTTCCAGAGCTGAGGTGCAGAGTAACTGAAAGCTCTGTTCCCCATAGTTACAAGACGGACAGAGGGAACAATGAAATGAGTGGAAGAAGAAGACCTAAGAGTGCGAGTTGGTTTTGGAGTATGAAGAAGATCAAGAAGATATGAAGGTGCAAGATTGTGGATAGCTTTAAATGTTAGAAGAAGAATTTTATATTTGATACGAAAATTAATGGGAAGCCAGTGTAGCTGTTCCAGAACAGGTGTAATATGATGGATAGAGGGAGTACGAGTGATAATACGGGCAGAAGAATTTTGAACGAGTTGCAGCTTATGAAGGGTTTTGTGAGGAAGCCCAATAAGAAGAGAATTACAGTAGTCAAGCCGGGAGGTTACTAGACTGTGAATAAGAGTGGTGGTAGATTGAGTGGTGAGAAAGGAATGAAGCCTATTGATATTTCGAAGGTGAAAGTATGCAGCCCGAGTAACATTATTTACATGTGAGGTAAAAGAAAGGGTACTATCAAAGATGACACCAAGACTCTTAACCTGAGATGAGGGAGCTATGAGAGATTCATCAATGGAAATAAGAAAATTCGAAAATTTGTTAAGCACAGTTTTTGTGCCTATAATGAAAAATTCTGTTTTATTGCTATTTAGTTTAAGAAAATTTGCTGAAAACCATGATTTTATGTCAATGAGACAATCAGAAAGAGCAGATGGAGGGAGTTTGGAATGTGGTTTTGTGGAAAGGTAGAGCTGGGTGTCATCCGCATAGCAATGAAACTTAACCTGATGTTTATGAAAAATATGTCCAAGGGGTAAAAGGTAAATAATAAATAACAAAGGGCCAAGAACAGAGCCCTGGGGAACACCAGAGGTAACAGAAACTACAGAAGAGGTGAATGATTTTAGTTGAACAAACTGTGTGCGATCAGAGAGATATGAATGAAACCATTTCAGAGGCGTGTTGGTGATGCCAATAGTGGAAAGCCTGTCTAAAAGAATATCGTGGGAAATTGTATCAAAAGCTGCACTCAGATCAAGGAGAAGGAGGATGGATAGTAAACCAGAATCAGCTGCTATAAGCAAATCATTTGTGACTTTTAATAGAGCTGTTTCAGTGCTATGAAATGGGCGAAAACCAGATTGGAATTGTTCATATAGATTATTGCCAGACAAGTGGATATGAAGTTGAGCAGCAACAACTTTTTCCAAAATTTTAGAAATGAAAGGAAGATTAGAAATAGGACGAAAATGATTAAGGTTGTTGGTGTCCAAACCTGGTTTCTTTAGAATTGGAGTTACAGCAGCTGTTTTGAAAAGAGAAGGAACAACCCCAGTGGTAAGGGAAGAATAAATAATATCCATAATAAAATGGGACAGAGAGGAAGCAGTAGCCTTAACAAGGACAGTTGGTAAAGGATCAAGAACACAGGTTGAAGATTTAGATTGATGAATAAGTTTTAAGATATCATCAATTGTGGGCAGAATAAACTCAGAGAACAATTGTGTAGGAACAGGTAGAACTGAGACACATGGAGTAGAAACAGGAGTGGCCATAAGTTGACGATGAATGCCTTCAATTTTTGAGGTAAACAATGATGCTAAAGTATTGCAGAAATCAGATGAGTACAAATGAGAGGGAAGTGAGTCGGGGGGTGTTGTAAAATTTTTCAATAAGGAAAAAAGAAGCCTTGAATTCCCTTCATTAGAACCGATTAAGCCAGAATAGTATGTAGATTTAGCTTTAGCAATAGTGTCCTTATAGTGAGACATATGTTCTGAGTACATTTCCTTGTGGACAGTAAGGCCAGTTCTTCTGAAAAGTCTCTCAAGCTGTCGTCCTTTTGCTTTTAATTGCCTGAGAAAAGGAGTGAACCAGGGTGCAGTAACAGTAAACGAAACAGTCCTAGTCTTAACTGGAGCAAAAGTATTCAACAAATTATGGCGACTATTATTGTACTGAGAGACCAAATTATCTGGAGTGGAACAGCTGTCAGCCCTAGGAAGACTTGCAATGCATAAAGACAAGTTGTCCAAATTAATGTCCTTGATTTTCCGGAATGATATAATACGTGAAGATTTTGATTTAAAAAGAGGAAGATCAACATTAAAGGACAGTAACAGATGATCAGTACATGGAAAAAAGTCTGCATTGAGGTTGCCTGGAGAGACACCTGAACAACAGATTAAATCCAAAGTATGTCCTTTAATATGCGTGGGAAATTTCACATGTTGCTGCTGTCCGAAGCTATCCAGACAAGATGTAAATTCTTTAGCAAGGTTGTTGTGAACATCATCCATGTGAATATTGAAATCCCCCACAAGAATTATATTTGGTGAAAGAGTAGTTATTTCATTCAAAAAAGCAGCAAAGTCAGGGATAAAATCCTTGTTAAATTTTGGTGGCCGATATACAGTGCTGATAATAGTTGGAGTAGATCCAGAGAGCCGACAAACTGCAGCCTCAAATGAGTGGGAGACAGAAACATTCACTAACATCAGTCTCCACTTCTCACGGTAGATTATCGCCAGACCTCCTCCATTGAGTGCAATAAAGTCATTTTTTTGCTGCCATGTTTCAGTCAAACAGAGAAAATCAATCTTGCGATTTGCAAGAAGATCCTGCACAAGATGCCCTTTACTCGTAAGAGAGCGGATGTTAAGAAGACCGGCGTTCCTTGGTGGGCGTCGAACAGCTGACCATAATGACTTTATATCACTTGATTTATTAAACCAGAAGTTCCGCCGAGAGCCACGATGAATATATTTCCGCCTTGGCAGATATAAGATGTCCGGATGAGCAAGCAGTACAGGAGGTATTGAATCATATAAACACGGACGGAAACTCAAAAGTTCAGCAGCAGAGTATTGAAACAGTACTGCGGACTGTACAAGATGCAGTACAGTCCAGGCAAGTACAAGCCATAAGCAATAGATCCTCATTGTAGTCTATGCAGTGTATATGATGTTAATGATTATCGGGGAGAGCAGCGGCAGCCAAGACGCGGCAGCGTTCACTCAGACCCCAGGACGAATAACTGGATGACAGTGGCTACCCCTGAGACGCTGGCTCCTCACCTCATTTTTAAACCCGCAGAGCACAGAGGAAACTCAATATAACGAGGTCCACTCTCGTGCCCGTGCAGTGATTTGCATTGACTATTTATGGTTAAAAATGGGCGTGTACAGGGCGGGATTTGAGGCTGGTTCAAGTACGCACATCTGCGGGTGATCTGTGATTTATGAAGGTAACATTGATTACAGGTGTGCATACGCACGGATTTATAAATCGGAGTTTTTGGCGTTTGGGTATGTAAACTTTTATTAGGGATCCTACGCACAGTTTTATAAATGAGACCCCTGGTCTATTTGAGCTCACTCAGAACTCTTGGATGTTGTGAAGTATTGTTAACATTGTTTGCATTCTGAGCGTATTATCGGTTCCGTCTGTTGCCTTGTTTTGACCCTGCTTGTTTTTCGTTTTTATGAATGTTTGCTACCTGCCCTGACCTACGCCTGGACTATTGACTATAGACTATTGATTTCCTTTGATGTTGTTGTTCGCCTGATGTTTGAACCTTGCCTGTTTTGGATATCGCCTTATAAACCAGCATTTGGATCTAACCTGTTTCACGTGCATGACAGAATACTTTGCCTGACAAGATCCAGCAGTTTATTTCATCCACCCTGGTTTCATCACTACATCAGCCATAAACCCAACGACTAAATCCAGCATTCCCAGTAAGTCTTCCGGCACCTTTATTGACCACTTATCTAAGGATTCAGCAGTGATATTTTCCCGTTCCGATTGGTGTGTTCCCGTACCCCGACATGTACCGATACAGCGGCATACAAGTTCAAGTGTTGCCCCCCTCCACTGAGGAAGAATTGTGGGACAGGTTGGACGACTTGATGTCTCTCCGCCAACAAGGACGAGCGGTGAGTTGTTTTGCCCAATTATTCTGGACATGTGCAGCTGGTTTGAACTTCAGAGACATGGAATTAAAGTTGTACTTAAATGACTGTTTGGATGAACCTTTATCTTAAACAGAAATGCAAAGCTTACAAATTTTGGACTTTTGGGGTTTTGTCAGTAATTTAGAAAGCCAAACCCGATGGAACTTATGGGAAACCCCAGATGGAAAATCCGTTGACAAAATGGCCGCCACTAGGACGCCGTCTCTGCTCCTAAAACAGCCGCTGCCACGCCTGCCTCTACTCCCAAAAGGGCCGCCAACACGCCTGGCTCAGATCATAAAATGGCCGCTATGCTGCCTGAACCCTTGTCTAGAAGGGCAATCAGAAGAAAACGCTTCACAAGCAAGACTGCCGTGTCTGCACCTACCCCTAAGATGGCTACCATTTTACCTGCACCTGTTTTCAAGAGGGCTACTACCGTATCTGCCCCAGCTGTTAAAAGAGCTACTGTCCTGACAACACCTGTCCCTCAGAGGGCCGTTGCCATCCCGGTCCCTGTTGTCAAGGTGGCTGCCATTCCTGCATCCCAACCACTTCACAAAATGGCTGCCACATCTACCTCTCCTGTTCCTGCAAATCCACTTCTAGTGTCTAGTCTACTGGACCGCCAGATGACATCTGTGCGGGTGTCTAAGAGTCGAAATCCAGTTATGTCAAGTTTAATGATCCCCAGGGCTACAGAGGTATGTTATCTCAGTTCCATGCCTCCTGTATTTGCTATGGTGCCATGGTATGCTTGCTGCTCTTCTGCTTCACCAGGCAGTTCCCAAATCCATGACTCGGAACCATATAACTCTCCCGAGCCACCTGAATCATCTGAATCTACTGAACCTACTGAATCTGCTTCGGAGTCATCTGAACCAATGGAATCATCGGAATCAGCTGATTCACCCAGACCCACTGCCTCACCTGCCCCACCTGAACCGGCCAAATCATCTGAATCTGCCGAAACTGCTGAATCTGATGAATTTACTGAAGCATCTGAACCAATTGAGTCGCTTGATGAAATGAAAGGTTTTTCATTGTAGGAGTGGGATGAGTGCTCCTGTGAAGATGAACTAAAACCTCAAGCAAAGTCCAGCTTCCCTGATCGTACAGCTGAAGTATCTGAAAAGCAAATGAGCAAGCAGGCTCAACCCGATCATTAAATTTCTCTCGTAGAGAACACTGGTGATAATTCGATTGCCAATGAGACCCCAGTAGAAGATCAGATCATACAAGTTCTTTTCCCTGGGTCAACACCACAAGCTAAGACACTGGAAGGTCTAGAAAAGCATCCAAAAAGAGCTGAGAGCCAAGGCAGTGTCAAGTCTCAGACCAAAGAACCCAGGACAAGCAGTGGTACGACAAATGAAAAATCAATTAAAGTAAAAATCAATAAATCTAAGAAGGAGCAGCAAAACCAGAAGTTCTCAAGTGATGTGGGTGCAGATCCAAAACACTCAGAAATCTTTTCACCTGAGGATATGACAACAGAGTTTCTGGAAATGGAACATGAGCAGTTACATGGATTGTCTTCTAGTATCCCACTGAGGAAGGAAACGCGAGGTGAAGTTGATCCAAAAAAACAACTATAAGTGTCCAGAGAAGTCTACAGATGACATACTGAATCCAGCCAAGTTCACTGAGGCCTCTGGAAATATCAAGAATCCAAAGAATGAGTACAGTGTGAATCTGGACCTTACACCCACTGAGTTTAGTTGGGTCGACGGTGCTCTGAGGGACAATCCACCTGCTGAAGGACAACCCATCCAAGTCTGCATTAGCCCAGATGAAAAGACTTTGGAGTTGAGTTCTCCAACATCTGGTCCAAATATTGCTGGTCATACGCCATACCACATATCCCCTGTGGAGACTTGGGCCTCCACTGACCGCAGCAGCTTAACAGCTAAGATGTGCTTGGTATCAGACAGTCAGCAAGGACCATCATGTAAAACTTCAGAGACTGGATGTCCAAAGAGTACACGAGAGCAACTCCAGTTCTTCTAAGGAGAAACACTCGTTTCCTGTCTTTGAGCTGTTTCAAGGACATTATTCCTGATATATCACCCACAGTGACCACCACCACCCACTCAATGCCTGCTGAAGTTCGCTCACCACAGTCCACTGAGCAGGTGCTTCCTACGGCGAGTGAATCCATGAACGAGGACGAAACGTCCTACTCTAATGGACACTATGGAGATCCTGATTTTAAAGTAGGCATGCCTTTATCTTTGAAGATGTCCAACTATGAACTCTCTGCCTGGCCCAAGATAGTCATTTCCGGGCTCCCTGAACTCTCTGCCTGGCCCAAGATGGTCGTTTCGGGGTTCCCTGAGCTCTCTGCCTGGCCTGAACCAACCAATTTTCCTGTGCTATCTGTCCTGTGTTTTGTTTCACTGGCTTTGCCAGCCCCTCTACCTCCTGTCCCTGTTTACAGGCTCGGAATGCCTCCAGCACCGCCTTGGATCGCGATGCCGACCAGTTTACTGAGTTACTCTGAGGCACCACCCTGGCCTCCAGTCCTGCTCTGGTCTCTGGCTCTGTCTGTGGCACCACCCTGGTCTCCAGTCCTGCTCTGGTCTCTGGCTCTGCCTGCGGCACCACCCTGATCTCCACCCTGGCTTCTAGCTCTGCTCGGGTCTCTGTCTCGACCTGCAGCACCACCCTGGCCGCCAACTCTGCTGTGGTCCCTGGCCTCGCCTACAGCATCACCTGCTCTGCCGGCGCCGCCCTGGCAACCTGCTCTGCCGGCTCCGCCCAGGCCTTTGGCTCCACCCTTTACCGCCACATGGACCTGGCCCGCCATCCCATCCCGGCATTTGCTGCATTTTAGCATCAGGACTCTATTTCCCACAATTCATTGCACCACCAACTCAGCACACCTGTTTCCTAATTGCAATCACCTGGTCTATTTAAGCTCACTCAGAACTCTTGGATGTCGCGAAGTATTGTTAGCATTGTCTGCATTCTGAGCGTATTATCGGTTCCGTCTGTTGCCTTGTTTTCACCCTGCTTGTTTTTCGTGTTTATGAATGTTTGCTACCTGCCCTGACCTACGCCTGGACTATTGACTACTGTTTTTGGATTTCCTTTGATGTTGTTGTTCGCCTGATGGTTGAACCTTGCCTGTTTTGGATTTCCCCACTCAGTTGTTTGATTTGAATTATAGTTTTTTGTAAACCTTTGTAAACAAAATATATAATGTTGTTTGAAAATTTAATAAGCTACAGTAAATAGCTAATAAAGCATCATTCATCCACCAGAACAGCGAGACTCTAAGTGCCTGTTTGAAACTACAAATGTTTACCATGAATTACCTGTATTTCTTTAAATGTTTTTTTTTGTAATAAATATTATACATTTATTTATTTATTTTCTGTAAAAATAAGTAAAAACCTGATTCTATGTTCAAAAATAAAATTATATAATAAATATAGTGATATGCCATATTTACTCTATTTTCACCACAATACAGAGAGTTTACAGGTGGTTGGTCCAGAAGCTCCTCTTGTTGCTCTATCTGGTGAAGATCTGGTTCTGCCCTGTTTTATCAAACCCAACACCAGTGCTGTGGACATGACAGTGGAGTGGTTCAAACTATATGTAGAAGACTCATTAGTGCATCTCTACAGAGATCATGAAGACAAAAATGAAGGTCAGGCTAAGTCCTACAGAGCAAGAACATCACTGTATAAAGAGGAGCTACAGAAAGGCAACACTTCACTCAAACTCTCAGATCTCAGAGTCTCTGATGAAGGAGAATATAAGTGTCTTGTTGAGGACAAATCCTGGTCCGATGACATCACTGTGAACGTCATTGTAGAGGGTAAGATCAATTTCTGTGATGAAAGTTTCACAAAATTTCAGAAAAACATTTTGCCTTGTCTTGTTTTTAGTATTTAGTGTTGAACCTCTGTTGGGAAGATTTAATTACTGTTGATTTAATTAATTAATGTTTTATTATTATTGACGTTCTTTTCTAATTGATGTTTATTACTGTCTGTTTGTATCAGTAAAATCTAATATTATTTTTTCTTTATTGACTGTAGCTCAGGGAAGCCACCCCGTGATAATGATGGAGAGTTATGATAACTCAGGAGGGATTAATCTAGTGTGTGAGTCCAGAGGCTGGAACCCTGCACCTGATGTTCTGTGGCTGGACAGAGAAGGAGTCACTCTGACTGCTGAAGATACACAGATACACAGAGACACTGATCTCTTCAGTGTGAAAAGCCACATCACTGTTTATGATTATAGCGACTCTAACAGGTTTTACTGCAGACTTCAGCAACGTCATCACATGCTGGAGACAGAGATTATCATCAATAGTAAGTGTCACTTTTATACTTAAGTTAGCTTGTTACGTTCTACTGTAATCAATGTAGATTAAGGTAATAAATAATGACACATGAGCTTGATGAACACTATTTATGCATCTGAACTTACATGTTATTTTTATTTTAGCTATTAATAATTAATACAACACACTTGTACCTATAAATTAATTGAATGGTTTAAAATATGTGATGTGTTAAATGTGGTTTATTTTAGGTAAAGTCTTTGATGCTTGGAAGTGGATTGTTGGGATTTCAGTTTCAGCATGTCTAATTGCCATCGGAATGATCGTAACTGCAGTTTGTCACAAGAAAAGTAAAAATTGATTATCTTTATTTAATAATACCACAACATTAAGTTATGCTGCAGATTATAAAACAGACATTTTAGACTTAACATAATTAATTCAGAGAGACCTTTTTACACTGTACATAAATATACAATGGATATAAAAAGACTTTCATCCTCATTGTAAAAATTAAGTAAAAACAAATAGAAATATTTTATGGAAAATACATTTAAAAAAGTTACAAGAACCAATTTGCATATGTTTTATGGCTGTCTTCAGAATAAACCTATCACATTCAATCTCATTTTAAAAAATAATTAGCATACAGCTGTCATCAATTAAATTATTCTGATTAATAATGCTCACCTGTTTCTTTAGGATTTTTTCACATCATCTTTGTTCACATCACTAAGAACATTTTTTTTTTAGAGGATTTTCCTCTAAAAATGTGTATATAGTCAAGACACAAACCTTACCAAAGAGGCTGCTAAGAGACATGCAGCAACATTAAAGGAGCTGCAGGAATATATGACAACTGATTACTCTCTTAATGGTTTATTTTAGTTTATCTTTTTACATCACATCACAAATCTGTCATTTTAACTGGGGTGTAAAGACTTTCTATTCCCATCATATTAGCAGAAAATTACAATCCACAATCTATATACATTGTAATGGCAGATGTCCAGTAGAGGACATAAGAGGACATAAAATGATAGTGTATGAACAAGTAAATGCTGTTGATTAAAATCTTTAATTTAATAATTATTTTTTACTAATATTTTGCTATTTTTTAAACCTTTACTAATTTACTGTCACTCTATACATTTTATAGCTTAACCATAACAGAGCCACCAATCTGTCAATCATTTGTATAATCCGCAATTTTTTGTGTTGTCAGTGTTGCAGTGCTTAATCATTTTCGATTCGTTTATATATATAGAATTTCCACAAAATATTTCAAGCCAAATATGTTTCAACAAATCTTTTTTTATCCACAGAGATGCAGAAGCAGTCCAAAGGTGAGTGAGAATTTTTTAACAGGGGTGTATAAACTTTTTATTTCCATTGTATTGGCAGAAAATTACAATCCATAATCTACAACCATTGTAATGGCAGATGATCCACTAGAGCAGAAGTCTTCAATCTTATATGCAAAGGTCTGGTGTGGAGGCAGGCTTTTAAAGCAGACAGATTGTTTAACCTTTATTTTTACAGGCAAGACATTAAGAACTGGTTCTTATTTACAATGACGGCCTGATAAGAGGCACTGCTTGATATCTGAGACTGGATATGAGCTGATTAAAGCGGAGTCAGTTGTATCTGAAAGCCTGCAGCCACATCAACACTTTGTGGGTAAGATTGAAGAGCCCTGCACTAGTGACACAAAATACACATAACTGTGTGATGGTAGTTTATGTACAGAGAATTGCTGCTACAAATAAATCACTACTAAACTGAACAGAGAAACAGGTAAAATCTACTCAAATTGCTTAAATAGAATTAATTAATTTAATTAAATGAAGCATTTTTTATATTAGAACAATATTATAGGAATCTGGAAAGAAATTACAATAATGTTTATAAATCAATTCATGGAAAGAAAGAAAGAAAGAAAGAAAGAAAGAAAGAAAGAAAGAAAGAAAGAAAGAAAGAGTTGATGCTATTTGAAGACCATCTGCATAGTGCTTTTTATAATACATTCCTAAGAATAGCATACATATTTTATAAAGCAGTTAACATTTATGACAAGCTTCTGTCAATATGTCTAGAAC
The DNA here is from genome assembly GCF_022655615.1 of Tachysurus fulvidraco. Lineage (NCBI taxonomy): Eukaryota > Metazoa > Chordata > Actinopteri > Siluriformes > Bagridae > Tachysurus > Tachysurus fulvidraco. Next base: position 38,288,871 of record NC_062518.1, read on the forward strand.
TATATTAGATTCTTCAAAAGGAATATAGAACAATGATTAATTATAATAAGTTGACTGATCTGAGATACAAATTTTTACAAACTGAAAATTCTTGACACTTGGAGAATATAGAATGTAATGAATATAAATTTTATTAAAACTTTAGTAAATAACTTTAGTTATTAACTAAACAATAACTTTAGTCTGACAGTTATGTGGGCTTCTTAAAACAATTAGAATGCCCTATAATAGATATATACCACAGTATATGGCAAAAATTTGTTCACCTGCCTTCTGTGAGGTTTATTAATGATATCTACTTCTTACAAGATCATGGAACTGAATGGTCAGTACATTTGTACACATTTTTAATGGAGCTCTAGTTTAATACAGATTATTATCTATGAAGCACACATGCCAGACAAATTAATGATTTTAATGTCATTAAGTAGTAATCATACATATATTCACTTTTATGAGGTTGTTCCTACAGGACCAGTTGGTGTTGGATAACGTTTTCTGACAGATAATGAAACTGAAACTTTTAAAATGTTAATTTATTCAGTCAAATTAAATTTTGTTAGAAGATAAACTATCATGTGATGTAATATTTAATATGTAATATTTCCTCTTCATGCAAATTAGTGGATTACATTATTTTGTATAATCATATAGTAATAAATAATAATAATAATAATAATAATAATAATAATCTGAACTGAACAAAGGGGGGCACGGTGGCTTGGTGGTTAGCACGTTCGCCTCACACCTCCAGGGTTGGGGGTTCGATTCCCGCCTCCGCCTTGTGTGTGTGGAGTTTGCATGTTCTCCCCGTGCCTCAGGGGTTTCCTCCGGGTACTCCGGTTTCCTCCCCCGGTCCAAAGACATGCATGGTAGGTTGATTGGCATCTCTGGAAAATTGTCCGTAGTGTGTGAGTGAATGAGTGTGTGTGTGCCCTGCGATGGGTTGGCACTCCGTCCAGGGTGTATCCTGCCTCAATGCCCGATGACGCCTGAGATAGGCACAGGCTCCCCATGACCCGAGGTAGTTCGGATAAGCGGTAGAAAATGAATGAATGAATGAACTGAACAAATAAACAAATTAGATCAACTTAAATCTGGTTCCTATATAATACATAATACATAATTCCTGAATATAAAATAATAATAATAATAATAATAATAATAATAATGTATTAAACAGTATCTATCAAGTATCTAAGTAGATATCTAATTAATATTTTTTCTCTTTTCAGAACTGCAGAGACTGAGTGTGGAATACGGTAATTACACCTGGTTTTGTGAAAATTTAGGATTTTCTGTGTGTAATATTTACAGTTCCCACCAAATGTGTTGGGTTGTAAAGTCAATTATATTTTGCTCTACACTGAACACTGATTTGAGATCAACATTTGAACATGCCACAATAGATCAGATTTTCATTCTCCTGACATTTATAGCTAGATGTGTTAAACAACTCACCTTTTATCTGAACCTGTGTCTTTTCAAGTGACAGAAATGATTGAAATTTTACTGATACGTGTTCCCTGTTGCCCAAAAGTGCCCTGTTAATCACACAGTACTGAATGTTTTTCTCTTGATCTGAGCTCCGTGTTTCTCCTCTGAAACATTGGGTTTAGCCAGTGCAACAATTTGGGAGGATCTGAAAAAAAAAGAATGAAATTTGATGATGGTAAACACAGCATTCAGTAACATCACAAACAACCTCCAAAGCAAACCCAAAACACACTGCCAGCAAAATTCTGGACGTAAACAGGGGGAAAAGTGGAAGGTTTTATATTGGCCAAATCAAAAACCAAACTGAGCAGCATTTCACCTCCATTTCACACCCAAAACAAACAATAACCGAAAGAAGCTGAAATACAAGTATTGAAAGCATCACAAAAGAAAAATGCAGCAAATGAATAAAAAATGAAAATTTCAGTCATTTTTTTGTACATTGGTGTATATATTATGATGTGTTTAATGTTACTTTATTTGGACTATATTGTCATTGTTTGACTATATTGTACATGTTTTCACAGAGTTATTAAAGAAGAAGCAGTATGCAGGTAAGAATAATTCTTTACAGTTAAAGGCCCCAGATTAAAACCATCCGAACTGTAATAATACAGCGCAGAACTACCCACTTTTAGGGCTTTTGTTGCCCCACATTGCTTCCACATGCTCCTCTGCTTTCAGGTGCGAATCCACACAGGATGCAAAACAGAGACAGAGACATAAGCAGGTCAAAGTCACAGCACAAACCTCATAACACAAGCAGGTAGCAACAGGTAGCCAAAGTACAATAATAGTCCACCAGCGCAGGTCTTTAATCCACCATGGTCACTATCCATAAGCAGGAAAAATCCACAAACGGGAAATAATCCACGGGGAAAATGGGAGAGCAAAAATAGCAAAAAAAACCCAAGAAACAAACAGAAAAAAACACCAGAGCACAAAAACCAAAACAAAGTGCAGGCAGCAAACTTGCTCGACTAAAGCCCTATTCGGACGGGATTAGTTTTACCTGGGGACGTGGGGGTAAAGTAATTATTACCAGAGCTTCTCTGTGATTTTAGTCCCGTCCTAATGTGCCATCTCGGTAATCATTACGGACAATGTCAGTAAAGATTACGGCAACTTTTACCTTCTGTAAAAAGGTCCATAAAAATTACCTCGGGTAATACTAATCCCGTCCGAAAAGACCTGCTGTAAACATGTACGGTAAAATTCCGTCATTTCATGTTTAAAAGTGGTTTTTGGCTCGTTTTTCAAGCATGGAGGCGCCAAGTTGTCTGTTTGCGCACGTGATAACAGGAAGCAACATCATACGCACATGACGAGAAGGAGGTTACTGTGGTGTGTAATGCGAGTTACCCCTCCCACTTCTGCTAGTTTTACTGAGATGTCTTGTCCCGTGCGAATTGGCCAATTAATATTACAGACGTCCTGAGGTAAAATTGCATTACTCCACGTCGCCACATAAAACTAACCCCGTCTGAATAGTGCTGAATAGTCCGTAAGCACGACTGAAGTCCGCAAAAACAGGTGAAACAAAAAGAAAAAGTAACTCCAACCTGGCAAAAGTCCACTCGGGCAAACAGCAGCGAGTCCCTGAGAAATAACTAGAACAGGAGGACGGTGAGATAACTCACAGATCACGACGTAACTGTAGAGAGATCATCTGGTGAAAATCATGCAGAAACACTTAAATAGCGCTGCCGGGATTCAGAGGCTGCTGACCGGTAAGTGACGTCACCAATGACCGCCGCAAACTGGAACTCCGGAGGAATCCACTAACATCAAGTCAATATTCACATCTATTTTTACAGTGTTCACTAATTATGTTGGCTTTGTAGAAGCCAACATTCTGATTTCTGTTATAAGCTTATTATTATTATTATTATTATTATTATTACGTTGGCTTTGAAGAAGCCAACATTCTGATTTCCGTTATTATTATTCACGTGAAAATAAAAAATTTGCACAACATGGACATGTGACATATCAAAACACTCAGCGCAATGAGGGGAACTGCCCCACGGGTATTATGGTCACGTCACATGAAAATTAAAAATTTGCACAACACGGACATGTGACACATCAAAACACTCAGCACAATGAGGCGAACTGCCCCACGCGTATTCTGGTCACGTCACATGCTCATGTCCGCTCACCTCCAAAAGTATTGTCACCCTAGCGGTCCAGTAGCTTTCACAATCTTTGTCCACTCGCCTCCAAAATGCACCAGCCTTTGCGAATACTTGCACCGTCAAAGCCAACATCAAAGTTTGTCGTGACGAACTTTACTAATCTAGTTATTATTATTATTCTTAGACAAAATTTTTTTTTAAAAATGCGGCCTAGGGCTTTCGAGCCACATGCACCAAATTCAGATATGTCATAGACGCTGGTCTGAAGTTTCTTGCCCCTATTTTTCTTAGCGATCGGAATTCCGGCATTCCCGGTACGGAAGCTCAAATTGGCCTTTTTTTCCCATAGACTTCCATTATAAACTTTTGAGGTTTATAACTCAGCAAGTTTTCGAGCGATTTACACCAAACTCGGAAAGGTTCTTTAGGACCTTACTACGGTTTTCCCGTAGTCGACGGTCGAACATCCCATAGACTTGAATGGGGAATTCCAAAAAGTCCTCTAAGCTCTCACACACACAATACATCCAACATTAAGCATTGCATGTACTGTTCTATGCAGTATAATAAGTAGAATCCCATAATGACTGCAGCATTGACATGAAATGTCCAAACCTTCAGTAGCCACTTTTTGCAAAAAGTATTGGCACCCCACCAGGTATTCTGGTGATGTCACTCGACACCACGTGATGTCACGTGTAGCCCCGCCCCGCCCCCAAAACAAGCGAAATCAAAAATTTGCACAACATGGACATGTGACACATCAAAACACTCAGCACAATGAGTTGAACTTCCGTATTCACAGAGTTTAAATATATTTTAAAGAGTTTAAAGGTATTCTGGTCACGTCATGTGGGGCAGTTCATGTGGGGTCACGTCACGTGGGGCAGTCACGTGACGTCACGTGAAAATTAAAAATTTGCACAACATGGACGTGTCATATATCAAAACACTCAGCACAATGAGGGGAACTGCCCCACAGGTATTGTGGTCACATCACATGCTCATGTCCACTTGCCTCCAAAAGTATTGGCACCCTAGCGGTCCAGTATCTTTCACAATCCCTCTGTTCACTCGCCTCCAAAAAGCACTGGCCTTTGCGAATACTTGCACCGTCAAAGCCAACATCAAAGTTTGTCACGACACTCACCCTAGTTTCAACACAGAAAAGTCAGGTTTATCGTCCGTGTTACTCAGTGTTAGGTAAAGATAATCGAGCCTGGAGCATGTTGTACAGTTTTGTGTCCTGACAATAAATAAACACACAAAGGCTTTAATCCAAATTACAGACTTGGATTAAATCACTGTTCTTTCCCCTTCACTGTTCAGCTTCATGATTGGATTGAATTCAGCTTCTCTGAATTCACTGGATGATGATTTAATATTTTACCTGTTTACTCATATCACATACTGTGTGTTTCTCTCAGTGGATGTGAATCTGGATCCTGATACAGCAAATCCATTTCTCATACTGTCTGCTGATGGAAAACAAGTGACACATGGAGACATACGACAAAATCTCCCTGATACACCACAGAGGTTTGATACAAGGCTCTGTGTTCTGGGAAAGCAGAGTGTCTCTTCAGGGAGATTTTATTTTGAGGTGCAGGTCAGAGGGAAAACTGACTGGACATTAGGATTCGTGAGAGAGAACATTAACAGGAAGGGGTGGATTATAGAGACTCTTCAGTATGGATTTTGGACTGTGGCTCTGAAGAATGAGAATCAGTATCAGGCTTGTGTTGGTCCCCCTGTCCTCCTCACACTGAGAGAGAAGGTGGAGGTTGTGGGGGTGTTTGTGGATTATGAGGAGGGTCTGGTCTCCTTTTATGATGTGAAGTCCAGATCTCATATCTACTCTTTCACTGGTCAGTCTTTCACTGAGAAACTCTATCCATTCTTCTATCCAGGTTTAAATAAAGAAGGTGAAAATTCAGCACCACTGATCATCTCTTCAGTATTTAAGACTGAATGAATTTTCACCTCACAAATTTAATCATCTATTAAAAGTTGAGAATAAAAAGAAACATTTTAATATTAATATTATTTCAGCTCAGTGCATGTAGTTAAATTAAAACAAATGAATAATGAATGTCCTCTTAACAAACAATAACTGAAAGAAGCTGCAGTACAAGTTTGAAAGCATCACAAAAAAAATCGGATGTTGTAGCCTAGTGGTTAAGGTTACTGATCAGTTGGCCATGAGTTTGACTCCTAGGTCCCCCAAACTGCCACTGCTGGGCCCCTGAGTAAGGCCCTTAACCCTCAATTGTTCAGTTGCATACACTGAAATAAAATGTAAGTCACTCTGGATAAGGAAGTCTGATAAATGTAGAAAATGAAAAGTTCAGTAATTTTTTTGCACATTAGTGTAACTATATTACTACGAGTATCTGGTACGGATAAAGCGCTTCTGCTGAGTTCGAGTATTATACGAGTAACACGAGTCAATATCTGTGCTCGGATTGAATGAAAATCATCATTGGGTAGCTGATTGTGTCAGCGTTCTGTGATAGGCTAGTCACAGCGCCCCTCCTTTACACATACAGATGTATTGTGTTGCTGTGTCTCACTCTGCTCACTCAGTCACACACAGAACAGCTCTCTGTCTCTCCCTCAGTCACTCGGGTTCGCGGGTCTTTTCCGTTAACGTTTAGGGTTTCTTCAGCTTTTTACTTCAGGTTGTAACATTAATAATACGTACTTACTAACCAGTATAGTTCTATGGGGTCAGAATTGTTTCATTATTCTGAATAAATACACTATGATCCACAAATAAATATAAAGACTTTCACAAATATTTTTTACAAATTTCACAAAAAGAAATGAAATTCACAAATAAATGGGATTTGCAAATAAAAAAAAAAAAAATATAAATTGTATTTATTTGCGAATTGCTTCCTGCTCATTTGTGAATCGCGTTCTGTGCATTTGTGGATTTGAAACATTTCTAACGCCAAGACGCGCACAAGAATCCACAAATAGGTGGACTCCGCCCACCGTCTACTCCAGCCAATTGGACAACGGTCTCGTGGCGCTGACCAATCGTGGCACGGTCTACCTCAAACCAATCACGTTCTGATTTACTCGCACTATCACAGTGTAATATGTACTGCAAAATACGATTAAAAAAAAACAAAAAACATTTGTCGCAGATTCGAGCCCAATCTGGTAACCCTGTATGGATTGTAGCCAGCACTCAGCATCATCACTGGGTCCAGTGGTAGTGTGAAGAGCGAGTAAATCAGAACGTGATTGGCTGGAGAAGACGGTGTTCGGAGTCCACCTATTTGTGGATTTTTGTGCACGTCTTGGCGTTAGAAATGTTTCAAATCCACAAATGCACAGAACGCAATCCACAAATGCGTGCAGTGATTCACAAATGCACAGAACGCAATTCACAAATGAGCAGGAAGCAATTCGCAAATAAATACAATTTATAAATATTTTTTTTATTTGCAAATCCCATTTTATTTATTTGTGAATTTCATTTCGTTTTGTGAAATTTGTAAAAATATTTGTGAAACTCTTTATATTTATTTGTGGATCATAGTGTATTTATTCAGAATAATGAAACAATTCTGACCCCATAGAGTTCTGGTAAACGTGGGTTTGTTCAGACGTGGTGTTGCTTGGTAGAATGCAACTCGCATTGCGTCTCTGCCTGTCATATTTTTTTCTTTTTTAAACCTTCTTTGTCTCTAACCAGTAACCAGACACTGAGTGTCCGACACGTTTTTGCTGTATTTCATAAAAACATAAAGGTAGTAAGCTAGTGTTACAAATTAATATTACAAATTAATCATTAAGCTACACACACACACACACCTGGTGTGGAAATGAAAAAATAAAAAAAACAAAAAAAATTTAATTTAAAATCACACTGATCATAAAAAAATTTAAAAAGAAAGTTTTGTTCATTACATTTTACTTCATAATTGCACAGCATTGTTCTGTTTTCATTGTTGCAAAACTTGTTCTGTAATATAGTTTGTTTGCTATTGTGATCAAAACCATTGATCTGAAGCTCAATCCTGATGCTGTCCTGTGAATATTTTTCTAATCAGCAATAAATATAACAATTTCTGATCAACCCATATCAATTGCATGCTTAAAATAACATACCGTTAAAGCCCCGCCTATTTCAAGACAAGCCCTGCCTACTTCCGGGTTAGGCCCCACCCACTCCGAGTACAGATACAGATAATGCTGTACTTGCTCATCCCTAGTAAATATTATGATGTTACTTTATTTAGACATAATTTGTCATTAAATGTTTTAACAGAGTTATTAAAGAAGAAGCAGTGTGTAAACCCGGGAAAACAGAACACTGGATCAAACATGAGTAGAACAAACAATAGCTCAGTACAGCAGTAAAATACTAGACGATATATAATACTTCACGACGTAAAATATAGCGTTCAGCGTCAGTTCAGGCAGGCCACATAGTCAAGCTCGACTATCAGCTGATTGGCAAAAATGTCTAACCCAGCCCATCAGCTGATCTGATTCCTAAGCACGCAATTGGTCCCTTTCAAACAGGGTGGCCTATTTAAGTGCATTTTCAGTCTGTCTGCTTGGCTGTTTCCTCTGCATTGCTGCTGCTGCGATTTAAACTCTGTGGCTTTTCAGAGTTTAAACCGCAAGCTATCTCCTTTTGTGTTCGCGATATGGAACTATAAGCGGTCGTGATTACTATTAGTATACTCGAGCCCAAAGGGAAGTTTGATTACGCTTTGAACTTACGGTAAATCGATATGGTGCGCATGTTCGTGTATAATGGTGCTTTTGTTGAGCCGGAAGCGACCTTAGGGCTGGTGTGTTGTACAGTCTGTTATGCTACACTATGTTAGGCTATGCTTCACTATGCTATGCTATACAATGTTATGCTATGCTAGGTTATGTTATTGTATGTTACGCTATGTTATAAGATAAGGTTATGCTATGCCTCGATATGCCTTGCTATGCCAGCCAGTTATGTTATGCTAGGTTATGCTATGTTATGTATGCTACGCCTTGCTAGGCTATGTTACGCTATGTTATGCTATGCCTTGCTAGACTATGTTACGTTATGTTATGCTATGCCTTGCTAGGCTAGGTTACGTTATGCTATGCCTTGCTAGGCCATGTTATGTTACGCTATGTTCTGCCTCGTTGGCTGATATGATATGTTATGCTATACCCTGCTAGGCTATGTTATGTTACGTTATGCTATGCCTTGCTAGGCTATGTTACGTTACGTTATGCTATGCCTTGCTAGGCTATGTTAGGTTACATTATGCTATGCCTTGCTAGGCCATGTTATGTTAAGTTACGCTAGGTTATGCCTAGCTAGGCTATTATGATACGTCATACTATGCCTCGCTAGGCTGTTATATGTTATGCCATGTGTTGCTAGGCGTTATGTTACGTTATGCTACGACTCGCTAGGCTGTTATGATACGTTATGCTACGACTCGCTAGGCTGTTATGATACGTTATGCTAGGACTTGCTAGACTGTTATGATACGTTATGTAAGGACTCGCTAGGCTGTTATGATACGTTATGCTAAGGACTTGCTAGGCTGTTATGACACATTATGCTAGGATGCACTAGGCTGTTATGATACGTTATGTAAGGACTCGCTAGGCTGTTATGATGCGTTGTGATAGGACTCGCTAAGATGTTATGATACGTTATGCTAGGACTTGCTAGGCTGTTATGACATGTTATGCTAGGATGCACTAGGCTGTTATGATACGTTATGTAAGGACTTGCTAGGCTGTTATGATACGTTGTGATAGGACTCGCTAGGCTGTTATGACACGTTATGTTAGGACTCGCTAGGCTGTTATGATACGTTATGTAAGGACTCGCTAGGCTGTTATGATACGTTATGCTAGGACGCACTATGCTGTTATGATGCGTTATGTCATGCTAGGCGTTATGTTACGTTATGCGATATCTCGCTAGGCTATGTTAGCTTATGCTATGCATTGCTAGGCGTCATGTTACATTATGCTATGCTATGCCTTGCTAGGCTATGTTATATTACGCTATGTTAGGCCACGTTATGTTACGTCATGTTAGGCTAGGTATGGTATGTCATGTTGGGTTATGTAAGTTACGTTTGGTTATGTTAAGTCATGTTAGTCTATGTTATGTTACGTCATGTTATGCTATGTCATGCTACAGTAGGTTATGTTGTTCCTCGCCCAAATTTCCTGTTTTATGTTTCGGTTGACATGCTTCCAGTCACTCTGGGTGACGCTTCCCTGGCAGTAATTGATCTGCAGCTCTCGTTTACTGGGCTTGGAAGTGGAACGGATCACAGCAGTGCACAAGGAGCCTCAAATAGCACATTGCGATTTCATAAGTAACTCACAATGCTGCCAAATGCATGCTATAAAAGATTTTATGATTCACTGAAAAGAACGCAAATGTGTATAAATGGTTGGCAATTATAACAGCTGATTCCTCTGTTCAACTGAGTCCATTTTTCATGCATTATATACTAAAGGTTACAGAAAATCTGTCAGGAAATATTTATTGACAAATTCTCTAACTCTTCTTAAACTTGACAATGGTTAAATGTTAGCCAGCAATGAAAAGCTTTTGATAAAATTTCTCTCCTCCTTGTTGAAGCTCTACAGCAGTGTCCAGCGAAAGAAAGATAGTGACCTGGCAGATTGATAATCGATGGCTGCTGGCTCTGCTTGTATTGTGTTTCTGTTCTAGAGTAAAAAATAAGTTCCCAGCAACATGCTTGTTGCATTTATGCTCAGCCCAGGGTGACGCTTCCCCTGCCGTCTCCACTATAGCTTAGTGGATATGCAACATGCTTGTTGTAAAAAATAAATATCAATGTTCCAAACTGGGAAAGGCACTGAGAAAGCATCCTAACCGCACGTCATCAAATTATGGACTTATCCTGGACTTATCCAAGGTTTTTGCAGGATTGTCTTGGTTGCCTACTCATTATTTTTCCTGTTATAATTTGCTTTCTGCTATTAAAGAACCTGAAATTGTTCTATTCTTTGTTGGAAAAGGAAGTTAAGAAAGGATTTCTTATTGGGCTTTTTGAAAAATCTCCTCTCTCAATTTGTTGCTGCACCTCACCTCATAATGATGCTGTGCAGAGTATTAAAAGTCTTATTCCTCTGGCTCCTGTTTCTCTGTTTTACGCAAACGTTGACGACGCAATTAAAATGATTAAAATAGCAGGTAGGGTTGCATGGCTCGCAAAGGAAGATATTTCAGATGCCTTCAAAGTTATGCCTTTACATCCATCGCAGTGGCATTTATTTGGCATTAAATGGAGAGGGGTTCTGTATTGTATGTTACAGTCAGTTATTTTGCTCGCTGTAAAACCTTAATTTGTGGTGTTGTAGCCTTGTGTTCTGTTTGTGATTTAGCTAGCTCTGCTGCTGGCTCTCCTCTGCTGCTGGCTCTCCTCTGCTGCTGTCCCTAAAGGTAGCTGAACCTGGAATGGAATGTTAAAAAGGTCCTGGTCTTTGCCTGGTCTTTTAAATCGTATACAGATGCTGCACCTTCCGTTGTTTTTTTTTGGGTTTTTTTTTTTTTTGGGGGGGGGGGGGGGTTGTGACAATGAGGCAACTGTTAACATTATCAACAAAGGTTTCTCATCAGTTCCGTTTATCAACAGATTCGTCAGGCCCTTACTTGGCTATCTGTCAGGGATAACTTCATTTTTGAGCTGTTCACATTCCACGTTAAATAATCAAATCGCTGATTCTCTTTCTCGATTTGGAATTCAGAGATTCCACCTCCTGTGTACAGATTCAGCGCCAGCCAGCTTGGTCTACCTCTTTTCAGCCAAACCGTTATAGATTAGACATTCAATCTTATTGCATTCAGCAGCCAAGTACACGCATAGTAGTCTAGCAAAATCGACATTAAAAATGTATTCAGTAACTAATGGGCTTTTACTAATTCATTAGCTCTAGCTTTATTTAGTTCTATTATTATTATTATTATTATCATTATTATTATTATTATTATTATTATTATTATTATTACGGTGAATAGAAATTTTAGGAGTGGAGTAACTGCCATACAACATGCACCTGGTTATCCATATGTGACACTCATCCAATACAATAAAGAAACAGTGAAATGAATACAGAAAAAAAGAGAGAAATAAAATAAAACAGCAGAGATAGAAAGCAAAGAAAAAGGAAGCTATGGAAAATAAACTAAAAGAAATGGGTAAATTATTGTATGAAATAAAGAAACTGAATGTATGTGATTAAAACTGTAAAGATGAGATCCAGAAGGAAGCTGATTCAACAACAGGAGAAACAGACGCTGTACCTACACAGTTTGATCAAGACCCATCATCTTGCTTAAAGAAGATTACAGAATTGTTATACGTTTTCTTTTCCATTTTATAGAATGAAAAGTTTCCTTTACCTTGAATTATGAATTAATGTAACCATTTTGGGATTAGGAAATTATATAATATTCAATAGTATATTTAGATATTAAGACAGAGAGTAACAGTGAAAGCTTAAAAGGAAAATCACAAGGTTTTGTGTCAGCAGCTTTGTGCCAGCAGAATAAGAAAACAGTCAGCTGTGCAGCCTAGGAGACTTCTCAGGAGACTTCTTCCTAGGAGACCTGACGGTATGCTGACTGAGGCAGAATAACCGTTATGAGATCAAACTAATAAATATTATAAATAGGGTTTTAGAGCCAGTTATTGGTGTGCATTCACCTTGAGGCAAGCTCATTGTGTTATACTTTGTTATTGTTTATAGAGGGTGCATCAGGAGAACAAATACAGGCTTACACTTGGAGAGTGTTTCTTAGTTTGTTTTATCTTTGCATTTTACTTATTTCTACTTATGCTAGAATTGTTTGACTATTTGAAGGAGTTTTTATTTGTAATTTTATTTTATTTTACCTTACATGTATTACACACATCTATTTGTATTACACTACTTTTAATAAAAACAAGGCCTCCTATTGTGAGGATCCTGAAAAGACAAAAAGGTCTAAGTCTGCCTCCTTCATTTAAAGATTCAATCAATAGAATAGGTAGAAGAACTTGGAGCAGAACCTTTGTTAGAAGACCAAAGGATTTCGAAGGATACCTGCGTTCAAGGTAAGAGCAACTCTAATTGTTGATCTTGTGTTTTCAAAACTAACCCGTGCAAACTAGGACACATCTTTTAGTGGGACTGTGGAAGGGATTTCCTACGCTATCAGAAAAGTGTCACTAGAGGACACGTATGTCAGTCTAATTACTTCAGCCACTCTGTTACTACCTGGTACCCTCTGTTATTTGTATATTTTGTTTTGTGATTGTTACAAGTATTATTTTTTACTGATTAAATACCAGGACATGTTTCTTATGTTTTTTTAGCAAAATTTTCATGGGGTGCCAAATGTTGCCATGGCTACGGGGCCTCGCGCCATCTGTTTCTCCCTGGATGCGCGTGCACGCTATAAAACATAAAAAGGTTAGCTTCGGATGCTAAAGGTTCTGACAGAAGACAAGAGAAGAAAAGCTGGGCAGGATTTTTAAAGGTTTGTTTTGGTTACCTCTGAGAAAACAGTGGTATAGATTACAGCTCTAGTTTACAAGCTAAACAGTTACACAAACAAAACAAATTAAAGTTAGAGAGAGGGGAGGGGTGAGAGCCTGTGAGGCGACAGTGATGCTTCACCTTCACCCGCTGATTCTCACTTTATCTCTCTGTCTCCATTAGCTTCAACATGTAAGTATACAAATGAACGGTTATATTTACGGCTGTTAATATATTATTTATACATTAAGTTATAATTAACATGCTCATTTGGGTGCCTAAAATCCGTATCATAATTAAAATTATGGGCGATTTGGCCTAAAATCAAAATCTCGATTAATTGAACATTTTAACTCGATTACGATTAATGAACGATTATTAATATTTTTTTTTTGCCCTAATAGTTCACTGACAAGTTTTATTTAGTGAGAGATTTTTGAATGAAGGGTGCATTACTTGATTTTAAAATAATTGAAGGAAACACACACTATCTACTATCTATGATTATTTATTGAACAATGTTGAACAAGTGAAATTAAAGCACACATTTCCTAAAACAAACAGTCACTTTATTCTTATAAAAAAAGTAAAAATAAATAACTTGCACTTTTGGAAACAAAATTTTTCATATTAAAAGTAGAAAATAAGCAGTATCTCTTCTAAATAAAATAACTCTTAAATAAATAATATTTTAAACAGTGCATTTCTTGCATTTTCTGTAAACAAATACTGTATTTTAATGTGCAATGTATCAATGTAAACAACAGATTGTTGTAATGAAAATAGAACTCTCTTAAACACTGTTACATGAGGTGATCTTAGTGATCTTGAAGTTCTTACTAAGAAACATGAGCATGTTAATCTTTTCAGGTTTCAGGCAGGACCTGAGGCATGTAAAATGTTTATGCCTGAACTGAAAACCCGCTCTGATGGGGAACTAGTAGCTGGTATGCAGAGATACTTTTTTGCCACCTTACTTAGAGTGGGAAAATGTACATGATGCTTCCTCCACCAGTCCAGTGGATTTGCCTCACTATCTAGCATAGGGGACACCAAATAGCTGCTCTTCTCTGCTTCTAGCGATTGCTGAAGTGACAGAGTGGGTGTAGCTGAAGGTGTTGCCTCACTCCTTTTAAAAAAGCTTCCTAATGACCTCTTTTGCTTTTTTGCTACTGCTGATGAAGTTGTTGGTTCTGCAGTCTCTGTAATCTGACTTTCTCTGCAGACTTCAGCTTCTGACATCTCCATCTCTGTTTTCACATTCTCCTGAATGGTGGGGACATTGCCAGCAGAAATGTAGGTAGCTTTAAATCTGGGATCAACAAAACTGGCTGTGTCCAATAGCTCTTCAGTGATAGGATCTGAGTACTTCTCCTTAATGTACCTGAGGATGCTGAGTTTTAGTCAGCTCCACATCATCCTTCTCCTCAGAAAGTCGTGAATTGAGGATGTGCAGTACAGGCTTTACAAATGAAATGGCCACATACTCTTCCCTTGATAGGGCGTCTGTGAACTCCATCAAAGGGGAAAGAGCCTTGCTGACAGCTTCTAAGACATCCAGGTCAGCCCACGATGTAACAAGGTGTCTGCATTTTTTTTGTCTTCAGAAAGGACCTGTGTAATAGCTTTCTTTTGTTTGAGGACTCTTGCAATCATCATTTGCATCGATCCCCATCTGGTAACGCATGCTGTTTTTAGCTTGTGTTGTGTCAGGTTCAGTTCATGTTGCACCTTCTTTAATGCATTCTTTTTTTCCAGCTATAGGAAAAAGCACTGACTGTTTTTGCATACCCTCACTGCACGTGTCACACGTTGATCTTTAAATCCATTTTCTGAAACACACAATTATTTTTTTTATTATTATTGACAATATTTTATTTATACCTGAAGCTTTAAAAGTACCAAAATTAATTAGCCTCTTATATTTCTTAAATAATATCAGATTAACACATTTTTACAACACAAAGATTTTTACTTTAAATGATGTAGTGTTCTGTTACATTGTAATGTGAACTTAACATTGTAACTGTAATATCAAGCATATTGTAACATTTACAATGGTGCTTTATGAACAAATTTAGCATAGACAGAATATAGTAAAGGTCAGATATGCCCAATTAGATAACATCCCAATGCTATTATATTTAATTAAGCTGACGTGTGCTTACCAATTGCAAGGTGTAGTTGGTGTCCAAAACACTGCTGCCGTATCCATCCATTAAGTGCAACAGCTTTGACAACATTAGCACCGTTGTGGCTGAAAGTTTTTCTTCCGCAAGGTCCCATTCAGAAAGCATATCTTTCAGACCTTGCGCAATCATACTATATCTGCCATGTGATCGGCTAGAAAATATGCCGTCTCAAGGTATCTCTGGTGCAGCTTCCAATCTTCGTCAATGTAGTGCAAAGTAAGGCTCAAGAATGGGTCCATCGTCCTACTTGACCAGAGATCAGATGTGGCTGCAGTGTTGAACATTTTTCAGTTCAGCAGCTACATTTTTACAACATGCTTGGTACATGTCTGGCAGCGCAGTTTTAGAAAAACGTGATCGCGATGGCACAGTGTATCTTCTGTCGAGAGTTTTAACGAGGTGTTTAAACCCACTTCGCTCCTCTGTAGCCAAGGGAGTCATATCCTTTGCGATGTAATATCAAATAGCGTCAGTTATTTCTTTACATCTTCTTGAACTCTTCTCATACTGTGTGGCATTTGTGAATGCATTTGTTATCGACATCTGCTTTGCGGAGGCACTTCTTTGCTGGGCGCTTGTCTCTTTTTGTTTTTTTTTTTGAGCCATGCACTGTTCATATTCAGTAACGTGATTGCACTCCAAGTGTTGAAACAAATTGGTGGGGTTACCTTTGGGCGTCTAAACTGTTTTTCTACAGTGTCTACATCTGACTTCATTTTGTTCGATGTCATCCTTACTGAAGCCAAAATGTGTCCAAATGACGGAGACTGCGTTTTTCTTTGGTACAAGCTGCTCTTGTTGCTCAGTTGTCTGAGTGTTTAAGCTCGCCATGCTCGACATGTCTGTGGAATAACGTAACGGAGCGGGGTCACGTGACTCCACACGCGGTAGTGTTTTTAATGGGAAAGTAATCGAAATAATCAACCTGGAAAAATTTGATCGATTATAGGTTCTGAATGTCGATTTCGATTACTTTTCGATTAATTGCCCAGCCCTAATTAAAATTGTTACTTTGGTTAAATAGAAGCTTTTCATTTATAAGAGTAATGCTCATAATAAAATCTATGAGAGTAATGTAAACATTTCCATACAGATACAGTAACTCCAGGTTATAATACATATAGAGATAAAAACTGTCTCATCTTATTTGCACTTTAGTGCTTATTCTTTTCTGTCATCTGCTGTAACACAAAATGACAAAATATAGACAAATCTAATGTCATACGATTCCTGCAGGGGTTTTATGGAAGATTACAGACTACACATTGTCATATGTGACCTCCCACTGATCAACCGTGACCTCACCCCCAATCAGTGTAGTAAATAAGGACATATGGCCTGTGTGTGTGTGAGTACTCTCTGCTTTGTAAAGAGCAGTGACCTCTAGCATCCCATCCCCTGTGCAGGTCTGGCCCGTCCAACAGGCAATACAGGCGATTGCCTGGGGCCCGACAAAAAGACGAGGGCCCATAAATCTTAAAAATAATTTTGAAATTTCACAATCCTCAAAGACACGATCAGCAAGTAATACGTGTGCGCAAGGACTCTATTGATTAACACAGGGATCACAAAAGCGGTAGATGAAAAACCCCACAGGGATTTAACAACAGACTTAAACTCAATAAACTCTCCACACAACAATCGATGGTAAAATGACAAATACGAAACATCAGTATAAATAAGACAGAAAACATTACAAAATAGGAGCAGAGTGGGCTATTTTGCATAAAGTTAATGACGCAATTGCGGAGGTATCAAAATACATCTCATTGCGCATGCTTGGAAATAAAACATTTAGGATTATGGGTAATGTAGTATCATATAACAACGTAATGATCACGTTACATTTTTCAAATAAAAAAAATAAGACTTATTTTATTGAGGTTGCAGTGGTAGGCAAAAGCTGAAAAGAGAAAAAAGAGAAAAGTAGAGGAAGAAAATCAAGCTAAAAGTAAAAGGTATGTTCTACTTTACATTGTTTAATGTGTATGCTAATTTAAAAACATAAAAAATGTCCATCACCCTAAAAATGAACCCACATGAAAAAAAAACTATTATACAATATCATTTACTATAGTATACTGTGGTAGAACTCTTAGATACTAAAAAAATGTACTATAGTAAGGCTCAAAAACAGTATACAGAACACTATCACCCAATAGTAATTAAAAAAAAAAAAGTGACATGACATACGGCGTGACCCATACTCAGAATATGTTCTCTGCATTTTAACCCATCCAAAGTGCACACACACAGCAGTGAACACACACCTGGAGCAGTGGGCAACCATTTATGCTGCGGCGCCCGGGGAGCAGTTGGGGGGTTCGGTGCCTTGCTCAAGGGCACCTCAGTCGTGGCCAGCCCGAGACTCGAACCCACAACCTTAGGATTACGAGTCAGACTCTTCAACCATTAATTAATTATAATTATTCTGTATTAATATCCTTGTCCTTAAGGTACCACAGTTACAGAGACAGATCCATCTCCATCTGAAGTTTTTCATAGCACTGCTGGTGAGGAATGCAATTTGATTTAGTTTCCAAAGTTTGTATTTGTATGTATGTATTATGTTTTGCACAAGTTAACTTAGCAGAGAATGGACATTATTGGTGCTTGATTGATTAGAATTGCTTTTAAGGGCAATTTACTGATTCAGAGGGAGAACCTCAGAACCCCATACATCAGATCAGACTGCTTCACCTGCTGTAGATGTATCTGCTGAAGTCATGCAAGCTTCACCACTTGATCCAGCTGACGTGCTGATGTAAGCCACCAGGAGCAAATGTCTGTTGTCATAAGAACAGTCACTTTCAATGACATGCCTGAAATCTAGGAGCATTTCTTCGGATTCCTTACAGCTGAAGCAACCACTGGTGAGCAATTGTCAAAGCTAATACTTTGACGTACTCTATTAGCTTTGGAAGAACACAATCTTTCATTTGATAATTGCAGAGGTCAGGCTTATGACAATAGAGCAAATATGAGAGGCAAGCACAAGGGCATCCAGGCAAGGCTGCTGGATAAGAATCCACGTGCATTTTTTGTACCATGTGTTGCACATACACTAAATTTAGTTCTAGCTGATGCAGCCAAAGCCTCTTTGGATGCAAGAAGTTATTTTGGATACCTCCAAAAAATCTACTGCCTTTTTTCAGCAGCTCCTCAAAGGTGGGCAATACTTAAAAAACGTGTGGAAATCAGTGTAAAGGGCTGGACAGAAACAAGGTGGGAAAGCAGGATAAAAAGTGTAGAGGTTCTACGTTATCAGGCTGCAGAAGTAAGAGAAGCTCTCTTAAAGGTGAGGGAAAAGACCACTGATGGAAACCTCAGAATTGAGAATTCTGTTTCTCCATTTGCTCTGTGGTGTGGTATGACATTCTTTCCTTTGTCCAGCATGTAAGCAAGCTTATGCAGCTGTTGATCTGCTCAATAAGACACACAGGTCCCTCACTGACTACAGAGTCTCTGGTTTTGCAGCAGCACAGGCAACAGCCAAGGACATCTATGATGCCATGAATGTAGATTACAGTAGCCACACAAAAGCAAAAAAGGCTGAGGTGCACAAAACTTTGCTTCGTCTATGAAGCTCATGATGAACCTTTCATGGATGCGTTAAAGAAGTAAGAACTGACATTCTTTAAAGCTGTTGAAGAAAGATTTCTCAGTCAGTCTCAGTGAAGTGAGAGACAAGTTCAGTGTGCTTCTCAATTTTAAGAGTCTGACACTCTGTGAATTGGGAGCTCAGTGAGACACTTAGTAAAGCCTTATCAATAGCAAATGACAGACATGAGTGGCAGGGGAATTGCTCGAGTTGACAACCTTACCAGAACTGCCTTCAACCAAAGTGACCCTGCTTAGCATCCTGTTATTTATTCACTCCCAGCATTTGACTGAAGTTTTCCCCAATCTCTGGACAGCTCTTCGAATTGGACTGACCTTACCTGTTACAGAAGCCAGTGCAGAAAGAAGCTTCTAAAAGCTCAAACTGATCAAAACATCCCTGCAATCCACCATGTCCCAGGAGCGCTTAACTGGACTTGCTATTCTCAGCATAAACCATGAAACATCTGTGTTACGTCCATATATTATTGTTTGCTGTTTTGGAATGGTGTTTTGTTGTTGTTTTCTTCCCTTCTCTTTTTTGTCTTAACTTTGCCGACAACGCGCAGCTCCACCAATGAGGGCACCCTACATGTGATTTAAAAGGTGCACCTGGAGGCGGGAGTTCTTGGTGGTTTCCAATTATTATTTTTTCCAGTACACGTTCAATGTTTTAATGTTGCACCCTTGACCCTTAGACAGTAAAACAAGGGTTTGTAACAATCTGATTAAATGATTAATCCCTTGGGCCAGCCCATGTGTGTGTGTGTGTGTGTGTGTGTGTGTGTGTACACTCTCTGGCTCTAGTGTTGCTATATGACTGTACAGTTAGTTTTAGCAGATAAGAAAGTGCTGTGTTTAATTCTGTGTGTGTGTGTGTGTGTGTGTGTGTGTGTGTGTGTGTGTGTGTGTGTGTGTGTGTGTGTGTGTGTGTGTGTGTGTGTGTGTGTGTGTGTTTTCGGCAGGGGGGAAAAATGCAGAGGTGATAGCTCATCTGACAAAGAACAGTATTGGATCGTGAGCAACGAGGTCTGGATAAAAAAAAAAGTCTCTCTCAGCTTGATTTTCACCCTCACTCTGCTCTGTGAGAGAGAGAGTCATCTGGGGCATGCAATAGAAATGTCCAATATCGACATTTTGATTTATTAACTTCATTGAGATGCAGGAAAATTCAGAATTGTCTCCCCATTGACCTATGATCGGTACCGCACTAGAGTCTATAAAATGTATAGATCACGTTAAAATGTGCTATGCTTAAGTATTGGTTTTGAGTGGTGAGGGAAACGTCTATATTAAACAATATAACAATCTTGGTCTGTGTTCCAGGCGAGAGAGGAGGAAAAGGAAGAGGAGGATGAGCATGGACTTAGTGTATGAAGGTGTCATGGACTCAGCGGTGTGGTCGGGCTCGATGGCCAAGAGACTAGCGTGATTATATTTTTAATAATACATCGCATTTTCTCCGATTTTCATTGGTTTTGGGTTTTGTGGGATCTGAATTCTGAATTCTGGCCCTACTTGGTTTCAGTCCTGAGTTTTTATTTTCTTTTTCCACACACGGCTGTGTCGGAACTCAGAGCCGGTCTCCAAGTCGACACATCGCAGGGTGATCTCCACACTTAGACTTTTTGGTTACTAAAGACTGTTTTAGTTAAACTTAACTGTTAACTCTATAATTACTACAAAAATACTGAGAAAACTCCTCAGACCTGGATGAGAATGACTTCTTTATTGTGGTCAATCAGCCATCAAATTATAAGAGAAATTGCCAAATTAAAAGTAACAAAGTTGCCAAATTAAAAGTAACAAATGAAAACCCCCAAAAAGAGCATGTCATGCAAAATCAATCAAGAAAAACAAGAACTCTCACGACGTCCTTGCTAAAATAAAAACACCCACCTTGACCCGCGGACACGTGCACGCGCCCGCACGCACACACACACCTTCGCCCCCGAAGAACCCCAAAAAAAACCTCAGATATCTTCTCAATATATACCCTGGCGCTCCTAGGAGCCCAGGTGCCATATCACCTTATTTACCGGCATTACCTCCTATGTTTTCTAAATACACTGACCCAATTTCCCCTTATTTCCCATTACCTTTCACCCATATGCCCATTTATGGATTTTCCTCCCCTTATTTTTCATGACCTCAGACTAAACACCTGGGCCTTCTTCAGTCTGCACAACAAGTTTATGAGCACCACATGCCCATTTATGGATTTTCCTCCCCTTATTTTTCAGGGCCTAGGTCTGTGGACCACTGTTTTTTTCATTCTACATAACATGTTATTGCTATGGACCAAGGTCTGAGAACCATGGTGTTCTTCATTTTCCATAACAATTTATGAGCTAAGGTCTGGGAACCATGGTCTTTTCCCTTCTACATAACAAGTTGTTATTACAAATGTGCTCAGACTGACTAGGCCTGACAGCCCCGAATCTGGTTGCAATAAACATCTTTGGCCTACAACATCACCTACATATGTCTTATGACAGCAATTGTAATATTTTGCAATGCCTAATACTTTACTTTGGTTATAGTATTGTAAGGAATACTATTTTAATTATTTCTACTAAGATTTTTTACAACAGCTGTATTAAACTATGTGTAAACTGGTGACACTTTTTTTTAATTATTATAATTGATTGATGTGTAATTTGTGTAAACATCTCCACATTGCACCAGGGCTGCTGAAATGCAGGTCACCCAACTACAAAGACAGCTGGACTTCAGCACAGCCATCTGGCTGCTGCTGCTGCTGCTGCAGAACCAACAGCTACACACACAAAAGATTTACTTTCAGCTGGAAAGATTCTGTGGATTGGTGTTTGCGTTTTTTTTCCACCCTCTTAAAAATGTTCTCTTTCCCTCTGTGTCTGTTTGTGATGACTCTTTCATGCATTTTCAGTTCGGGCGGCCCGCCTGAGCTGGGAAATCCTACCGCCTTAACTAGGTCATCCAAAAAAAAAAAATAATAATTCCGCTGCACAAAAGGCCGTCAAGTGCATCTCGGAGAATAGCTACCCTGCGAAGAAATAAAAAATGAAATCAACGAGAAGAGCCAAAAAACGTATATTGTTAAGACTGGCTACTGTACTTTCATTTCTATAGTCAATTACATAACGTGAAAATTATATAAAAACTTATTTATTCAAGTGGGTTTATAAGAAGTTCTATATAAAACCATACGATGTTAAACATGTTTTACATTTGTTTTTTTTATTATTATTATTTTTAATTATTATAACGTTTATAACATTTTTAAAAACCCTAACAAGTCTTGTACAGTCCGCAGTACTGTTTCAATACTCTGCTGCTGAACTTTTGAGTTTCCGTCCGTGTTTATATGATTCAACTACACCTGTACTGCTTGCTCATCCGGACATCTTATATCTGCCAATGCGGAAATATATTCATTGTGGCTCTCGGCGGAACTTCTGGTTTAATAAATCAAGTGATATAAAGTCATTATGGTCAGCTGTTCGACGCCCACCAAGGAACGCCGGTCGCCGCGCCGGTCAGCGTGTGCTGGCGAACCTGGCTAACTCGGCTAACTCGGCTACCAGACCAAGCAACAACAGCACTGTCAGTTTCGGTCTTCTTAACATCCGCTCTCTTACGAGTAAAGGGCATCTTGTGCAGGATCTTCTTGCAAATCGCAAGATTGATTTTCTCTCTTTGACCGAAACATGGCAGCAACAAAATGACTTTATTGCACTCAACGACACCATTCCGCCAGGGTTTGTTTACATCTCTCAACCACGTGATTCTGGTCGAGGAGGAGGTCTGGCGATAATCTACCGTGAGAAGTGGAGACTGAGGTTAGTGAATGTTTCTGTCTCCCACTCATTTGAGGCTGCAGTTTGTCGGCTCTCTGGATCTACTCCAACTATTATCAGCACTGTATATCGACCACCAAAATTTAACAAGGATTTTATCCCTGACTTTGCTGCTTTTTTGAATGAAATAACTACTCTTTCACCAAATATAATTCTCGTGGGGGATTTCAATATTCACATGGATGATGTTCACAACAACCTTGCTAAAGAATTTACATCTTGTCTGGATAGCTTCGGACTGCAGCAACATGTGAATTTTCCCACGCATATTAAAGGACATACTTTGGATTTAATCTGTTGTTCAGGTGTCTCTCCAGACAACCTCAATGCAGACTTTTTTCCATGTACTGATCATCTGTTACTGTCCTTTAATGTTGATCTTCCTCACTTCAAATCAAAATCTTCACGTATTATATCATTCCGGAAAATCAAGGACAATAATTTGGACAACTTGTCTGTAAGCATTGCAAGTCTTCCTAGGGCTGACAGCTGTTCCACTCCAGATAATTTGTTCTCTCAGTACAATAGTAGTCTCCATAATTTGTTGAATACTTTTGCTCCAGTTAAGACTAGGACTGTTTCGTTTACTGTTACTGCACCCTGGTTCACTCCTTTTCTCAGGCAATTAAAAGCAAAAGGACGACAGCTTGAGAGACTTTTCAGAAGAACTGGCCTTACTGTCCACAAGGAAATGTACTCAGAACATATGTCTCACTATAAAGACACTATTGCTAAAGCTAAATCTACATACTATTCTGGCTTAATCGGTTCTAATGAAGGGAATTCAAGGCTTCTTTTTTCCTTATTGAAAAATTTTACAACACCCCCCGACTCACTTCCCTCTCATTTGTACTCATCTGATTTCTGCAATACTTTAGCATCATTCTTTACCTCAAAAATTGAAGGCATTCATCGTCAACTTATGGCCACTCCTGTTTCTACTCCATGTGTCTCAGTTCTACCTGTTCCTACACAATTGTTCTCTGAGTTTATTCTGCCCACAATTGATGATATCTTAAAACTTATTCATCAATCTAAATCTTCAACCTGTGTTCTTGATCCTTTACCAACTGTCCTTGTTAAGGCTACTGCTTCCTCTCTGTCCCATTTTATTATGGATATTATTTATTCTTCCCTTACCACTGGGGTTGTTCCTTCTCTTTTCAAAACAGCTGCTGTAACTCCAATTCTAAAGAAACCAGGTTTGGACACCAACAACCTTAATCATTTTCGTCCTATTTCTAATCTTCCTTTCATTTCTAAAATTTTGGAAAAAGTTGTTGCTGCTCAACTTCATATCCACTTGTCTGGCAATAATCTATATGAACAATTCCAATCTGGTTTTCGCCCATTTCATAGCACTGAAACAGCTCTATTAAAAGTCACAAATGATTTGCTTATAGCAGCTGATTCTGGTTTACTATCCATCCTCCTTCTCCTTGATCTGAGTGCAGCTTTTGATACAATTTCCCACAATATTCTTTTAGACAGGCTTTCCACTATTGGCATCACCAACACGCCTCTGAAATGGTTTCATTCATATCTCTCTGATCGCACACAGTTTGTTCAACTAAAATCATTCACCTCTTCTGTAGTTTCCGTTACCTCTGGTGTTCCCCAGGGCTCTGTTCTTGGCCCTTTGTTATTTATTACTTACCTTTTACCCCTTGGTCATATTTTTCATAAACATCAGGTTAAGTTTCATTGCTATGCGGATGACACCCAGCTCTACCTTTCCACAAAACCACATTCCAAACTCCCTCCATCTGCTCTTTCTGATTGTCTCCTTGACATAAAATCATGGTTTTCAGCAAATTTTCTTAAACTAAATAGCAATAAAACAGAATTTTTCATTATAGGCACAAAAAACTGTGCTTAACAAATTTTCGAATTTTCTTATTTCCATTAATGAATCTCTCACAGCTCCCTCATCTCAGGTTAAGAGTCTTGGTGTCATCTTTGATAGTACCCTTTCTTTTACCTCACATGTAAATAATGTTACTCGGGCTGCATACTTTCACCTTCGAAATATCAATAGGCTTCGTTCCTTTCTCACCACTCAATCTACCACCACTCTTATTCACAGTCTAGTAACCTCCCGGCTTGACTACTGTAATTCTCTTCTTATTGGGCTTCCTCACAAAACCCTTCATAAGCTGCAACTCGTTCAAAACTCTTCTGCCCATATTATCACTCGTACTCCCTCTATCCATCATATTACACCTGTTCTGGAACAGCTACACTGGCTTCCCATTAATTTTCGTATCATGTATAAAATTCTTTTTCTAACATTTAAAGCTATCCACAATCTTGCATCTTCATATCTTCTTGATCTTCTTCATACTCCAAAACCAACTCGCACTCTTAGGTCTTCTTCTTCTACTCATTTCATTGTTCCCTCTGTCCGTCTTGTAACTATGGGGAACAGAGCTTTCAGTTACTCTGCACCTCAGCTCTGGAACTCACTTCCATCTGAGCTCCGTAATATTGATACTCTTTCATCATTTAAATCTCAGCTTAAAACTCATCTGTTTAGTTTAGCATATTCTAGATCATGATTTGTAATGTTGGTCCAATTTTTTTCTATGTAAGTATTGTATAACTATATTTTTTTGTTGTTTTTCTTCTTCTTTTGTACGGTGACCTTGAGTGTTAGAAAGGCGCCTTTAAATAAAATGTATTATTATTATTAAGTTTGGATGTTTACTGTAAACATCCTAACTTTCTTTTTCGCCGCCATTTTACTATTGATCGGTCATATGATCAATACGCAACCAGACGCGCACACACACTCCAAGGACAATTCTGCTGTCTCCGTCAGCCTGCCTTCAGAGGAGTCCTCATGACTCCACCACAGTAAGCCCTCAAACTGACTCGCCTGTTCTAGTTAACGCAGATGTACAGTATGGATGCACACACACACACACACACACACACATACACACACACACAGAGTGTTTGTTTGAAGGTTTGTTTGAGATGAAACACTTTTTCAAAAATGTTTTAAAATAAATATGTTAACAAATAAAACAAATTTTCACTTTGTCCCTTAGAATCTTGTTCCAGAGGTGCCTTAAACTCCATTGTGTTTTTCATCTTCAGTGCTCTTATCGTCTTCTGGGGTTTATTCTAAATTAGAATAATTTTTTTTATTTAATTTATTGGTGTTTATAAGTTTAGAACGTATAAACACCAGTTACAATACAACACTTACTGCTGTGTGTGTGTGTGGGGGGGGTGTTTCTAACACCTTTAGGAACAGAGCTTGATCTTTCATTATTAATTTCTTAAGTTACTCTATTTAGAAGATCAGGTCTGATAGTGAAGTAACAGATGTGAAATCTCTCATATTCCACTTGTATTCTTGCCATAAATTAAATGTCTGTGTCTAAATTTGACAGAAAGGAGCACAAATGTCTGCATTCTGTATTTCACTTCATTGAAACTATCAAGTCAAATATCTAAATATGGAGTTAAATCGGCCCAATAAGAATAAAATGCAGTAACATTTAATGATGATGTTGTGACTTTACTTTGTTTAATGTAAAAGTTGTTTCTTTCAACAGAAGGTCATTGTGTTAGAGAAAGATCCACACACTAACATCATGAAAATCTCTGCATCTGCTCGTCCATCTAAATATCTCAACATCAGATATAAACATCAGAAGAGGGAGAAGTGATTTAGTGACTGATTGTGACTTTAATGTCACAGCCTGCTGATCTCCTGCCACCGATCACAAACAGTAGTCTCACAAGAGTTTCCTCTAAATAGTAAAGCATCCAGAGCTGACAGGAAGACTACAATCACTCAAATCAACTCTGTACAAATGAGGTGAGCAGAAAAGAACCTCAGAATGAACATATTGAATATGAAGGTGGAGGAGCTACAAGAGCAGAGGACTGCATCAGGTTTAGCCTCCAGTTTACACAGAGACAGAGAGAAACAGTGCAGTGGTATTGCGGTTAGTGCCCCAGGTGTGTGAGGTTTTGGGTTGAGTCTGTGTGCGATTGGTTTAGCTTCACATGCTTCACTGGCACACTAAAAGCCTTTTACAGTATTTAGACAAAAGTGCAGTAAACAACCCCACAACCTAGAGTGGTGCACAAGGTCCATTACACAAACTGCCTCTTGTCCTGTAAATAATAAGTGTAGTGGTGTAGTAGTTAGTTCTGTGCTGTTAGTCCCTGGTTTTAGGTGTTTTTTAAACAGCTTGAGGCTTTAAGCTTGAGCTCTGTGAGGCTTTTAGTGATGCCAAAGAGCAGCAGCACCCCCAGCTGTAGTGTCATGGACTGCGGTGTATGTGGGTACCTGTTTTAACTTTACTGACTCAGCCATTTATTAAGACAAAGGTAAAATATACATGTGCATCAGCGGGGTGAAGTGGTGTAGTGGTGAGTGTCTCAGATACTGGTGCATGATGTTCTGGGTTCCAGTCTGTGTGTTCGCTTTAAACACCTCAATGACTTTCTTTATTAAGACAAAAGTCAAACACGCAACATCGTTCTGCAGTGGTGTAGTAGTTAGTGTCACAGAATCTGGTGTGTGAGCTCCTGGTTCAAGTCTGTGTGATGGTTCTTTTGATGAAGGTGAAAAGGTCTATAATGTCCTTTAAGTAAGAGTTACTGTAGCTCATGTGGATGAGCATCACCTCTCGGTCGAGAGGTTGCTGGTTCAAACCCCAGCCAGGACTCCAGGATAATGAGCATAGATGGTTATAAATAAGAGATGTGGAAGGTACAGGATGGCTGTAGGGTGTTAATGAGGGGGCAGCTGCCCCCCAGGGTCAGAGAGAAAAAAAAAGAAAGTGGTTATAAAGCCTGAAGTGAGAGCTTTGACAAAGTTTTGCATTAATAAATGGACTGCTGTAAAACCAATCATCTCATTTTTTTGGTATCCATCAACATCAGACTCCTGATTTACCTACTCCACCCACTCACCTCTATCATCAGTGAACATTCAGGGTGTGGTGATGAGCTGGATTTGAACCAGCAACCTCCATACTGAGAGGCAAGGACTTCACCACTGTACCACTGAAGCTCACACAGACTTACATCGCTCAACTTAGTGTACAAGTGTGAATACGTGTGTATTAAGTATTGTACAAGTGTGTATACGTATTCATCCTCATTCCCAGTGAAAGCCCTGAATTAAATCTTTTAATTACAGCATCAGTTTTTTATCTTGCAAATGATGAATTACTCAACGCTCAGTTTGTAGCTCAGTTTGTATGGAATAAAAACACGGTCAATAATTATCGTACGTAATTCAAAGCATTCTGTGTAAATTTTAATTTAGTTGTGCGAAATTTAAAACTATTATACGTAATTATGTTTTTTGTGGAGTTGGATCCCAAAATCTACGGGCCACGACAGTTTACAAATACGAGATTTTGTGTGTTTGTTCATGCTCACGACTATTACAGTTTACAGACACAACGCTTGTAACAAATCGGTCTCAGTGAGTTCTTGGACCTACAGTTACACTAAAGTTCGGCACTCAAATACTGTGTTTAAATAGCAAGCGGCCAGAAAAGGACACAACAAAAATTCCACACAACTAGATTGAATACACATGTATATACTGTTCACCACTTAGCTGCTTGTCTTTAGTTGGTCCTTAGTTAGGCTTCTCTCAGTCCTTGCAGACCCAATGAATAATCCGAAAAAATAGATAAATCCCAAGGTTGAAGAGAAGAACAAAAAAGTAATCCAATTGTCTCTTGAAACTTAGCAGCCGTGAAACTCCACCCTCGTTTCAACTGGAGACCTTGGTCCTGGAGAGAACTTGTAGGGAAGAACCACCATGCACAACTCCCAAACGTTGCCTACTTTATTCTCTAGGCCTTCCTTCCTCTCCGGTGTACTCCTTCAAAATAAAAGTCCCCTCAATTACCCATAATAGGGTTTCAACCTAAAAGTCCCCCAAAATTAACAACATAAATAAAGGATGTTGATATAAGGCATACAAACGCAAAACCAGCTCAAACAAACAATGAACTTAAATTAAGGCCTGAAGCACAAATAAAATAATATATATGCATTAACAAAACTGTGCCTCTTTTTAACAACCAAAAAGCAAGTATGTGCATAAGATATTGTTTTTGTGGGCCTTAATAATGTAGCAAGGCTACACGCTTGTTTTCACAACAGCTCTTTTTTAAACACGAAAACGGTCTGCGAAACAACAGTCAAAAATACGTCATCACATTCACAGGCATTACTATCCGAGGGAAGATGAATCGATTCCACGAAGTGCGCATGCACCCCGCCCTCTTCTAAACCACTCATAGAAACCATTGGTGCCGAAATGGCGGGTTAGTTATCACTAATAACAGAGAGAAATTTGTGCTAACACTTTAAAATAAAGGTCTGTTGGTAACTGAAAAATATGCTACTGGTCTGAGTTTGCCCCCATGATCTTGGAGCAAAACTGACGTCATGCAGCCCCCTTTTCCGTAAACAGTTTGTGGAAATTGTCTCATTTGGTCAGGGATGCCAAGTGTGGGTGTCGTCTGTAATGTCTGTTTTAGTCGCTCAAATGCAGCCTTTGCAGTCTCAGTCCACGTCACTTTGTTGTGTGCTAGTAGGTATACAGTATGAACACATGCCTAAAAAAGACTGTTTTTTTTCTTTTTGTAACTGGTTTTGTAAATTCTGCTTAAATATCCTAGGAACTTCACTTCTTGTTGAACAAATTTCAGATTTGACAGGCTTATTTTCTTTACTGGGAATAGTGGGGTTAGCAAAGGATACGTCTCACATTGAACAATCACTCCAGCTTTTAACAGGGAGCTGAACACCAGTGTTATACCTGCTACAGCTTCTGGTTTTAGGGATATTGAGCCTTTATTTTATTTATTTATTAACCGGTTAATGGTCACTGAAGGGCAATCTTTAAATCAGGACTACATCATATTTTCCATCCGCCCACAACTCTTTGGGCACCTTTTGTATCGAACGTCTGAAGATTCTAATTTACACAGGGCCCAGTCGGCAGTTCTGGCCCTGCACCAACACATTGCTTCAATTTTACACCATGGGTTGAGATCTGATAAGTCATCAGGGCAGATCTCCACATCTCTTTTTGCCCTAACCATCCAATTTAGTGGTGTGTTAAATGCATTCAATATTAAGCTGTAAAAGACCGCTGGCTGCTCCGTTTGCTCCCAATAATGAGTCCGAGTAACCTGTAACATCCATTTTCCCAAGATTTCACCACTCACCCTTGGCAGATTTGGCTAAAGAGAGATGCGGAGATACATGGTTTATTTGGAATGGGTGTGGATAACCAGCTCGAGTTGAAACCCGAGATAAGTCTACCTCTACCGTACATCTGGGCTCACTCCATATCAAACGTTTCAACATCAGTACATCTGGTTTATCTAACTTCCTATACCACTCTTTCTCATAGAGGTCATCAGGTTCACGTCTGAGTATGTGTGCAGTGCAATGTAAAACTTCTGGGTTTATGTAGTCTGTGTGAGAAGAAGAGGTGAGAATTTTTGCTCTTCCCACAAGTGTGTGTGTGACATCAGTAAAGTAAAAATCACACAGTTTCCATTTGTATCATAGAGCAGAGATCTGGGATAATGTTTTACAAAGCAGGAGTCTTCTCCCCATTCTATCTTAAGGCCTAGTGATGTGCTGATTAGGTTTAAATTTAATTTGCACATCAAATCTCGACCAAACAAATTTATTGGGCAATACTCAGAAATCAAAAGAGAGAATTCAAATTGTTTCTGTGTAGTTACGGTTTCGCACCTTAAGTGCACTGAGAATGTCACAATGATTGACATTCCTGATGTTCCCGTAGTAAACAGAGAGCGACTGCTCATTCTAGGTGAAATAAAAATTCACACAATCGTATCACAGAGTGTCCTGCTCCTGAGACAACTAGAAACTGTATCGGTATTTGTTTTACTAGTAATCACTGGCATTTCTTTAAACCTGGGCTCATTATATTTAGAATAGCTTTCATTCACAAGTGTAATAGAAAACTCTGTTTGCTAGACATTGAATTAGTAACAGGTGGAAATGGAACAGTTAACTTAAGCTTTTCTTCCTTGCATTGCATAAGAGAGTCAGACTTACTCATCCCTGGGTGCTCACCTGTCCCAGACCCATCCAAACCTCAGGCCTCTTGATAATGGTTTCCCCTCAATATTTCTTAGGGCAATACTGTGCCCAGTGATCTGAACTTCAGCATATAAGACATCCATTCTGAAATCCAGATCTGTTCCATCCTCTTCCTCTAACTTTCCCACAGCTACAGCCCCTTCCTCTTATGGAATCTCCTCAAACCTCAGACAACTGAACCATGGTGAGACAGTGCTTAATTTCTACCCTTTTGTCTTTCTTTTTTCCTCTCGGCCTTTAACAGCTTTTCTGCATGGATGACATGCTGTTCAATCAGATATAATTTTTCAGTGTACCAGGTGATGCAAGTTTGCTTCATGTTCCTTGTAATGTCCTCTCTTAATCCATTTATGAAACTGTTTCTCAGATGTGTCTCGTATGGTGTGAGGTCAGCTGCTTCAGCCATGTTAAAAGGGCATTCGAGGCCACTGTGTGCATCATGTACTTCTGTCAATCATGCAAGATATCTGGAGACTGTTTCAACCTCCTATTGTCTACATAAGGAGAATTGTGTCATATCAATTGTTACTGGAAAGTAAAAAGATCACGTCTTATGAGTATGCTGGAAAGAGAATCATCTGGTCTCGCACCACTGAGAGCTGCAGTCCTTTGCACAAGTCTGCATGTATAACATCCCGCTGGAGAGTAAACTGTCTGTTGATGGGTGTAAAAGCAGCAGCAGCAGTGTAACAGCTGGTAATTGGTTATTGTTCGTCTTCTGAAGTGCCTGAGGTGGAGGTCTGAGAGGGCAGCCATCCAGGTCTGGGTCTACAAAAGATGTAAAACACTGAAGAGAAGAAGATTGTGAATAAGATTGTGTGTGTTGATTTGCATGCTCTGGTTTTTGACTCAGTTGCCCACATATATGCAACCCAATCTACTCCTTGTCTCTTTTTAACTCTTTTCTTTGAAGCCTCATGCTCCTGCAACTTCCCTCTCAACTTTTCTAAATGCCTTTCACTATAATTATCTTTTTCTGGAAATCCACAGTCCATTACCCACATGCGATAATGTGATACATAATCAGGTCCATAATTAGTTATCATAAATTGAACATTAGGATGTTTACAGGCTCTTAAAAAAAACGTCATTTCCTTCTTTGCTTCCTCCACCACTCGTGTCTGTAGCCTTTTTTTTTTTACACTCTCAAAAATCAATCATGAGACAAAAGCCTTTTTTATTCTCTCTCCTCTTTTTTACAGTTTGCTTTTACCTGCGCAGGTTCCCTTCGCTGTGCTGGTCAGCATGCAGCGACAGCTTTCCTCAAAGCTTGCTCAAAGTAGTTTAATATTAAAGCATACGTGTTGCAGCACAGAGTAAGTTCCCAGAACTCACATGTACTGTAACTTTAGCGGTTCCCAGAACCGTTGACCAGGATCCAAACTTAAATTCTGCTACTTAGCTCAGAATCCCGTTGCTGGGTCAGTCTCGTGATTGTCCAGATTTCCCACCACCAGTACACAATTGTGTGGTTTGAAAAAATAACCGTCTTTGGGTTGGTCCGGACCAGACCGATCATGAATCAACCTCGAGACTGGCACACAGACGAGGTGAAACTTGAGCTGGTTATCCACACCCATTCCAAATGAACCATGCATCTCTGCATCTCTCTTTAGCCAAATCTGCCAATGATGAGTGGTGAAATCTTGGGAAAATGGATGTTACAGGTTAGTCGGACTCATTATTGGGAGCAAACGGAGCAGCCACCTCGGTGGGACCTCCAAAATTGTGTTGGCATTTTTGATCTACATATAAATAACACAGTCAGACTCAGAGTTGGTGGTAAAAGCAAAGTAGTAAAAATTATATTTATTTTGCTGCAGCAAAAGGCGTCTTCCATACAGTGCAGAATGCCGAGTCTACACAGTGAAGAGGCAAAGATTAGTGATTGAGCTCTCCCTTATATACCCTAGGTGTGTGCTTGTGTAGCCTGGTATGTGTGTGTGTGTGTGTGTGTGTGTGTGTGTGTGTGTGTGTGTGTGTGTGTGTGTGTGTGTGCTTGTGTTTATGTGACCTCTCAGTCACCTCAGTAAGTTCAGATTTTATCAAACACATGCACCCACACTCCCCTAAAGTTCCCATTCCTATAACACATGGAACGTTTATGGCAGGAACGTTTGTGGTAGGAATGTTTATGTTAGGGACATTTCCTCCTGTTCTCTCTCTTCCTAGTCTGACACACAATTTACCATGAAAGCGCATATAAACACTCATGATATTTAAAATTTCCACTTAGAGACAGATAGATACTGTAGATAGATAGATAGATAGATAGATGGATAGATGGTCAGACTCTATATATTTTGCTTCAAAATGAAAAACAGGTATATTTAAATAATGTTTACATGTGTGTTTGTCTGTATTAAGCCCTGAAGAACAAGATTTTGGAGAAGGAGAATGAGTTGTCTCAGCTAAAACTTGAATCATCTGAGCTTGGGGATATTAAGTAAAGTTTGTGTGTTTTAAGTACCATGTACATTGTTGTCATTCATTTCCTTCTCTGGAGAATCAGATAGAGACTAAGTACTTTAAGAGACTTTATTCTGAAGTACAAATATCAGGTTTTTTTTAAATATTTCCATGTTGCGTCTGCCTGCACTCATCTCAGCAGATTCATTATTTGGAATGCATTAATAATTCGGACTGAGTGAATCAAAATCCAGCTACAAATTGATTGTTGAGAGCCGTGATGCTGAGAGCTGTGATAAGCAATTGATGTTTTAAGGTAGCTATGAAATCCCTTTTGTGTGACATTTAAAAGTTACATTTAAAAAATGTGTTGGCCATTAATAGTTAACTTTGTGTCTGTTTAATTTCATGTGATTTTATGATTTATTTCATAATGTAGGTTGTGTGTTATTGTAAAATGTAATAAATAAATAAATGTAAATAAACTTCACAGTTACTTCACAGAGTCCGTTGGATAGACAACGAGACAGGAAAACATTGTTTGTAAAACACACACGCACGCACACAAATTGGGCATTGCATTTTAATTCATTTGGCCTCCATAAAAAAAGCTACGCATTTGTAAATATTTCACACTTGTGATATGCTTTTGCCTAGCAGAGGGCAAAATATGATCTACCAACATGATGCTACACACACACACACACACGCACACACACATTGCATTTCATGAGATATGCCTTTGCCAAATTAGGACAAGATCTACCAACTTGGGGCTACACACACACACGCACACACACACTGGGCATTGCATTTCATTGAGCCTCCAGACAAAACAAAAGCTATGTGATATGCCTTTGCCAAATTGGGACAAGATAACAATAAACAAAAAAAAACCCTGAAAGTGGAGAAAACCTAAATTAGAGGTTTTTCGAATTGTGTATAAGGACAATATGTCCAGCTATAGACAGACTCTAAAAGCTGCTAGGGCTGAGAAAATAACCAGAACAATCCAAGGTTTTTATATAGCACAGTGGTTAGATCAACAAAAAAAAAACAGAGATCCGAACACACAATTCCATAACAGTTCAGTAATGAGGACTTTATGAGATTCTTCTCTGATAAAACTGCAAGCATCAGGAACAAAATAGATGATGTTCAATATATGAGAGTACCTTGTGACCCAATCTCACCTAAAGCTCTACACTCATGTAGCCCTCTCACTCAATCTTCTTTGTCGAGAATGTGATGTTCTATATCAAATCTGCATTATAACTCACACCGTGCATGGTAGGAGAACTGGTGATGGGTCTACTAAATTATTACCTTAGTGATGTGTCTACAAAAGCACTATAGCTGCCTAGTATGTCTCTGACTCAGAAAGAAAGGCCAGGTTCATGTGCTGTGTAGCGGTGCTGCTAATGTGAGCTCAGTCTCCCATGCACCATATAACTATATCTGTTAGTCAATGTACACTTGGCTTTAATGCCCTGCGTGATTTACCATAACATACAGACATACTGAACATGCATAACAAACACATTGATTATTAAACGGCTTAGCATCATTAATATAGACACAAAAATATATTACAAAAGACAACAATAAAACCCAGGATTTGTTTTAACCTGTCTATGGTACCAGAACTTTGTGCGCGTGTTGGAGTTCTTCACAATGCAGTATAGAATGTTTTGTCTTACTTACAGTTCCTTAGGGACCGAAACCACATTAGCGTCCATGTCTTGGTGAGAGAAAACAACGAGCCTTCAGCCGCTGTGCACGTGTATATGAGCATTAGCATTGTTGCTAACTCCAAAACCGCATTCAAACTCCTTCACGGCCTCAATGTCGGAGACACAAAGTTCAGTGTCACATGGATTACACCGAACAGTTCCTTTCTATTTTCTTCGCCAACACAGCTGAAACCAAACCTCTGTTTCTCTGAACTTTTTTCTGGTTAATTAGTCCCGACATGAACAAACTGTCCGCCATGACACTCCTCTCTCTTCTCAATCCAAACTTTTCTTTCCAATCCCCACCCCCAAAGATCTGATTGGCTAACACATAGACTGACACTTGTTTAACCCATTTACAATACAGGAAAAGAAAACAGATAATAAATAAATATATTTCAAAACCACTCAAGCCAAATACTGTAACATAAAACTAAATTCAATGTTTAATGTACATACACACACACACACATACGCAGTACTGTGCAAAAGTTTCTGGCATGTGTGAAAAAATGCTGTAAACAAAGAATGCTTTCAAAAAATCGAAGTGTGAAACATTTATTTTCATAAATGAACAAAATGCAGTGAATGAACAAAAGAGAAATCTAAAGCAAATCAATATTTGGTGTGACCACCCTTTGCCTTCAAAACAGCAGCAATTATTCTAGGTACACACTTCTAGGTAGCAATTCTTCTTGTTCCAAACATCTTGGAGAACTAACCACAGATCTTCTATGGATGTAGGCTTTCTCACATCCTTCTGTCTATTCATGTAATCCCAGACACACTCAATGATGTTCAGATCAGGGCTCTGTGGGGGCCTTGCCATCACTTCCAGTACTTCCTGTTCTTCTTTACACTGAAGATAGTTCTTAATGACTTTGGCTGTATGTTTGGGGTCGTTGTCCTGCTGCAGAATAAATTTGGGGCCAATCATACGCCTCCATGATAGTATTGCATGATGGATAAGTAACTGCCTGTATTTCTCAGCATTGAGAACACCATTAATCCTGACCAAATCTCCAACTCCATTTGCAGAAATTCAGCCAGTTGCCTGCAGACACTCATTATTGTATCGCTCTCCAGCCCTCCGACGAACAAACTGCCTTCTGTTACAGCCAAATATTTCAAACTTTGACTCGTTAGTCCA
Source organism: Tachysurus fulvidraco (assembly GCF_022655615.1). Classification (NCBI taxonomy): domain Eukaryota; kingdom Metazoa; phylum Chordata; class Actinopteri; order Siluriformes; family Bagridae; genus Tachysurus; species Tachysurus fulvidraco. The sequence goes on from NC_062518.1 coordinate 38,325,099, forward strand.
GAGCACATTTTTCTGCACCCCAGTTTCTATGTTTTCCTGCATACTTGAGTCATTTGGCCTTGTTCCCATGTCGGAGGTATCCCTTTTTTTGCTGCAAATCTTCCATGAAGACCACTTCTGGCCAGACTTCTCCAGACAGTAGATGGGTGTACCTGGGTCCCACTGGTTTCTGCCAGTTCTGAGCTGATGGCACTGCTGGACATCTTCCGATTTCGAAGGGTTATAAGCTTGATGTGTCTTATATCTGCTGCACTAAGTTTCCTTCGCCGACCACTGCATCTACGATCCTCAACGTTGCCCGTTTCTTTGTGCTTCTTCAAAAAAGCTTGAACAGCACATCTTGAAACCCTAGTCTGCTTTGAAATCTTTTCTATCTTTCATCTTGTCTATGTGAGACCTTGTTGATGCAGTATAACTACCTTGTGTCTTGTTGCTGTGCTCAATCTTGCCATGACATGAAACTGTCTTTCACAACCTCACCTTGGTAGCAGAGTTTGTCCAGAGACAAGCTGTTTCATGTTAATGTTTTGTTCAAAATGACCATCAAAAATACCCTCTCTAATGAATATGTTTTTTTTATTGGTTGTTGTGTTAAATCTTACCCAGATACAATAGTGCTATTTTCTGATTGGCCATTGTGTAGCCTCTTTTTTTGATTGGCTGATAAGTGTCAGGCTCGACTAAGAACTCCAGGGGAAACGTGCTTGATTCATAGAGACAGTGGTGCAGACAGATACATTTTGGGCGCTGTGTCATATTAAATATATGATAAATAGTCAAAAAGTTTTTCTGCATGAGAAATAAGATGTGTGGCGGGAGAGCGTGACAAAAGACCCAAATGAGTGACTGTCACTCTCAATGCGTGACACTTGATAGCCCTGTATATGTATCCGACAGCAGGGCACTACATATTCCCGCCACAAATAAAAATCATGTCCTCATGATGCAAATCAATAGAATTAGCAGACTAAATGTTCCCTCCCCTAATAGTCGATCCACTTGTAAAATGTGCTTCTATACTTCTTAATGGGGACAGCGACAACCCTCTCTCACCACCTGCAGCGTGTCCGTATTAGAGTAACGCTAAGTGTACTAACAGCTATCGAAGTAGTATTTCCCAACGAATCATAAGTCAGTCTATTTGGGGCCCTTCTTAGCCTCTGCGGTCGTTCTGTCTCGTCAAAAGCTGTAGATTTATTGTAAGTTCTTCCTACTGTCTCAACACCTACAGTAGTTGTATGTTATTATCAGTGTTCTTTTCTGTTTCTACAGGCATTTTAATTGTCTTGTCTACACCCTTTTCATTCCCCCAGTCAGCTTGCATACTGAAGTTTCTTCAGTCACAATTGTTTCTTCTGCTATTCTCTCATCTGCTCCTGCCTCAGTAGTTATCTCGGGCACAGCAATGCCCAACCCCAGATTGAAAGGTACAGTTTGTCCAGGGTCTCCATTTTCCTGTTCATGGGACTGCCATGGTACATAGAAATCATAACACCTACACACACCCTCCTTTTTTGGGTTAGAGTCAGAGTTAGAATCCATCCTGTTTCCCTCTTTTGTTACTGTTAAAATGGATGGATTACAGTTCTCAGTTCTCTTTGCTTGGAGATGTGTACTGACCCTTTTTTCTCTTTGACATCCCTGTGTTCCTTTCGGGTTCTAATTGCACCTCTTGAATTGGTAGGATGTGGTTACGATGGAAAACCTTTCCAGGCCCGGATCCATCTTCTGGCCTCAAATGAATATAGGTAAGTCAGGCAACCCTGTCTCCAGAGGTTAGAGAACAGTAATAAACTCTTTGATCATACTGTCTTTTGTTTCCTTCATTTTTCTTTTGTACCATGCTTTGAGCCAACTGATAGGCAGCCTGTAACTCACGTTTCATATTTTTGACATATTTCTGATAGGACTTGGTGAAGATTCCATCACTCGAGACTCCAAAAACCAAATCTACTTGCAATCTAGCTTCACGTCAAAACATAAGAAAATAAGGAGAGTGCCTGTTGACTCGTTCACCGTACAGTTGTATGCTTGCACCAAGTGACTGATATGTCTACTCCATTTTCCTTTGTCCTGTGCATCGCGGGTTCCGAGCATGTTGAGTAGTGTTCGGTTAAAGCGCTCAGGCTGTGGGTCTCCATGGGAATGATATGGCGTGGTCCTGGATTTCCTTATCCCTAATATGTCCAACATTTCGTGAATCAATTGACTCTCAAAATCCCTGCCTTGGTCTGAGTGCACTCTTTTTGGTAAACTATAGTGAACAAAATATTGCTTCCAGAGTACCTTAGCAACTTTCGTAACAAATGCCTGAGCGTATCTTGTGTAGTGGTCAGTTTCTACCAACACATTACAGAGGTTCTTAGTCAGGCTCAATTGTCAAAAATCCATTCAGATGAGATCCAATGGTCCTTCACTATTGATATGCGACAAATCAGCTGCTCTCTTCGGTAGGGTTTTTCATTGTATACACCTCGCACAGCTCTTACGATCTTGGGCATTTGGGGAGCGGCTGAGTATACAAGAAGGATAGATTGCAGTAAGCTTGTGTCATAGCATATAGACAAAATGAATAGGTTAATGGTCCTATGATATCGAGCGTGATGTGAGTTGATTTCATTTACATGACAAATATACGGTGGCCGAGAAGTGCAAAAACAAATTAACAAATTCAAAAACAAAATAACAAATCCAAAAACAAATGAACAAATCCAAAAACAAATGAATAAATCTTGAAACACAACGTAGGAAAAGGTAGGTATCGTTTGTGAATGGAAACTTATCGATCAATGGACGAGACACCTTTCATTCACCTGTATATGTTTACTGTGTAGATGACAATATGAAGTGGAGCTATCCATCTGGCCATGAAAAGAGAAAAGGGCATTGCCCTGGTTTATCGAGGAAATCAGAAAACGGTGACAGCTGTCCAAAACCTCCCAAGGCTGCCTGTCATGATTGATGCAGTGGGCAGAGCGGTCAGCACTGAGGCTGGGACTATTAACCGCAATATGGATAACATCACGATGAGGCTCACTGCTTTGGATACAAGTTAACATCATGGGAGTACTTTGGAAAGAAAAATGGATTGATTTGGAGCCCAGAATGGACTAAGAGAGTAGTCGTGTAAATTGGAATGTGTCTACTCGCCCCAAGACCAAACAAACCCAATCTTATCTGCTTTCGGCTCCCCTCAACCAGCACTGGCCTCGGCCAAGGCCGCTGCTGGAACAACAATTCCCCTGGAAGAGCACTGCAGCAAGACGCTCTTGCGTTCCTTCCCCCATTTCCATAGACACCTGCGAATTGTTGACTCTGTCTGGGACCTGATCAAGGCTGTCTCCATGGCAACTTGCTGTGTATCGCTATGACAATCTTGCGGACTGAGGCACCGAGATTTGATGCCGGGAGCAACGACTCTCCAGGCCTATACATACATACATACATACATACATACATACACACACACACACACACGCACATATATAAAGATATGCACTCACCCCCCACCCCCATCCCACGCCTTTGCCGCTTTGTACCGCCAGTCTGACAAGCAGGTCTGTGACCAGCGCCGAAGATAAAGGCTGCAGGACCTGATGGCTGCTTGCCTGTGCTGGATTACCTCCATCCCCCACTCCCCTCCCCTGTTGCAAGTCGTGTGTTTATGGCGTACTGTTTATGTGCTTATGTTACTGGGGTGTTTTTCCTGTTCCCAGACTGTCCCACCGGAGCATAGTCTGTGGGTTGTTTTTTCTCCTCCCTTCCCTCATGTTATGCTGTATTTCTTTTCAATTCCCTGTCTTCCTGTCCTCTCCCTCCCCTTGTCACATTGTATCTATTGTAAATATGGACAGGTTGATGGCTAATTTCACGGTACCTGTGACCAGTGACAATAAAGGCTACTACTACTACTACTACTAATGTGCAAAAAATTACTGAACTTTTCATTTTTTACATTTATCAGACACCCTTATCCAGAGTGACACATTTTATTTCAGTTTATTGAACAGTTTATTGAAAAAGTTAATGCTGGCTATAATATAAAGGTGTCAGAACACACAGTCCAGCACAGTCAACTGTTCATTTGGCTATGTAACAGGAAACTGGTCCGATCGTCCATGCTGATCTCTGTCAGCATCTAAAATTGTCTACAATGGTCACATGAGCATCAGAACTGGACCATAGAGCAATAGAAAAAGGTGTGTGTGTGTGTGTGTGTGTGTGTGTGTGTGTGTGTGTGTGTGTGTGTGTGTGTGTGTGTGTGTGTGTGTGTGTGTGTGTGTGTGTGTGTGTGTTACTTACAGTACATGATGAACAGATGGCAACAGGATGTATTATAGGAAATATGTAATTCACGTGGATGTTACTTTGACACACACCATCTTCATAAACATTGTTGTACCCCAAATACACAATTTCATGTCAGCAGTATTCCCTAAGTGCAGTGGGCTCCTTCAGCAGGATAAAGCTCTGTCACAATGCAAACATTGCTCAGGAATGATGTTGCACAAAAAAAAAAAAAAAAAACATAACGACAATGGGGGTATTGTTGTGTTTGGTAAGGATCACTGAACACAATTTAACCAAATACAAAGTATTTATTCAATTTCCATTTATTAATTTGTGTGTGTTTGTGAGTGTGTGTGTGTTTGTGTGTGTGTGTGAGTGTGTGTGTGTGTGTGTGTGTGTGTGTGTGTGTGTGTGTGTGTGTGTGTGTGTGTGTGTGTGTGTGTGAGAGAGAGAGAGAGAGAGAGAGAGAGAGAGAGATTATGACTACCCCCCCCCCCAAAAAAAAAAGAAAATGTATTTTCTTACATAAAAACATTCCAAAACTTAATATTTTAAATAGACAAAACATATTAAATTATATGTAGTGATATGGATTCAAGTAGTCATGTATGTGTTGTTTCTCATTAGTATTATTAGTTATCATTTGTTAAATATGGGTTTTGTGTTAAATGTATATGCAAATATATTTGTATATAATACTGTGCAATGATGCGAACTTGAACATCACTTAGACCTGTAGACGTTGGCGGGTGACGCTAGAGGGTGATAGTGAGTTTGAGGACATAGAGCTTCATTTATATATGAAGAAGCACTCTGGCAGTCATCGATAAACAGTTGAAAGATAACTAATTTCTATCTTTGTTTATGTGTTTTTACAGGTAAGATGAATGATGTGGCATCACAGTTTGTGTTCATAAAATGTTTATACGTTAGTTATATGTGTTAGTTTGATTAATGTGTATATTAAACCGATAAATTAAGCGGTTGAGGTACGGCCGGCTGCACCCGCGCGATGGATTGCGCAATCGCGGCTGGGAGGCGGCCGACGCCGCTGCGCTGGTGGAGGCCGCGTGATGCATTGCAACTTAAGTGCCTAATGTTAGAAAATATAATTACAATCACTCGTTGTTATGAAAGAGTTGTTATTTGTTTATTGTTACAGTTGTGTTCTGTACATCTGTCATGGGGAAGGGAAAACTAATTGATACAGATTGTTTACAACAGAGCACATAAAGGGAAATAGCCTACTAAAAAGGAAACAAAGTGCTTATACACCGTTTGTGTATAGTTATTGAGTATTGAGTATTATTGTCTGTCTGATGCCATGAAAATGTTAGTGTTACAGACAGTATTCAGCAACATATTTTCATTTTCTTTAGATGTGTTGTCATAAGATTGTGCAAAGTGAGTTTGAGGACATAGAGCTTCATTTATATATGAAGAAGCCACTCTGGCAGTCATCGATAAACAGTTGAAAGATAACTAATTTCTATCTTTGTGTGTGTTTTTACAGTTCTTTTTCAGCAATAAAACAATATACTGTATGTGCCACCAGAAGTCTCTGCCTCTTCTGTGTGTGCAACATATACAATGTAATGCTTTTGGTTAGTAGCCTTATTTTTCTGAGATTTATTACACAGAATTTATGATAAATTCATTATTTTATAAAATGTCATAAAACTGGGGCCCCCTGGCACCATCTCAGGCCCCCAGTTTGAGAACCACTGGCCTAGACTACTTGTTCTGAGCAGGTGTTGTGAACTTGCTGTAAAACTGCTGTCTAAGTTACAGACACTCATGAAAAACTACTGCTGATTATCTGGGTAACTTTAAAAGCAGTCAAAATGTCATTGTTTGTGTCAAACAAGATGTGAATTTGTTGTAACATTAAAAAAGATCACGACATACTCTGCGCTCAAAGTGATGCTCGCAGCTCCAGTGGTTTTCTCTGTGGGTGAACAAGGATGATGCTGAACAATTCCAGGATATGATTTTTTTTCATTGGTTGTTGCATTAAATCTTAGCCAGATACAATAGTGCTATTTTCTGATTGGCAATTGTGAAGCCTCTCTTTTTTTGACTGGCTGATAAGTGCCAGGCTCGACGAAGAACGCCAGGGGAGATGCGCTTTATTCCTGACCGGTCACATAGAGACAGCATTGTGAACTGATACATTTTGGGCGCTGTGGCATATTAAATATATAATAATTAGTACGTTTCTCTGCGTGTGAGATACAATGTGTGGCGAGAGGGCGTGACAAAAGATTGAAATGAGTGACTGTCACTCTCAATGCATCACACTTGAGAGCTCTTGCTCTAGTTTGTCCTCCTAATGATGATTTTCTATTTTTTTTTACAGCCGTCATAAAACGGTCACGTCCATCAACATGACACGTCAGAACATTTCACTGACCAATCAGGTAGCACTTACACTATGAATATTAATGAAGCTCCCTCTGCTGTCCATCCTTTTAGACATTTGCTTAATAGTGCTGATAGAGATTTTAACCTGAGATTTTTATTTCTAAATAAAATATGAATCTGATGTTTGTGTTTGATGAAGTTTTAAAGATAAAAAGTTGATAAGGTTTGTTTTTATCTACACAGACATCAGCAGCTGAACTTTATACATTTTATTGATCAAATGAAATTCTGCAGTAAAACTCAGAGTAAACGGTAAATGATCTTTATTTATGTGATTTGTAATGACAAAGTTCCACAATCATAATGTCACATAATCATAAAAAACAGACTTTAGGATTACAATTAAAACCAGGTATAAAAATAATCTGTACAGCATTTTAAAAGGAAATATGTGTTTCTAAAATTTAACTAAAAAAAAAGTCAAATGTTTCTTTTTCTTCTCAACATTTAATAGATGATTAAATTTGTGAGGTGAAAATTCATTCAGTCTTAAACAGGAGAAATGACCAGTGGTGCTGAATTTGTACCTCCTTTATTTAAACCTGGATAGAAGTATGGATAAAGTTTCTTCTCAGTGAAAGACTGACTAGTGAAAGAGTAGATATGAGATCTGGACTTTACATCATAAAAGGAGACCAGACCCTCCTCATAATCTACAAACACCCCCACAACCTCCACCTTCTCTCTCAGTGTGAGGGGGACAGGGGGACCAACACAAGCCCTATACTGAGTCTCATTCCTCTGTGCCACAGTCCAGATTCCATTCTTAGGAGTCAGTGTAATATACCCCTTCCTGTTAGTGTCCTCTGTGGCCACACCAACATCCCATTTAGTTTTCCCTGTGACCTGCACCTCATAATAAAATCTCCCTGAGGAGAAACCCTGCTTTCCCAGAACACTGGGCCTTCTATCAAACCTCTGTGGTGTATCAGGGAGATCCTGTCGTATGTCTCCATGTTTCACTTGTTTCTCATCATCAGACAGGATGAGTTCAGGATGAGCTGTATCAGGATCCAGAGTCACATCCACTGAGAGAAACACACAGTGTGTGATATGAGTTGTATGGGTCAACATACTTAGCCGTATGTCACGTCACTTTTCACTTATTATTACAGTTAGGATTTAGTTAGGATACAGTTTTAATCTGAGGCCTTGAACTCATTCATTCATTCATTTTCTACCGCTTATCCGAACTACCTCGGGTCACGGGGAGCCTGTGCTCAGGCGTCATCGGGCATCAAGGCAGGATACACCCTGGACGGAATGCCAACCCATCCAAGGGCACACACACACTCTCATTCACTCACACAATCACACACTACAGACCATTTTCCAGAGATGCCAATCAACCTACCATGCATGTCTTTGGACCGGGGGAGGAAACCGGAGTAGCCATAGGAACACAAGACCCCAGCCCTGGAGGCGTGAGGCGAACGTGCTAACCACTAAGCCACCATGCCCCCGACCTTGAACTGTGAAGAATTATTCTTACCTGCATATTTCTTCTTCTTTAATAACTCTGTGAAAACATGTAGTAGTTTAATGACAATATAGTCCAAATAAAGTATTATTAAACAAACACAACATCATAATATATACACTAAAGTACAAAATTCCCTGCCCTCAGAGATTAGAAATGCTGAATCCCTGGGTGCTTTTAAATCCCACCTTAAAACTTACTTTTGTAGGGTAGCTTTTATGTGATTACTTTGTTTGTTATTTATTGGCTTTTTATTTTTTGTATGGTTAGTTTTAGTGCCTGTAATGTTGTGTATCTATTAATTTCATCTTTTTATGTCAAGCACTTTGAGATGCTACTTTTAAAGGTGCTATACAAAATAAAGTTATTTATTATTATTATTATTATTATTCATTTATTGCATTTTTTGTGATAGATGCTTTACTATTGTTGCTTCTTTCAGTTATTGTTTGTTTTGGGTGTAAATTGGAGGTGAAATGTTGCTCAGCTTGGTTAAGGTTTGCTTTTTGACTTGGCCAATATAAAACCTTCCATTTTCACCCCGATTAAGTTCAGTATTTTGCTGGCAGTGTGTTTTGGGTCATCGTCTTGTTGTATGTTGAAGTTCCTCCCAATATGACTGGGTGAATTTCTCTGTAAATTGACAGACAGAATGTAAACATCTGAATTCATTCTGCTGTTACCATCCTGTGTTCCATCATAAATAAAGATTAGTGAGCCTGTTTGCAGAAGCAGCCATGAAAGCCCAAGCCAAGACAACACCTCCATTATTTTTCACAGATAAGCTCATATGTTTTGGATCAAGAGCAGAACCTTTCTTCCTTTCCATCACTTTGGCGTCTCATCTCTGTACTTCATTGTGAATATATTTCTGCTCTTTGGAGGGTGTTTGTGATGTTACTGAATGCTGTTTTGAGTTTTTCTTCACAGCTCTCACAAATGTTTGCCATCAACTACCATCGTCACATTTCTTACTTTTTTCAGATCCTCCCAAATTGTTGCACTGGCTAAAGCCAATGCTTCAGAGGAGAAACACGGAGCTCAGATCAAGAGAAAACATTCAGTACTGTGTGATTAACAGGGCACTTTTGGGCAACGAGGAACACGTATCAGTCACATTTCAATCATTTCTATCACTTGAAAAGACACAGGTTCAGACAAAAGGTGACATTTTCTGAGTTGTTTAACACATCTAGCTATAAATGTCAGGAGGCTGAAAATCTGATCTATTGTTGCATGTTCACATATTGATCTCAAAGCAGTGTTCAGTGTAGAGCAAAATGTAATTGACTTTACAACCCAACACGTTTGGAGGGAACTGGAAATATTACACTCACAGAAAATCCTACATTTTCACAAAATCAGGTGTAATTACCGTATTCCACATTCAGTCTCTGCAGTTCTGAAAAGAGAAAAATATTAAAATTAGAGATCTACTTACTGTAAATACTTATTGGATACTGTTTAATACATTCATTCATTCATTCATTCATTCATTCATTCATTTTCTACCGCTACACACGGGGAGCATGTGCCTATCTTAGGCATCATCGGGCATCAAGGCAGGATACACCCTGGACAGAGTGCCAACCCATCACAGGGCACACACACACTCTCGTTCACTCACGCAATCACACACTACGGATAATTTTCCAGGGATGCCAATCAACCTACCATGCATGTCTTTGGACCGGGGGAGGAAACCGGAGTACCCGGAGGAAACCCCTGAGGCACGGGGAGAACATGCAAACTCCACACACATAAGGCGGAAGCGGGAATCGAACCCTCAACCCTGGAGGTGTGAGGCAAACGTGCTAACCACTAATATATCTATTATAGAGCATTATTGATTTTATGAAGCCCATATGACTGCCAGACAAATCATGTTAGTGATCTAAAACTAAAGTGTTAATCAAATTTATATTCATTACATTCTATATTCTCCAAGCGTCAAGATTTTTCATATCTCAGATATCTTAGATCAGTCAATTTATTATAATAATTGTTTTTTCTTCCTTTTAAAGAATCTAATATCATTCTAGACATTTTTTTTCAGCACTGCTTTATAAAATATTTATGCTATGTTTATAAAGCACTATGCAGGTCGCCATTCAAATAACTTTTCTTTCTGGCCACACCAGACCTTTGTGCATAAGATTGAAGACTCCTGTGGATCAGCTTCCATTACAATAGCTGTAGATTAAGGATTGTAATTTTCTGCTAATACAACAGAAATAAAAAGTTTATACAGTACACGCCTATTAAAGTGTCAGATATTTCTGTTTAGTGATCATTTAGTTATGAGTAAGAATATCGTCCATCTCTGTCATTTATTTACTTCTGACCACACACACCTAATCTGTAAAATATCAGTAAACAGTTAACATTGTCTTAAACCCGTTTTAAACACCTTTTGTGTGAAACCTACATCACTACAGCAGCCTAAACAACCCAACAAACTTCCCAGATACCTTTGTGATTACTTTTATTTAGTGTGAACACATAACTGAAGACACCTCTCACTACTTAACACATTTTAATTGTCTGTCTCTTGGAGGTTGGAGTCTGTTGATCATTTCATAGATGTTCTATCTATAATTTGTTTAATCAATATGTTCTGAAAAGCACAAAAAACTTTCTCACCTGCGTTCTCCTTCTCAGTCTTCATTTCTGAAGATAAAACAGATTTGATTAAACACATTTATTTAAACAAATTTGTTTGAAATATTTTAAACCACACAAACAAATGTATAAAATTCTAGCTCACATAGTTAATCATTTTAAGTCAAGTCAAGTCAAGTCACCTTTATTGTCACATCACCCCAGCACATGTGCCATGGTGAGTGAAATTCATGGGAGCAAGGTCCAGAAATTGCAGAACCATTTACATACAGGTGAAAAATGTGCAAAATGCTTAGTACCAGGTGAAACGTGCAAATGTGGAAAGGATGCAATGTGCTCATACATAGTCAGTACACACAGTATATATATATATATATATATATATATATATATATATATATATATATATATATATATATATATATATATATATATATATATATATATATAAAATGTATAGTGCATTGTAAATATGTCTAGTAGTACACTGTGTGTACTGAATATGTATGAGCACATTGCATCCTTTCCACATTTTCCACATTTGCACGTTTCACCTGGTACTAAGCATTTTGCACATTTTTCACCTGTATGTAAATGGTTCTGCAATTTCTCTCTCTCTCTGTGTGTGTGTGTGTGTGTGTGTGTGTGTGTGTGTGTGTGTGTGTGTGTGTGTGTGTGTGTGTGTGTGTAGTCCAGTGTTGAACTGTTGAAGTTGAGTGCAATGTGTAGCATACCATATTGTGGAAGTATGCTGTAGGCTGTGTTAGTTATGGCTGTTAATTAGTCTGATGGCCTGAGTAAGTCAAAATAAGTTAAGTAAAAAAAAGTTAAAAAAGTAAGTCAAAATAACAAATGTAAGGTATCAACTAAAATTATACTAGTAAACTGTAGTCAATGTTTACAATCAACAAAACCTATTTTTAAGGAGGAAAAATATTGCTGCTGCCTATGATATACATGTAGCTCAGCACTAAAGGTAAAGGTGTAGCTCATTCCCCATCAGGTTTCTTATAAACAGTCACTCCTGGTGAAGTCTCAGCATTAAAAGCAGCAGTATAATATGCAGTGCTGATGACAGAAACTCATGATCTCAACACACAGTGCTTCTCCTCTGTATAAAATAGTTAAGAAGTTCAGGTATAATTACCATTTTCCAGCCTCTGTATTTGCCTCTCTGAAAACAGACAATATTAAAATGTTAATATTACAATTATTAGTCAGATATAGTTGCAAAGCGGACAGCAGAAATGTGGTGACTAAGACATTGTGCTCATCTACATGCAATAATATCTGGTCAAAATTAACTATTTAATTCTCTGTTGTAGGTTTTAGTCTGTTGATTGTTTCATAGATGTTCTATCTATCATTTGCTCAGTTACATCATAGTTATGATATTAATAGCACAAAAAAATTTCCCAAATTTGGACTGCTTCTGCATCTCTGTGGTAAAAAAAACAAACAATTTGGTTTGAAATATTTTGTGAAAATTCTAAATCGAAAATGATTACACACTGCAACACTGACAATACAAAATATTGCAGATTACATAAGTGACTGACAGACTGGTGGCTGTGTTGTGGTTAAGCTATAAAATGTATAGAGAGTGACAGTAGATTAGCAAATGTTAGAAAAGTTAGCAAAATATTAATAAAAGTTTTATCATTAAAGTTGTTAAACAATAATTAATTTAATGTTCATTTCTGATATTTCAGATGTGTAATAAGTTTTAATTAAATTAAATAAATCATTCCATGTGTCATTTATTTATTTATTTATTTATTTATTTATTTATTTATTTATTTTACGAGTAGATTTGATCTGTTTCTCTGCTCTGTATAGAAGTGATTTATTTTAGCAGCATTTACTTGTGCCTACACTATCATCATTTTATTTCCTCTTGTGTCCTCTACCAGACATCTGGCATTACAATGTCTATAGATTGTGGATTGTAATTTTCTGCTAATATGATGGGAATAAAAAGTCTATACAACCCAGTTAAAATGCCAGATTTGTGATGTAAAAAGATAAACTAAAATAAACCATTAAGAGAGTAATCAGTACTTGTCATATATTACTGCAGCTCCTTTAATGTTGCTGCATGTCTCTTAGCAGCCTCCCTGGTAAGTTTTGACAATTTACAAATTTTTGGAGGGAAATCCTTTTCTTAGTGATGTGAAAAAAAATCCAGCTGAACTTTATTTAGAATTAATCAGAATAATTCAATTGATGACAGCTTTATGCTAATTACTTTTTAAAATGAGATTGAAGGTGATTGGCTTATTCTGAAGACTAATCCCCAAATCCCCAAATATAAAACATATGCAAACTGGTTCTTGTAACTTAAATTTTTATTATGTATTTAAGCTTTTCTATTTGTTTTTACTTAATTTTTAAACTTTTACAATTTCACATTGAGTATCAAAGTCTTTTTATATCCATTGTAAATTTATGTACAGTGTAAAAAGTTCTATCGCAATTAATTATGTTAAGTCTAAAATGGCTGTTTTATAATCTGCAGTATAACAATGTTGTGGTGTCATTAAATAAAGATAATTAAATTTTACCTTTCTTGTGACAAACAACTGCAGTTACGATCAATCCAACAGCAATAAGACATGCTGAAACTGAAATCCCAACAAACCACTTCCAACCACCAAAGACTTTACCTAAAATAAACCACATTTAATACATCACATATTTTAAACCATTCAATTAATTTATAGGTACAATGTGTATTATTACACATTGTACCTATAAATTAATTGAATGGTACAATGTGTATTATTACACACAACAGTGTTGCAGTATGGACCTCCGCCTATATGACTTGCCCAACAAAAAGTGGTACAGCTCCCACATACTTTGACACAGAGGGGAGAGCCTGGTCTCATTTGAAAGAAGAGATTCTCTAGTTTCAGAAACTAGACTGATTCTAGGCCTTAATTACACAAAGTTAACTGATTAATTTTATTTTTCTGGAACATGCTAGGGACAAACCAACAACTGAGAGTCATAGCCACATGTCTTGGATTTCACCAAAAAAAATTTTCAAGTCAAAAGACCCAAAAATGGATTTTATATGAATATTTTTCTACGGACATGGTCGTCTGGTGCAGCGTTTTTGTGTACTTGTTTACTATATAACTTTGAAATAAAAGGCTGCAGGCTCAGTCTGACAAGCCATAAACAAGCCTAGACTCTCTCTCTATCACTCTGGTGTGAAAACAGGCCTGTAACTTGACACCCTGAGCTGTGAGAGGGACAAAAGGTCAGGGATTACGCAAGAATTCTTCTGCGCATCCAGTTCACGCAGACACAGGCAAAGAACATACGGCATGTCGCATACCGTTGGAATCGTCTGCTTATTGGCTAAACAGCTGTATAGGTCCCAGCCCATTTCATTGCTATTGGAAGGAGTAATTGTCAGTCAAAGGCGGGTTCCCAAAAATGAGGTCATGCCACCATTGGCTTCTCAGCCGTCTATCTCTGCCATACAAGCACCGATTGGCTCAAATGAGGGCTTATTTGATTCGTTAGGACCTGGGCTATAAATATGACGTAGGCTTTGAATATCCCAATTAGGAGTTAGAGCGGCAAAACGAGATGATGGCGCACTTCTGTTTCCAGTTTTCAGAACACTAACGGAATATTTGCGTTTGGATTAAAAGGCTTACAGATTTCAATTCCTTGGACCTGTGTGGATTTTTGTGGATTATTTGTGTTGGAATATATTACCCCAGTGAAGAAAGAGACGCGTCTAAAGGTAAGGGAAAAACCGGTCTAGCGCCACCTAGGTCAGTTTTGTCCAAAACATTTTTCTAATTGTATGAAGGCTGTGAATCATATTGTGCTTTGTGTGTGGGCTTAAAAAAATATTGAGAGTATAAACTTTACTAGGTAAATAGGTTTTTTCGTGTTTTTGGAGGATTTGATGCTTTAAAGTTGAATTGAAGCTTGTTTCTGGGTCATCCCCTAGTGGTCACTTTGACTTCCGTGCCGTGCACGGCACGGCGACCCGTAAGAGCTAAAATAATAATTTCATGTGTCATTATTAATTACCTTAATCTATGATTACAGTAGAATGTAACAATCTAACTGAAGTATAAAAGTTTTATGTTCACAGTCACTTACTACTGATGATAATTTCTGTCTCCATCATGTGATGTTTTTGCTGAAATCTGCAGTAAAACCTGTTAGAGTCGCTATAATCATAAACAGTGATGTGGCTTTTCACACTAAAGCCCTTGGTGTGTCTGTGTATCTGTGTATCTTCAGCAGTCAGAGTGACTCCTTCTCTGTCCAGCCACAGAACATCAGGTTCAGAGTTCCAGCCTCTGGACTCACACACTAGATTAATCCCTCCTGAGTTATCAAAACTCTCCATCGTGATCACTGGGTGACTTCCCTGAGCTACAGTCAATAAAGAAAAAAAAAATTAGATTTTACTGATACAAACAGACAGTAATAAACATCAATTAGAAAAGAAAACATCAATAATAATAAAACATCAGTAATGAAATCTTCCCAACAGAGGTTCAACACATTAATACTAAAAACAAGACAAAGCTAAATTAAGTTTTTCTGAAATTTTGTGAAACCTTCATTACAGAAATTGATCTTACCCTCTACAATGACCTTCACAGTGATGTCATCGGACCCGGATTTGTCCTCAACAAGACACTTATATTCTCCTTCATCAGAGATTTTCAGATCTGACAGTTTGAGTGAAGTGTTGCCTTTCTGTAGCTCCTCTTTAAACAGTGATGTTCTTCCTCTATAGGACTGAGCCTGACCTTCATTTTTATCTTCATGATCCCTGTAGAGATGCACTAATGAGTCCTTTACATATAGTTTGAACCACTCCACTGTCATGTCCACAGCACTGGTGTTGGGTTTGATAAAACAGGGCAGAACCAGATCTTCACCAGATATAGCAACAAGAGTCTCTTCTGGTCCAACCACCTGTAAACTCTCTGTATTGTGGTGAAAAAAAAGAGCAAATACAATATATCACTATAATCTGTCCATGTAACATGACTGACTTTTTACATATTTTTACAGAAAAACACTTTTTGTCAGAAAAAAATGTATGGTATTTATGTATCACTGCTCCGGGTGTGTGTTCATGGTGTGTGTGTGTGTGTGTGTGTGTGTTCACTGCTGTGTGTGTGCACTTTGGATGGGTTAAATGCAGAGAACGAATTCTGAGTATGGGTCACCGTACTTAGCCGTATTTCACGTCACTTCACTTCATATTACATAAAAACATTTAAGTTCACATTAAAGAAATACAGGTCATTCATGGCAAACATTAAAGTTAAATACATGTTAGTAGTTTCCAACAGTCACTTATCAGAGTCACACTGTTCTGGTGGATGAATGATATTCTGATGTAAAATAGATATAAATCAACAAATGAATTTAGGAAAATACATATTTTGTTTACAAAAGTTTACAAAAAATTATAATTCAAATTAAACATCTGAAAATGTGACTGTAACTTGAACTGCTACGTGTTTGATGGTGCCACATGGGATAAAAAAGAACATAGGAAGAGGAAAAAGAGGTTGTAGGGGAACCTGTATTTCTATTATTTTTATATTAATTCACATTAAGAACAACTTGCATACATGCAGTAATAAGACTGATAATATTAAAACAAACTGTTAGAACTGAAGTAAAATAAATAGAATGCTCTGCAAAGTAGTTCTGCTGTGTTCAGGTGCTATAGGAATTATTGTAAATAAGAATTTCCCCACCAGGAAGTGTATTGTCTGTTTGCACTGTTTTGTCTTGCACTGTTTGAACAAGGTTGCACACATACACTTTATGTGAACAGGTTAATCTTACTTAAACTATTTTATTGTTAGCGCTTGATGTTTTGGTCATATTTATTTATGTATATAAGCAAGAAAATTCCTTTATCTTTAGCAAGATACCTAAATAATTTGTGCTTTGTTGTTTATATAAAAGTTAAAAAAGAGAAGAAAATATGTATGAATAAACCTGGCGTTGTGCAGGTTTCATGTTCTTTACAACAACAAAGCATTTACACATGATGCTTGTATTATCACTTCAGAAATGGGATGTAGAATAATTATATACTACTTGAAGGAAACTTGATAGCACGCATTCTTTTAAAACATTTCCATTTCCTTATAAACAATGTATGCTGTGTTTTCAGTTTATTGCAATGGTTCTGATGTTTTCTCAGATTACAGCGTGTTTCTACATGCAGTCGGTGTGGCTTCAAGTTTGTTAATGTGTGAAGTATGCGGAAGAATTTGCAGCTGATGTTTCTGAACCTCTCTGAACGTACTGCTAGTTTAATGCATTCGTTTTAAACATTTCTACTGTATGTGCTTTGTGCAACTGCAGCATGTTGCCAAGTGGTGGTCTACTGTACATCATTTTTCACAAAGAAGAATTTCTATTTAAATATCTTTAAGTTGCCATGTGTTGCCATTCCCTCAGGCTAAAGAAGTTACTCAGATGAGCAGTGAAACGTTGTGATCTAATTAGAAAGAAGTACACTTGACATGATTTAACTTCCAGATAAACTCACATGGATGACTGAGAATCGTCCCCTTCGACTCAATAAAAATATAAGCACAAAATATCAGTTTTGATAAAACAAGTTTTCAAATTCAAATTAAACAGCCACACACACATATGCATCGATTTTGCAGAAAATAATAAAAAGGAATGGCAAATAATATTTGCAATTGCGTTTCCTATTTGTCATTGTAAAAACAGCCACAATTCAAACCTTTTACATTTCTGTTTATGTGAAGGTACAATGTATATCAAATTTCAAATGGAAAAGCAAAGTCCATCTGTAATTGAATTTTCTGTATTTCGAGTTACATACCTGCTATATTTTAATCTCAATAGCAATTTCTGCCTGCCAAAACTTAAATGTAATCACAATTCCCTTTACATTTGCGTTTCCAATATCTGCACTTAAACCTTTCAATAATTGTTGGGGATTTGGGATTATGTTATGGGGCATTTTTGTATCTGCAATGACATCATTCACAGTCAACCTTTGTCTCGAACAGAATATGTGCGGTTTTTATTTACTCTTTAACTTAGTGTTTTTATTAATTTCATAAAGAAATATGTAGAAGACTCATTAGTGCATCTCTATAGGGATCATGAAGACAGAAATTAAGGTCAGGCTCAGTCTTAGAGAGGAAGAACATCACTGTTTAAAGAGGAGCTACAGAAAGGCAACATTTCACTCAAACTCTCAGGAAAAGCACCTCTATTGTTTATAACTGTTGCAGAATGTTTTAGATAGTCAAATAATAATAATGCAGTTTGCAGATGTCAACTTTATTTTTTAAAAATGAACATCAAATACAATTAGCTCTGCATTCTGTTAAACAATTTTCTAAAGATTCAGGTTTAATGTTGAATCTAGTCATACTGTATGTGAAATGTAAACTCTACTGTACATAACTGCCCACTAAAGTCTTTATGCAACATTTAAATTAAGAAGGAAATAAAGTATTTGGGAATCATTATATCTAAAAATATATAACATTTTATATATTTTATTGATAAAAATATATGGATAATATAGATAAATGTAAATACATTTTAAACAGATGGCTGCAGAGAGATCTCACAATTTTTGGCAGGATCTTTCTGTCTAAGATGGATAGTTTATCCAGGATCATTTACCCAGCCTTCTCCTTACCATCAACATGTATGATAAAATAGTGTCAAAACCTTACAAAAGAGGATCTTATGGAGATGGGGATTAAATGCAATTGATTTCAACATTATAAATGGTGTTTAAAATTAAAATGGTTAAAGTGTCATTCTTTTTGGTATTGTGATGAAATTTTTACTAAGAAGCTGTTTGTGAAGTTCTGGCCTTCTGTGTGCAGGACCAGAAGTTGGTTGTGACTAGAAATTGTTATTACCAGAGATTGTTTGTATAAAAGACGGTCAGCATAAGCTGGAGACGAGTTGGCTCATAAACAACTCTATGCAGACCTCGGTAAGGGTAAGATTCTCCTGATCAGGAGACGAACAGTCGTTATGCATCTAGCCAATGATTGAGGATGTTTTCCTTCCTTCAGTCTCTGTGTTTGAATCATGTCTATAAAATCACAATATAATGAATGATCAGGGCCCTTCCTCTCTCATGCTACATGAGGAGCGTTGGGTCCTGTTGCGCAACAACACAAATAAATTATGAACCTTTTTACTCTTGCCCGTGCCTACCAGTGTGCTATTTTCATAAAACAGTATATTGTCTGTCTGTAACTAATGGTTAAAGATAGTACTCCAAGGTTTTCCTAGTACTTTTGTGATAGAAAATGTACAAATATAGTTGTAAGAAATCTTTTACAAGCATTTTACCCAAACCTTCCTTTGAAGGATAAGTAAGTCAACTTCAAAATATTAAATGAGATTTATCCCAGAAACAAGTTTTTAAAACTAAAATTCTAATTCAAATTGAGGTGAATAATTGTGTATTTTGTGAAACGAACATTGAAAGTTTAGACATTTCTTTCTTCCTTTTTGATTTAACTTTTTGATTTGTATGGCTAAGTTTTTCATTCATAAATGTAGGTGGTTTAAATCAAATCCCAACTTCAGTCAGTGGTTAAACAGAATAAAACAGATGTATAAAACATTAACATGGGTTAATAATACAATAGGCCTTACTATGATTTCACTTTTTTTTTCATTCATTCATTTTCTACCGCTTATCCGAGCTTCTCGTGTTACGGGGAGCCTGTGCCTATCTCAGGCGTCATCGGGCATCAAGGCAGGATACACCCTGGACGGAGTGCCAACCCATCGCATTGCACACACACTCTCATTCACTCACACACTACGGATAATTTTCCAGAGATGCCAATCAACCTACCATGCATGTCTTTGAACCGGGGGAGGAAACCGGAGTACCCGGGGGAAACCCCCAAGGCACGTGGAGAACATGCAAACTCCACACACACAAGGCGGAAGCAGGAATCAAACTCCCAACCCTGGAGGTGTGAGGTGAACATGCTAACCACTAAGCCACCATCCTCCCCTGATTTTACTTTTTGATGAAGTTAATTTAAATAAGTCTCTTTTTGTTACTTTTTTCTCTCGATTTGTCTTTCTGATTGTTAATTATTTGTATGTCCATCAGATATATTAATTTGTTTACATTTTGAAATAAGATTGCATGTCTGTTTTGTTTGAACATTAGCCAGTATAAAAAAAAAATAAGTCAGTATAACAGTATAATGACAAAGTCAATCTCCCGGCTGCTGCAGCTCTGGATCAGACGTCTTAAAATACAGACAGAAAGCCTTTCATTCACTTCTCTGATGTTGGTGAAAACCGCATTATTAATGTTGCTGTTTGTTAAGACCACAAACTCACTTAACCTGTCTAAAATTATATGTCTTTACAGTAAGAGGTAATCAGTAGAGAAATAATTCACACGTGTTCTGTCCTGTTCACTGACCACGAGGCGGTTGACGGTGAATGACATCATATAACCCGCCAATAATAATTTATTTATGTGCAGATGTTGGAAACGCAAATGGAAAAGGAATTATAAATACAATTACATTTACGTTTTGTCAGGCTCTGTACATGATGCCAGAGGAAGTGAAATAGCAAATGGTGAATTTCTATTGAGACTTAAATATGTCAGGGTTGTAACTTGAAAGACAAGAAATTCAACTGCAGATGAACTTTGTTTTTCCATTTGAAATGTGACGTAAATTGTGCCTTCAAGTAAACAGTATTATTTTTAATATTGTCACTCCACACACATACACACACACACACACACACACACACATACATACACACAGAGTTTTCATACCTGATCGAGATTCAATAAAGCTGACAAGAATAAGAGTCACACACCAAAGCATTTTCCCTGATAGACAGAGTATCATAAGACGACGCTAGAAGCTTCTTTGTCTAAGTCAACACTTTTATTTTCATTTTATGTCACGTTGATACTTTTCATTAGTCACACCTTTTTTCTACAGAAGCTTCCTCTTTGTCTATTTCTGTAACTTTGTGGCACATTGAATTGGTTCAAATTGCCTACTGTATTTCTTTAAACATTTTTAAAAATTAAGCCCAAAGGTTTAATGTGGTTGAAAAAATCTGTTTGAAAAACTTTGTTATGGTACAGTGAAGTGGAACTTAATACGACTTGGTTGATGGATGAATTATAGATGATATTAAGCATTGTGTAATTGTTCATAACTTTTCATAATATAGAATATATATATATATAATTATGGGGTATTTTTATTGCTTTCCATCTGTAACAGGATGTTTATTATTTACAGGATAAGTGATCACAATATTGTGCTATTTTGGTTGATGAAACTTTTGTTTTAACCATCTGATATTTATTTCTTGGTGTCTTTTAAAAATCATATCGCTCATACTACGAAAACAGCCTTCTTCCACCTAAAAAATATTGCCAAGCTAAGAAACATCCTGTCTGTATCTGATGCTGAGAAGCTAGTCCATGCCTTCATGACCTCTAGACTGGACTATTGTAATGCATTACTAGGTGGTTGTCCTGCATCTTTAATAAATAGGTTACAGTTAGTCCAAAATGCAGCTGCCAGAGTTCTCACTAGGACAAGAAAGTATGATCATATAACCCCAATTTTATCATCTCTACACTGGCTACCTGTTAAGTTTAGAATTGACTACAAACTGCTGCTACTTACGTACAAGGCTCTTAATGGTTTAGCTCCCATGTATCTAACTAGTCTTCTAACACGTTACAATCCTTCACACTCTCTGAGATCACAAAACTCAGGACTTTTGGTAGTTCCCAGAATATCTAAGTCTACTAAAGGTGGTAGAGCATTTTCTTATCTAGCTCCCAAACTTTGGAATAGTCTTCCTGATAGTCCATGATCCGAAGTCCATGATCCTTACACCAATACAACATTTAACTGACTGTATATTACAATCACACCCCCAGTGTCACCCATATGAGGATGGGTTCCCCCTTGAGTCCGGTTCCTCTCAAGGTTTCTTCCTTTACCAATTTAAGGGAGTTTTTCCTTGCCACTGCTGCCTGAGTCACCTCAGACTTGCTCATAGGGGAATAAATACATACACACTGTGAACTATATACATCTAATAATAATCTAGAATTTATATTCTGTTAATTCTTATTTCTTTTATTATTCGTTATTTCCTTTATCATTAATTATGTTTACCTTCTGCCCTATGTTTGTTCTGTAAAGCTGCTTTGAGACAATGTCTATTGTAAAAAGCGCTATACAAATAAACGAATTGAATTGAATTATCAAAAAAGCTCAAATATAGACAGATAAACAAAGTTGTATATTTTGTCTCTGTGCTCATTCAATTCTCCCTCCTGCAGATGTGCAGCTACAATGAAATGATTCCTCCTCTTTATGTCCCACTTCCTCATTAAACTGACTAATCCAAGTTTGATGCTCTGAAGTACAGCATGCAGAAAAAAATAGATTTCATGAAGAACAAAGAAGAGAGACTTTGTTGTACAGCAGCTGTAAATATTGTAATCATTTAACCAGCAGTGAGGCTGAACCTTATGACAGTTAACAACAAATGTAATTCTGTTGAACATCTGGTTTATTTCACTCTATATCATACACACACTATATTCTTCTGCTAGTAGAAATGCAGTGTATGAGCACCAGAAACCAAGACATGAGGACAAGAAAACAGTTATAAGTAGGCAAGGTAATTAAAAACATGAGGAGCAGGAGTGTAAGAGCGGATAGGAATGACGGGAAGGGAAGGGCGAACATGAACGTTAACAAAATCACATGCCACAAGACACACGCGCGCACACACACACACACACACACAAAAACACACACACAGGAGGTGGTGCAACAACTAACTGCCTGGTGTAGAGCCAACAACCTTTCTTTGAATGTGGATAAAACTAAAAAGATGGTTGTGGACTTCAGGAGAGCACTTCAGTAACTTCAGTGACCACTACAGTGACCTCTCTACACTTCAGGACTTCAGTGACCACTCTCCACTGAACATTGACGGATCATCTGTAGAGATCGTCAAGAGCACCAAATTTCTTGGTGTTCATCTAGCGTAGAACCTCACCTGGTCACTCAACATCAGCGCCATCAATCAAGAAAGCCCAGCAGCGTCTCTACTTCCTACGAAGGCTGAGAAAGGCACGTCTCCCTCCCCCCATCCTGACCATGTTCTACAGAGGGACCATTGAGAGCATCCTGAGTAGCTGTATCACTGTCTGGTTTGGGAACTGTACGATCTCGGATTGCAAGACCCTGCAGCGGATAGTGAGGACAGCGGAGAAGATCATTGGGGTCTCTCTTCCCTCTATCATGGACACTTACACCACACGCTGCATCCGCAAAGCCAACAGCATTGTCGATGACCCCACACACCCCTCACACACACTCTTCACCCTCCTGCTGTCTGGAAAAAGGTACCGAAGCATTCGGGCCCTCACGACCAGACTGTGTAACAGCTTCTTCCCTCAAGCCATCAGACTTCTCAATAACTGAACTGTACTATACTGAGCACAACATACACACACATCATCTGTATGGACTGCATAGATCCTCACAAAACACACACACTGACACATTATACTGTTTACATGCTGCTTACAATCCACCAAACTGTTTACATGCTATTTTGCACACTTTTCTGCTGTTTTTGCACATGCTGCTCAACATTTCAGCTGTTTTTGCACATATTGTACAATATTTCAGCCATTTCACACATACTATACAATATTTCAGTCTTTTGCTGTTTTTTGCACAATTCTATATTATCCCAAGGACCTGCTGCTAAGAAACTGTGTTCATTCTAATGTTACTGCATGAAATATTGTTTGAACATACAGTATATACACTGGTCGGTCGGCGCTGTTTCTGTTACTGTTTATTGTCTTTTGTGTATTGCATTTTTTGTACCTTTTGTATTGTCTTGTACAATTTGACACTTTGTGACTGCACTTGTTTTGACACTCAGACACTTTATGTCTGCACTGTCTTTTATCCTGCACTGTCTTTTGTCCTGCACTATCTTGTCTGTCTTGTCCTGCACTGTTTGCACCAAGTTGCACAGCTGCACTTTATGTGGCTAAGACTACTTACAAGTCCTTAGCCCTGTCTTTGTTTTAAGTAGCACCTTGATCCTGGAGAAAAGTTGTCTCATTTCACTGTGTACTGCAACAGCTATATATGGTTGAAATGACAATAAAAGCTTCTTGACTTGACTTGACTTGACTTCACACACACACACACACACACCACTAATGTGTTGGCAGGGAATTGTCCAAGCATAAATATTATTTTTATATTTAAAATATTCTTTTACATTTTTGTGTACACATCAGTGATTGATTTTGAAAGTAATTGTATTCAACTGAGTATTTTAACAGTGAGATATTCAGAATGGCCCACTGCCTCGTCAAATCCTAATGCCGAGAGTGTAGCTAAGATCAGTGACATTAATGACACCATATACTGTAGACACTGCGTCAATGACAATGTTGATCTCATGGGACTGTTCGAGACTGCTGTGCATGCCACATAGTCATGATACATGGTCGTTATGCCATTACACTACTTCACTACCACATTAAATGGCCATGAGGTGGCTTTCACCTCATCTGTCATCACAGATACATTACTGACATTTATAACCACAGTGTTTGCTAATGAAGGCAACCCTGAATACATTGTCATTGACAACAGCAGGCAATTTTGCTCTTCAATGTTCCAAGATTTCTTGAAGGACAATGAGATGTCGAACCTTCCAACAGAATCCTCAAGAACTGCATACAAATAGTTGTGCAGCTGCACAAGACATAGTGATGGGAGACGATGGAATGCAGTCAGTTTCTCATTGTGTCCTGAGAAGATGAAGGAGGATTCATTTGAGAAATCTCTTACACATCAAAATGAATGCCCAAAGAGGATAAAGGTGGTGGAAGGAACCTCCCCTAGTGGTCTGGACAGCTGAGTCACTGACTATTTTCAAACGGCGGTTGAAGACCTACTTATTCAGGAAACACTTCAACTAGCACTTCCTTCTCTATCTTCTGCATTTATTTATTTAAAAAACAAACAAACTAACTAACTAACTAACTTTTGAACAATGTTTTAAACTCATGGTATCTTAAGTATGTAACCTAGTGAGCCAGCATTAATGATAGAGATTTAAGCAATTATGTACGTCGCTCTGGATAAGGGTGTCTGCCAAATGCTGTAAATGTAAAAAGGATGGACTCAGTAAATGTTAAGGGCAACAATTAAAATTTTGTACAATGAAAGAAATTGTTAAACTTTGTCATTTATTTGGAAAATATGAATGCTGAATATTTATTTCTTATTTAAGGATATTGGTCACTTGAAGTCATTAATTATCACATAGTTGTTTGACTCCTTTTTAAAACCTAATGATAACTGAAGTCACCTTAACAACCCTGATTAAAAGTTTACATATCCTTGAATGTTTGGTCACAAACACACAGTTTGACACACAGAGGTTTAAATGACTATTAAAGGGACGTTTCCACACTTGTGACTCATTTTTATTTATAATTGTTATTTGTGTCTGCGTATAAATAGTCAGTGAGTTTCTCAGCTCATGAGGTGATGCCTCAACTTGGCAGGATACTGCACCACGGTTAATACAAAAAAACTGCCAGTGGACCTGCATGATAAGGTATATATAAATTATAAACCATGAAAAGGACATTAAAAGATATCTTAACACTAGAAAATGTCAGTCAGTACTGTTCAAACTTGGATAAAGAGGTGGAAAACAAGAGGTTCTGTTGATACTAAGCCAAGGTCAGGTAGACCAAGAAAGATTTCACCCACTAATGCCAGAAGAGTTGTTCAGGATGCAAAGAAAACCCACAAACATCTTAGAGCAATACAGGCTGCTCTGAAAAAAGGGGTGTTGTAGTACAAGGAGCACAATAAGGAGGTACTTTACACAAATGACCTGCATGGAAAAGGTGCCAGGAGAAAGCTGTAACTGCGCCCATGCCATAAAATGGCCCACCTTCAGTATGCCAGACATAACCTAGACATTTGGAGTGATAAGACTTTATAGTCACAACCATAAACACTATGTTTGGAGAGGAGTAAACAAGGTCAACAGGGAAATGTCATCCCCACTGTAAAAAATGGAGGTTTTAGGGCTGAGTAAGCTGCAAAATGAATGCAGCATGTTATCAGAAAATACTAGACAGTTTGCATTCTACCGCATGAAAGCTGCACAAGGAAAGCTCTCGGATGTTCCAAAATGACAATAATCCAAAGCATGAGGCAGGATTTACCCTCCAATGGCTACAGCAGAAAAAGGTGAAGGTTTTGGAGCCCATTACTGTCTCTGCCACTTTAGGGACATCTTAATTGTGCAGTTTGTGCAAGGCACCCCAGAAAAATTACAGGAACTGGAGACATTTTGCATACTGCATACTCCTCAGCATGTTTTTGGTTCTGTACTGTTCTTATTGTTATTTTTTCTTTTAATCTTCAACACTCCAGAAATTTCCTTCAGCATTTGATATATAGCTTATTAGCTTAATTATCCACAGTTTAGGATACAGTATTAACATTTTTGTAATGTAATCATGCACTAACTGAATTTGACTTGACTTTAAGCAAATTATTGGGAGCATCTCTGAGTAAAAGCTAGGTGAGATTTTGATACAGCAAGAGAGAAGACATTGACGATGACATGCTTTGCGTTTATTTGGCAAAAAAAAGGTATATTGTATATTGTTATCTCTACAGGAACATGTGGATTTTTAGCACACAAAGACTGAAATTAAGCTCTGACTCTTGCAAGTCAAAATATTTTAAACATAAATATATAATATAGTGTAATAACATAATAATGAGGCTATAACAATAGTAAAGGCCATAATCATAAAGTCAAGCATAAGTTTAACCATCTTAACACAAAAACAGTATAAACAATGTTTCTATTCCCTGAGAGTGAGGATACATTTCTTTCACTTGAAATTAAAATGCAGTATTTGGAAACTAGAGATTAAAGTGCCACTGTATATATTTAAATAATAAAAACAAAGATGCTGGCTATCAAAATTGCTATAAAATGTTTCATAAAAAAAACACTCTTCTGTTCACTTAATTTTCATATTCTTCTGCAAGAATATCAGTTTTGTCCACATTTTCTGCCAAGAGGCGAGACCTACTTGCAGTGACTATGCCCCCAGCCGTTGAGAAAACACGTTCACTTGGCACAGATGAACCTTGGGCACCGAGGTTACGTTGGGCTAACTTATCAATGTGAGGATACTTATGCTCATTGCTCTTCCACCATGCAAGTGGATCGTCATCCTCTTAATGAATGATGTCTGACAAAGGCTTTGTTCTTCTTTCTTCTGTTTTAAAAAAATCTTCAGATACTATTGCTCTGGGGAGGAGAGGTCTCTCATGGCCTTGGCTCCGCTCCAGAGGATGAACTGGCCGCTTGGGCTTCACTGCTTGGACCCTGATGAGTATATGACAAAATAGACATTTTGGAAACGTTAATAACAACAAATAGCTCTCATGGAAAAGCCTATATTATTGTCCCTGTCTCTTCCAGTTATTTCTGGAAGCAAAAAGTTATTCTCTAATGGGCAGTGGGAAATAGAAAAATTTAACAAAGGCACAAATAGATTAAATATGCTTGGCTTAGTCCAAAAAATAAAATAAAAAATAAAACAGCAATTATCATTAGGATAAAAAACTAAAAAATTATAATATATTAAATAAATCAAATTTAAGTTAGATACAAAAAACAAACAAACACAATACCTGCTTTTGAATGTCCACAATGTCCGTGGTTAGATCATCGTAGATTTTCTGAACACAGGCTTCTTCCAGATCAGGCAGGGACTTGAATCTTGGATCAAGTGCTGTGGCTCTGTGCAGATAATCCTGAACACCAGGGTCATTGTATCTGCCTTTAAGGTCTTTAGTGATGGCTGCCTTAGCTTCTTTGATGGTGGTACTGTCCTCTGCACTTGATGTCATGGATTTCAGTATCATCTTCTGCAGTGGGATAATCGTTGAAACTGAGGGGGATGTTTCTGTGCTCATGAGGGTGATTACATTCTTCAGAGGTTTGAGAATATTAATGAGACCCTCTGCCAGTTTGGTCTCACTTTCAGTTAACAATGCAATGTCCTTGACTTTCTTCTTCATATCCTTGTCCATTACTGCAGAGTAGATGGCAGCCTGTTGCTCCACAGAACGGTCTAACATGTCATATATGGAGTTCCAACGAGTTGTTACATCATGAATTAGTTTGTGAACAGGCAATTCCAGCATATCCTGCTTGGTTTTCAGGACATGGGCAGCTGTTGTGCTTCGGTTGTGCTAACCACCTTCCTAACCTTCCCCAAGAGTCGGGATACTTGGTTTAGTGAGATTGCACTTTTGGCTCCAAGGTTAACTGCTAAAACTGCTGCTAAATCAATAGCATTCACTATATTTTTAGCATTATCTGTAGTAACAGCAATTATGCTATTTCACCCGTCTGTCAGCATTTCAGAGAGATGCTCACTGATATGACTTTCATAAATGGGGCGTGTCTGCAAAACGCAGCTTCTCATTTCCCACTCCGAAGTAATCTAGTGAGCTGTCACCATGAGGAATCTTTCAGTGGCCCTTGAGGTCCATCCATCTGTAGTGAGAGTGCATGTGTGACATTAGCAGAAAGCGGTTTTAACGTTGACATGGGGGATAAAAACAAAGAAAGAAAGCAAAAAAAGGCTTACAATAAGGCAAGAAGTAGGACCCGTGTTAATATAGGATCAGCTTTCCAGCGCTGGAGAGAACTGAAGGAGTGGGAAGTTGGCCGCATATTCAAAGATTGGAGTTTCCCGAGTCAATAACTCCTGAGCTAAACGCTGTTACTACACAAATAACACCTCTTTTCAACACAATGTTTACCCATATTTCTTTTTTCCATGTTCGTTTTCTTTCCTTTTTTTCCCCTCAACAGTCCATATAGGCCCCCACTGTCAAAGCATGCAGTCCATTCAAGCAGCTCCACTCAATGTTGGCACTGGGCAATATATTTGACCCCCCCAGTATATGGTGATGGTGTAAACAGTCCATAAGGTTGAAGGATAGCACGGTGCTGGAGTAGCTGGTGAAGGGGTCCTTTTGTTGAAGCATTAATAGTTCAGTCCCAACACAACTAGTGAGGTAGTAAAGTCCAGCTAAGTGACCGGCTGACTTCTCTACTACCAGCCTGCTGGAGGGTAAAAGGTTAACAACAGCCATTGTATACAAAATAAATAAATAAATAAATCTTAAAATCTTAAATAAAAAAAGTCTTAATTGAACATACACTCAACTTGTTTCCTTAACAGCAAAATAGTTATCAACAAAATCCACCCAGGTTACAAAAAGGGAACACATAAAATAATATTTCCACAGATGAAATGCATCAATAAGTCGAGAACAAAAGAATTTGTCAACAAACTTTTCATTTTGGCTTTTTTTTCTAAGTCTTATTTAGTCAATCAATTAGTCCATTCCCCGAACCTCCTTGGTGGTCTCCTGACTCATTTCGGCCTACCCCTCATTTGGCCGTTCCATTTTTAACAGTCCCTTTTAAATCCTGTTGCACCTTGCTACCTTCACTCCTCTGAACTTCGTCTGTGTCCGGCTCTGTCATCAGCACACCGGTGTCATCCATGAAAGGCATGCTGGATGGGCCACCGGATTTAATAACACAGATTCCTCATAATGGATTCTGGATCGTTGCTCTGAGAAATGAGAATCAGTGTACGTTTGTGCTGATCCCTGTGTTCTGCAAAAAAAGCTAAACTTGTCCCTATGATCAGTGTTAATTTCCAAGTATTTTAAGAAAGTAATAAGATCTTGTATCTAATATTTGTCAAGATTGTCTTAATATGTAGAGCTTGAAAGCTGTTTATACATGATCCTAAAAGACCAAATATTTTTTTCTGTCTAGTATATGATGTGTTTTACTTCCACATCAGTACAATCCTTCATGTTACAACTGTTAATGGTTATTTTAATTCATCTGAACCTGTGCATTTGGCTGTCAAATTGTCACATTAGAATTAGAAACTCTTAACAATTCTGTTTTATTCTACTTTTATGTCAAGGCTTGGACACTGCTTTGGGACAATACAAAATCAGTGAGAGAGTCAGGACAGAAGGATTGGGAATATAAACCAGCAATTTTTCAGATAAATGCATACAATACATAAACATTACAACTTTTGTTAAGTAATGCAATGCTAAATCAAGTGATTGGCTAGTTATTTAATATATCTAACATCAAATAAAACAATATATATATATATATATATATATATATATATATAAATAAAAAAAACACATCTCCTCTCACAATCTTTTTAGCATAACCTCGCCCTCTGATTGGTTGATTCAACAAGGAGCCGAAACACAATGACTGCAGCAGAATAGTGATTCCAGCTCTGTTCGATTAATCAGATTATTTTGTGAAAGGATTTAGAGTAAAATTAAATATGTGAGAAACTGTCAAATGTGTGTTCATTTGATAATTTTGTGGTTATTTAAGATACATTAATGTCTTGAAATAGAGAATTTTATTGACGGAAATCATAAACTATAATATACAGGAACTATATAGGAACTATAAAGATGTTTAGATATTAATACCACAAAAAGCCTAATAAATCATATGATGCAGGAAGAAAATAACCTTTTGAGTTACTTATAATGCATGTGTTGTGAACTGTTTAATGTGTTTATTATGGTAATATTCTCTGCTTTATGTTTCCAAAAGTTTAGTCTATTTTAAACATAGCATACTGTGATAAAATGAGGGATCTTCCTTAGGTTAATTTAGTACACTACGAAGTGAACAAGGAAGTAATATACCAGCTAATTGAAAGCGAAACTGAATAAGTTGCTAGTCATTAGTCAGAAATATAACTACGACACAATTACCACTTCAAGAAGAGTGTAAACACAGACAATTCTGACATTCCAAGAAAAACAAGGAGAGCAAAAAGGTAGGTATTATAGAGCTTAATAAAATGATTAATTAGTATTTTAGTACAGGAGACCATCAGACATTTAAAGCAATGTAAAGTTTAAATTTGGCAATAATGGTGTAATAACAACTTTTTTTTAACAACTATTCAATATGCTTCCTAATGATTGGTTCCTAATTCACTTTTAAACCCCAGGTTCAGTAGCTCATACATACTATTAAATGTGTCAACTGAACAATTTCTTGATGTAAAGGTTTAACAGGAGCATAAAATGGCGGAACCTTCATCACCAGATCCAAAAAAACGCAGACGGAAAAGCATGGACACACTAGATTATTGTAAGTAACATAATCATACATAAAAATAACTTTGTAATGTGTTCAGTTAAACTAGTTCAATGGAGTATACAGTGGATTTTTTCACAATGTTAAAGAAACCAAAAGTAACCTGGTATGAAGGTGTTTGTGAAAGAAAATAGAAAAACTTCGAAAAATAATAGAATGAAAAGTTTTAAATACTGAGTGTGGACATTGGGCACACACTGTTCATCAAACTACGTATATAACAGAAACACAATGTTTTTCTTTAAACCCAGTTCAGTTAGACAATGTGTGTATAATGTGTAACTTAATACGGTTCTTAAAATTATATATTTCCCTTATAATCTATGAAATCTAGGTTCTCATGACTCCAGCAGTCTTCTGTCTAAAGAGCAGCTGCTGTGTTCGATCTGTCTGGATGTGTTCACTGATCCAGTCACCACTCCATGTGGACACAACTTCTGTAAGAGCTGCCTTACACAGTGCTGGGACAAGAGTCAACACTGTCTCTGTCCAGTATGTAAAGAGAAATTCACCAAGAGACCTGAACTGAAGATTAATACAACACTGAGAGAGGTTGCAGATCACTTCAAGAAGAAAAGAGACTCTGACAAACCTGAGGTTCTTTGTGATGCCTGCAGTGGAGAGAAGATCGAGGCCCTGAAATCCTGTCTGGATTGTGGCGCAACTTTTTGTAGAACTCATCTAGAGCCTCATAATCATGTTTCCAAATTTAAGAAACACAAACTAATAAACCCTGTGGAGAACCTGGAGGACTACATATGCCAGAAACATGAGAGAGCTCTGGAGCTGTTCTGTAGAGATGATCAGACGTGTGTGTGTCAGTTCTGTACTGAAGGAGACCACAAGAATCACAACACTGTTCCAATAGAGGAAGAGAGTATAGAGAGGAAAGTAAGAAACACTGATTTATGTATGAATTTGTCCAGTAGGTAAAGATCTTCATCAGTGTAAATCCTATTACTGAGATGAAATTAATGTTAAGCCTTGTACAATTATTCAGTTGGATTGTATTTTCCTAATGAGTCTCTGAAAGGATTACATGTTATATATTATCTTTCTCTCTGTCCTCAGACTCAGCTATGGAAAACACACACAGTTGTGCAGCAGAAGATTCAGTACCGACTGAAGAAGATAAAAGAGATCAATCACTCAGTAGAGCAAAGCAAAGTGTGTACAATCATGACATGAGTTTATTATGTAGAAATGAACAAATTACACTAACAGTGTTATCTGATGGACATGAAAATGTGTTCCTCCTTTAGAGAAGCACAGAGAAAGAGAAAGCAGACAGTGTTGAAGTTTTCACTGCTCTGATTCGCTCCATTGAGAGAAGTCAGGCTGATCTGGTGGAGGTGATGGAGGAGAAGCAGAAAGCAGCAGAGAGGCAGGCTGAAGGACTCATTCAAGAGCTGGAGCAGGAAATCAGGGTGCTAAAGAGGAGAGACACTGAGCTGGAGCAGCTCTCACACACTGAGGAGCATCTCCACCTCCTACAGGTCAGTGTTCCTCTCTCTGCTCACTGACAATGCAGAACATCACAGAACAACACTCACCATGCTGAGGGATTTCTCCTCTCTTCTGCTCTCCTGTAGATTTACTCCTCCATGTGCAGCCCTCCACACACCAAGAACTGGACTGAGATCAGTATTAACACTGATGTGAGTGAGGACACTGTGAGGACAGCTCTGTCTCAGCTTCAGCAGTCTCTGAATGAGAAAATCAATAAAACACTCGATGACAAGTTAAAGGAAACTGGTGAGAAATCTCTACAAATACTCATAAATATTAATGAATATGATCTGATTATTTACCTGGTTACTCATATTACGCACTGTGTGTTTCTCTCAGTGGATGTGACTCTGGATCCTGATACAGCTCATCCATCTCTCATCCTGTCTGCTGATGGGAAGCAAGTGACACATGGAGACACACGACAGAATCTCCCTGATACACCACAGAGGTTTGATCAGTGTTCATGTGTTTTGGGAAAGCAGGGTTTCTCCTCAGGGAGATTTTATTATGAGGTGCAGGTTAGAGGGAAAACTGCATGGGATCTTGGAGTTGCCACACAGTCCATTAACAGGAAGGGGAATATTATATTAACTCCTCAGAATGGATTGTGGACTGTGTGGTTGAGGAATGGGAATCAGTACAATGCTTGTGATGATACTCTTGTCCCCCTCAAACTGAGAGAAAAGCTGGAGGTTGTGGGGGTGTTTGTGGATTATGAGCAGGGTCTGATCTCCTTTTATGATGTAAAGTCCAGATCTCATATCTACTCTTTTACTGGTCAGGTTTTCACTGAGAAACTCTATCCATACTTCAGTCCTGGTTTAAATGATGAAGGTAAAAATTCAGCACCACTGATCATCTTACAAAATTAACCAACTATTAAACAAGGAGAATAAAATAAATATTTTACATATTCCCTTTAAGTAATGTAGGTAGTGTGTGTTTTTATTTTAGTGTTCTTATCTCAGTTGCACTCTAGGCTGTACTCTGAGAATTAGTGAACATAGAAAAGGGGTTTTCTGTAGTATCTTGCTGCTACATTACTGTTATGGAACTGATGCATCTGCTATACAGGTTCATTATTAAACAACTTTAATCGGTTTGTAGTGAAGTGATATCGAGCACAGTGAAACATAGTTATAGCAATTTCTACATTTATGATGTCTGACGGTTTCAACTTTTTTTGGGATTAATTTTTATTTTCTTCTCTGTTGCCATGTTGATTAAAATCATAGTGCATTTTGAAATGTCAGAGCCTGTGTTCCAGTGATTCTGTTCCCCTGTTTCTGTCAGTGCGCATCTGTATTTTCTCCTGTTGCAATGTTGATTCTCTTGTGTATATTCATTGTGTTAGTTTTTTGTTTGTTTGTTTGATTTCATCAAGGTAATTTCAAGTCGTATCTACTGTAAAATCGTTTGTAATTAAATACATGTACAGGTATAAAAGTAATGATTTCACTACTGGAAAGTGATTTTTTTTCCAGTATATACCAAATGGTTTAAAATTAAAATATTATACCAATATTAGTTACATGTCTGTGTTTTATTAACTCATCACACTTTACCACAGTGGCAAAGCTCTGGGGCAGATTTTAAAGTCTGGCCCTTGTAAGAATACAGTGAATGACTGCCTTCTTCTAAAACACTGTATTCAGAGTAATATCATGAAATGTTTGTCAGTTAAGGTGCAGAACTACAGTTTATTGAGAAATGCATGGCACAAAGCTAAAAATATGTCTGTAACCATTATCTCCAACCTTAGAAATTATGGATTACTGTACAATGTGTTGGTTGTGGTTGAATCCATAAACAGAGTTTACTGAGAGACAAATCTACAAAAATAAGTAAGGAAAAGTTGAGAAAACATGCAGACAATCCAATAACCAGTAGAGACAATCATGGGGTATGCAACCTAACTAAAAATCCACAATCCAAAAACAAGAAAACCAAAATCACAGCAGCAGAGTCAAGTGGAGGAAAACCTCATGAGAATGTTATTATTAAAAATGTGGGATACTGCAGGGTGAATATGGCTGTTGCAGAATTTCTGTCGCTTGTTTGATCCTCATTTCCTCTCAGGAGAGAGCTTGGAGTTCGGTGTTATTCAGGGCTTCAAAAATTAATGATCAAATCATGCTGGATGTGTGAAAAGAAATGTTGTCAATGCAATTCAGTGCAATCACATTCAGCCAAACGTACATTTATAAATGTTATATTCAAATAATAAAATTCAATAATGTAATGAATCTAATGCACATCTACTCACATTCATTTTTATACAGGCTAACATTTATAATCTATTTAGTAAAAATTTAATGAAAAAAATTAATTTTAAATTGTGTGCTGCTAAATCCTTAATATGTTTTTTTTATATAATAGTATTGTAATGATGCGTCGTAAGGTTGAGGATCAATTTGCAAGCTTTATTAACACTCGTAGTACAACAGGTAAGGGTCAATATCAGCAAACACAACAACGTAGGTGAGGCAGTAATCGGAGTCAATAATACAGGCAGAAGGTCAGGGCAGGCGGGAAGCAATCGGAAAAGAAGAAAAACAGAACAGAGCTACAAACCGGAATAATCACAGGAAAGGAAACGCTCAGACTGAAAGCCGTAGCAAATCGAGACTTCGCACTGAAATCAAGTTCAAGTTCAGTTTATATACCTGTAGGCAGTGGTGATTGGAAGCAGGTGGCAGTGCAATCAGTCTCCGTAAGAGGATTGTGGGAAATGCAGTCCGGAAAATACAAATACTCGGGAAATGGTTGCCTCTGGTGGTGATCGGAGGACGAGGCAGGCGCCTCAACCATGACAGGTGTATTATTCTGTTTTAACATTAAATATAACATTTTGAATATTCCTCATTTACAGGAAATATACAGTAATTCAGTAGTAGAGGGGTATATAGTAGTCCCCTACTATAATAATAATAATAATAATAATAAGAAGAAGAAGAAGAAGAAGAAGAAGAAGAAGAAGAAGAAGAAGAAAAAGAAGATGAATCTAGACACTATTTCTGTAACAAGTATAAAGAATGTGAAATTGAATGTGTCAATATAGATAGAAAGATAATAAATCTTTACGGATCCTTGTCCACTTCAGAAAAAAGACATAGAATGAGAGAGAGAGAGAGAGAGAGAGAGAGAGAGAGAGAGAGAGAGAGAGAGAGAGAGAGCTTTTATTTCTTTTTCTACTAAACGTAAATGTTGTTTTTATGCAAGCCAAAAGAGTTAGTGTTTTAATAGATTTTTTTTTAAAAAACATGGTGTCTCGACCTTAGAGTCACTTAATTTCTTTGAAAACCTAAAACGTACAAGATATTTATCTCTAGAGACAAGATAAATGTTTCAAATCAACTCAACGCTTAAGTTTTTTTTCACTGTTTATTATATAGAGCTTGTAGGTCCCACTGTATTTTATTTTTTCTTTCCTTTCAGGTAAGAAAGTCTTGAACTAATAAACTCTTTTCTCTTTTCTTTATTATATTGGCCTGGGACACCCTGAGGAGATGCCATTGTACAGTTATTTGTATGAATACAACCCTAGACAGGGTCATAAGAGTAATTTCTCATATGCTCAACTATCTGATAAACAGACCCTTTGTTTTATTTTATTTTATTTTTTCAGAGAAGCATGTGATGCCCACTTAAACCTCCAGAAACTCCACTTCAGATTACACACTGTAGTTAACAAACACAGTTACATGATCTACAATGAAGTCAGCATAAACATTTCACCAACTTGTTCACAGTCACCTGAGTTCTAATCATGCAAATCTGTTCCCCTTCACACACACCTTTATAAACAGACAGGTCACTCAGCCAGTTGTAAAGTACTGTGATGCTCAATGTGCCTTAACCTGCTATTCTGGTTGTTGATCTTGCCTTACTGTCTAGTTTTTGAAGTTGCCAACATTGTACTTAAAGATTGGTCTTGATGTTCACTGATTTCTGTATTTGTTTACAATATGTACAACATAAGGAATAATAATTCAAACTGAGAATACATTCCAGGAATTCTGAAACTCTGGAATTTCTGAAATCAAAATCCTACCCACTGATTGGTCATGTTAACTAGTAGTGGTGACACAGAGGCAGAGGTGGTGTTATTCAGGAAGGATAATCGTGTGATTATGTGATCAGCTGCTCATCCGATTTTTTTGTGTCAGAATTAATTACTTTGTCTAAAAACAACTAATCTTTCATAAACCCTCTTAGAAATGCTAGTAAATATGATTACATTTTTTAGGAATAATAATGATTTAACTTTGATTTACTTGCATTCTCACATCACAGTCCATTTACGGAAAAGTGTGAATCACACTGATTACACAGAATGGATTCTTGATTGCAGCTCTGAGAAATGAACATCCATCTAAGTTTCTGTTGAGCCCCCAGTGCTGGTCCTGATGTCTCTCTCACACTGGGAGAGAAGATGGAGAAGTTTGTGGATTATGAGGAGGGTTTAGACTCCTTTTATGACGTATAGTCCAGATCTTATATCTACTCTCACTGCAAAATGGCTTTCTTGGCTTTCATGAAGGAAGTAAAAACTCAGCAATATGCATCATCTGTAGTTTGGACAGGATAAATGAACCTCACCAAACATTTCCTGCATTTCAAACTCATCATTTCTTCATTCAGTAAATCTGAGGAACTGAGTTTAATAAGAAAAGAACAAAAAATTCAAATCCCAAACAAAAAAATTCCTCAATGGTGGTAAATAATATTCTTGCATGTTCTATATTCTGGCAAGGGTTCCCTCTGGTGGGTCTGAGGGGGAATTGTTAGCAAAGTTGCACAAAATCAGATCTATCTGATTTAATATACATCAAATAATTATAACAATGTGGTTATTTTAAGTGCTTCTGATTCTACTTTGTTGAACAGATAAACATCATAAACAATGCCTTATGTTGTTCAGATGTGGTTTTAGATACTTTTTCAAACATTTAACTGTATAAGAGGTTCTGTAAAATAAATTACAAATGAAAGGTAAACTGTAATATTTTACACTCAATTTGTCTTTCTTTGTTTTGATTCTCTGCTCTTTAGTATTAAAGCTTAAAATGACTGTTCATTTTCAAATGCTTTAAAGCAAGTAATGAGACCTTGCCTATACTATTTGTCAAGATTCTCTTAATGGGTAAAGTTTGAGAGCTGTGTTTACATGATCTTAAAAGACCAAATAATTTTTTCTTTTAATCTGAACCTGTGCATTTGGGTGTCATGTTATGACATTAGGGTTAGGAGCTCTGTTACCTGTTCTGTTTTGTTCTATTTTTATTGCAAGATTTAGACTTTACTACTTCTGTTCAATAACTTTATGCTAATTATTTACTAGATAGCTGATATATCCAAAATCGTGTAGGATACAGTATCATGTGGGATGTGGTAACCTAGTGGTTACAGTGTTAGCCCCTCCAATCAGTCCCTTTTGCCCTGACTTTAGAATAGTGCTTAAGGAGTTGGACTACTGACCGGAAGGTCATGAGTTCAAATCCCAGGTCCACGAAGCTGCCACTGCTGGGCCCCTGAGTAACTTAACCCTCAATGGCTTAGTTGTATAAATTCTATATTGCATGTTATAAAATCTGTGTAAATATATATATATATATATATATATATATATATATATATATATATATATATATATATATATATATATATATATATATAAAAATCAAATCAATCAAATCAGCCCAGCACTGCAATCGTGAGTAGTTCAAACAGTCGATTCCTTGACAAAGCATTACACAACACCTACATGTAATCATTCACAGATATATTAATGTTTTGCAATAGAAAACATTATTTAGTGAAATATCGCACTATAGGGATGTTTAGATATTAATTCCATAAGTAGCCAGGAAGAAAATAACCACAGAGTTATTAATCTAACTGAGTGATTAATGCTTACTTATTATGATCACATTCGCAGATTTATATAACTATTGTGGTAAGATGAGGGATCCCCCTTATGTTTATCGAGTCCAGTATGCAGTAAGTAAGGAAGTAGTATCATTTTCCTGTAACTGAAAATGAAAGTGAATATGTTGGAAAAGATACGTCGAGTTACAATCTCGCTTTTTACAGAAGAATATAACTACAGTACAGAAAGACTTCAAGAGGAGTGTAAACACAGACAAGTCTGACTTTCAAAAGAAGTAAGGAGAAAAATAAAAATATGTACTTTAGTGTTCAATGAAAGTGTTAAGTTGTATTTCATGCTAGCAGATAAACCTTTGTTAGAATGATGAACTGAACAGAATCACACATTAAAAGCCCAGAAAAATATAATTTTGACAAACAACCAGCTTTTAAACAAATTTTCAGTATCCTTGCTTATGTAATTCATCTTTAAGATACCGTGTTTAACAACTCATACATACTATTAAATGTGTGTAATGAAAAATTTTAACAGGAACGTAAAATGGCAAAACCTTCATCACCACAACTAAGAAAATGCAAAAGGAAAAACATGGACACACCAGTCTATTGTAAGTAACACAAATCATACATGAAAATCACTTTGAAACATGTCCAGTTAAACTAGTCAGTTAAGTATACAGTGAAGCTTTTTAAAGAAAACCGCAATCATCTAGCCTGATTGTGCTTTGTGAAAAGCAAAAACATTTCTAAGATAATTAGAATTTTAAAAAAAATGTGTGTGTGTTTGTGTGTTTGTTTGAGACAGAGACAGAGAGAGAGAGAGAGAGAGAGAGAGAGAGAGAGAGAGAGAGAGAGAGAGAGAGAGAGGTTCCATTTTTTCCCCTGAAACCCAGTTCAGTTAGCCAGTTCATGTCTATAATGTGTAACTCAAAACATTTCCTAAACTATAGATATATATATATATAGATATATATATAGATATATATATATATCCCTTATAATCTATCAAATCTAGTTTCTCATGACTCCAGCAGTCTCCTGACTGAAGAGCAGCTGCTGTGTTCGATCTGTCTGGATGTGTTCACTGATCCAATCACCACTCCATGTGGACACAACGTCTGTAAGAGCTGCCTTACACAGTGCTGGGACAAGAGTCAACACTGTCTCTGTCCATTATGTAAAGAGGAATTCACCAAGAGACCTGAACTGAAGATTAATACAACACTGAGAGAGGTTGCAGATCACTTCAAGAAGAAAAGAGGTTCTGAAAAACCTGAGGTTCTTTGTGATGCCTGCAGTGGAGAGAAGCTGAAGGCCCTGAAATCCTGTCTGGATTGTGTTTTGACATTGTGTAAGTCTCATCTAGAGCCTCATAATCATGTTCCAAGACTTAAGAAGCACAAACTAATAAACCCTGTGGAGAACCTGGAGGACTACATATGCCAGAAACATGAGAGAGCTCTGGAGCTGTTCTGTAGAGATGATCAGACGTGTGTGTGTCAGTTCTGTACTGAAGGAGACCACAAGAATCACAACACTGTTCCTATAGAGGAGGAGAGCAGAGAGAGGAAGGTGAGAAACACTGATTTACATCAATTTTGGAAATTATGATAGATAACTAATTTATCCAGTAGTAGATAAGTGTTTAAAGATCCACATATTATCAAGTAAATTCTTAAACTGAGGTAAAGTTAATGTTATTAAGCCTCTAACATTTAGTGCGCAATTAAACAATTGGATTGTACTCTTTCCTACATGGCTGTCTAAAATGAATACATGACTACATGAAATTGTCATAATGTATATGTGTAAAGTAAATGACTAAATATTTATATAAAAACATTTTAAACAAAGAGAAATCTATTACTTTATATATTGTCTTCTTCTCTGCTCTCAGACTCAGCTGATGAAAACACAGACAGATGTGCAGCAGATGGTTCGGGACCGACAGAAAAAGATAAAAGAGATTAAAGACTCAGTAAAGCTAAGCAAAGTGTGTACAACTGTGAAATATCTGTTACATTCACTTTTTTATTTTGTAGAGATGTGTTATCTGATGGACGTGAAAATGTGTTCCTCCTTTAGAGAAGCACAGAGAAAGAGAAAGCAGACAGTGTTGAAGTTTTAACTGCTCTCATTCGCACCATTGAGAGAAGTCAGACTGAGCTGCTGGAGGTGATGGAGGAGAAGCAGAAAGCAGCAGAGAGGCAGGCTGAAGGACTCATTAAAGAGCTGGAGCAGGAAATCAGTGTGCTAAAGAGGAGAAACACTGAGCTGGAGCAGCTCTTACACACTGAGGAGCATCTCCACCTCCTACAGGTCAGTGTTCCTCTCTCTGCTCACTGACAATGCAGAACATCACAGAACAACATTCACCATGCTGAGGGATTTCTCCTCTCTCCTGCTCTCCTGTAGGTTTACTCCTCCATGTGCAGCCCTCCACACACCAAGAACTGGACTGAGATCAGTATTAACACTGATGTGAGTGAGGACACTGTGAGGACAGCTCTGTCTCAGCTTCAGCAGACTCTGAATGAGAAACTCACTAAAACACTCGATGACAAGTTAAAGGAAACAGGTGAGAAATTATTTTTTGTATTTTATTTTTGAAAAATAGGTGCATCCTGGTGGTCCAGCAGCAGGTCTCATTGCTGGGTCCCAGGTCTAATTCCCAGGCAGGGAGCTTACCTGGCCAGTGCAGAGCCAACTCTAAGTGCCGGTCCCAAGCCTGTATAAAACGGGAGGTTTGCATCAGAAAGGGCATCTGGCCTAAAACTTGTGCCAAATCAAGTACGCAGAACATATGATCCGCTGTGGCGAGCTCTTAAAAGGGAGTAGTCAGAAAGAAGAACAACATACCTTTGAGATATAAGTCTCTAATAATAGTCTCTGTTATACATTTTAAAAAAATACATATATAATAACTGATCTGAAATCTAATGACAGTGATGTTTTGTTGCAATTAGTTTCCACAGAACTGAAGAGGATTCAGCAGTATGCAGGTACAGTGAGCTTTCTGATTTCCTCTCATATTAAAATGTACATATCAGCATTACACCACTGCATCATCATACTTATTTTCATCTGTAGATCTCTCCAGATAAAAGGAGTATTAAAGTGTCTCATTATCCTACTCACTATAGCTCCTTATTACTGCCATGCACTAAAGCCCTTAAACCCTTTTCTACTTTAGAAACACTGATCATCTTCTTACATTTTACTAATAAAATAATGCAGGAAACATGAATGTTTGTACGGAGATAAAATTTACAGGTGCTGGTCATATAATTAGAATATCATCAAAAAGTTGATTTATTTCACTAATTCCATTCAAAAAGTGAAACTTGTATATAATATTCATTCATTGCACACAGACTGATATATTTCAAATGTTTATTTCTTTTAATTTTGATGATTATAACTGACAAGTTAGGAAAATCCCAAATTCAGTATCTCAGAAAATTAGAATATTACTGAAGACCAATACAAAGAGAGGATTTTTAGAAATCTGGGCCAACTGAAAAGTATGAGCATGTACAGCACTCAATACTTAGTTGGGGCTCTTTTTGCCTGAATTACTGCAGCAATGTGGCGTGGCATGGAGTCGATCAGTTCGTGGTACTGCTCAGGTGTTATGAGCCCAGGTTGCTCTGATAGTGGCCTTCAGCTCTTCTGCATTGTTGGGTCTGGCATATCGCATCTTCCTCTTCAATCCGGCATTTTGTTCCCTCTTTAAATCCTCGCCTTCGAGCTGCTCCTACGCATCGCCGCTGCTGCGATCCAACACCCTCCTCCGTCCCCGACTCCTCCGGCCAGAACCCGTCGCCAGCGCTGATCAAATTCTTCACTTATTATGCCCCCCCCC
The DNA here is from genome assembly GCF_022655615.1 of Tachysurus fulvidraco. Lineage (NCBI taxonomy): Eukaryota > Metazoa > Chordata > Actinopteri > Siluriformes > Bagridae > Tachysurus > Tachysurus fulvidraco. The sequence goes on from NC_062518.1 coordinate 38,367,566, forward strand.
ACACACACACACCCCCTCTCTCTGTCTTCATTCAATGAAAAAAAAAAAAAAAGTAACAAGCATTCATGCCTCGCGCAATACATGCGCACGGACAGGCGTGAAAAATTCTCCCAGAACAGAACCATTCTGCCAACACTAACTGTACGCTCGCACAAACCTTCATTGACAAAATGGTCCTGACTGAAATCAACTTTTTGATGATATTCTAATTATATGACCAGCACCTGTATACTTTTACTTTAATTAACATGTTAAAACGTTCATTAATTTTCCTGTCGAATATAAATTTAGTTTCTCTGTTTTTTAAAATGATGTTATATTGGTGTTTCTATCAACTTTTGAGTCTTGTGTTCTATTCCAAATCCTAAAATATACCAGTTTTTCCTCAAAAAATGACTCCTCTGTCATAATCTGTGACTATTATTATGTATTTGCAAATAACAAAAATTGAAGACAAATAATTTTTACAAGGAAAGTATTTTATATTTCTCATCTTTGACAGGCTCTTATAGACTGTGGAAGTTTTTAACTTTTTTTCAAGTGAAAATTTAAATACATTTCATTATTTAATCTTCTACAAATCCTTTTATAGATCAATCATGAATATGATCCACTGGATGATGATTCAGTATTTTATTTATTTTTTTACCTGTTTACTCATATCACACTGTGTGTTTCTCTCAGTTGATGTGACTCTGGATCCTGATACAGCAAATCCATATCTCATCCTGTCTGCTGATGGAAAACAAGTGACTTATGGAAAGAAGTTTAAGAATCTCCCTGATACACCACAGAGGTTTAATGCAAGTCCGTGTGTTCTGGGAAAGCAGAGTTTCTCCTCAGGGAGATTTTATTATGAGGTGCATGTTAGAGGGAAAACTAAGTGGGCATTTGGAGTTGTGAGAGAGAACATTAACAGGAAGGGGTGGATTATTCTGACTCCTCAGAATGGATTCTGGGCTGTGGGTCTGAGGAACGAGACTCAGTATAAGGCATGTAACGATCCATTTGTCTCCCTCACACTGAGAGAGAAGCTGGAGGTTGTGGGGGTGTTTGTGGATTGTGAGCAGGGTCTGATCTCCTTTTATGATGTGAAGTCCAGATCTCATATATACTCTTTCACTGGTCAGGTATTCACTGAGAAACTCTATCCATACTTCAGTCCTGGTTTAAATGAAAGAGGTGAAAATTCAGCACCACTGATCATCTCTCCTGTATTTAAGACTAAATGAATTTTCACCTCACAAATTTAATCATCTAGTAAACAGTTAGAATAAAACAAAATCTTTTACTTTTACTGGTATATTGTAGAAATATTTAATACTGGGGGGTTTTTTTGCAGGGTGGAAAAACAAATCCTCTATCTGCTGTAAATCTCATCTGTTGGTACAAAGATGAGATTATGTCTTCTATCAAAAATGTTCTTATCTTGTTTTTCTTTGCCAATTTTACAGAAATATCCTGCATCCTTTATATAATGTTTTATTGGATTAAAATTTTTATTGGAATAATGTATTCTGTATTGTAAAGTGTTACAGAAAAATAATCAACTCCATTACAGTAAGAATGTTATGTTTAAAAGTGGGACCATATTACACAACTCTGTCATAGTACAGTAGAGACAGGGTATAAAGAGACAAGGATGAAACATGGTGCAGTACATGCATGACCTTGTATGAAGCATAGTGTCATAAAAATATAGCATCACTGATCGTCTCTCCTGTATTTAAGACTGGATGAATTTATACCTCACAAATTTAATCATTTCAATCAATCTATTAAATGTTGAGAATAAAAATTACAGTATTTTACTTTTTTTATTTCAATTTTTAGAAATACATATTCCTTTCTGCACAGATTACCGTGACCAGAATACCCGTGAGGCAGTTCCCCTCATTGTGCTGAGTGTCACGTGATGTCATGTGACATGACCAGAATACCTGTGGGGCAGTTCTCCTCAATGTGCTGAGTGTTTTGATATGTCACATGTCCATGTTGTGCAAATTTTTAATTTTCACGTGACCTCACGTGACGTCACGTGACGTCACGTGACGTGACCAGAATACCCGTGGGGCAGTTCCCCTCAATGTGCTGAGTGTTTTGATATGTCACATGTCCATGTTGTGCAAATTTTAGATTTTGCTTGTTTTGGGGGCGGGGCTACACGTGACGTCACGTGACGTCACCAGAATACCCCTGGGGCAGTTCCCCTCATGGTGCTGAGTGTTTTGATATGTCACGTGTGCATGTTGTGCAAATTTTTGATTTCACTTGTTTTGGGGGCGGAGCTACACGTGACGTCACATGGTGTCGAGTGACGTCACATGAATACCCGGTGGGGTGCCAATACTTTTGGCAAAAAGTGGCTACTGAAGGTTTGGACATTTCATGTCAATACTGCAGTCATTATGATATTCTACTTATTATACTGCATAGAACAGTACATGCAATTCTTAATGTTGGATGTATTGTGTGTGAGAGCTTAGAGGACTTTTCGGAATTCCCCATTCAAGTCTATGGGATGTTCGATCGTTGACTACGGGAAAACCGAAAATTCCGTCGGAACTCCGGAATAAAAATTTGGTCCAGGGTAAGGTCCTAAAGAACCTTTCCGAGTTCGGTGTAAATCACTCGAGAACTTGCTTCAAAAGTTTATAATGGAAGTCTATGGGAAAAAAGGCCACTTTGAGCTTCCGTACCGGGAATGCCGGAATTCCGATCGCTTAGAAAAATAGAAGCAACAAACTTCAGACCAGGGTCTACGACATATCCGAATTTGGTGCATGTGGCTCGAACGCCCTAGACCGCATTTTTTTAAATAAATTTTTGTCTAATAATAATAATAATAATAATAATAATAATAATAATAATAATAATAATAACTAGATTTGTAAAGTTCGTTGTGACAAACTTTGATGTTGGCTTTGGCAAGAATTCGCAAAGGCCGGTGCATTTTGGAGGCGAGTGGAAAGAAAGATTGTGAAAGCTACTGGACTGTTAGGGTGCCAATACTTTTGGAGGTGAGCGGACATGAGCATTAAAACCTTTTTCAATTCCTTGTTTTTATTGTTGTGATTATTTTTATGATGTTTTACTTTCTTTGAATAAAAACTTTGAAAATACCCATAATGACGCGTCTCCATGCTACAATAATAATCTTTATAAGTACAATTTGACTATTATTTGTGTCGTCCCCCCCTCAAAAATTGCTCATGAGAAATTTTATATTTATTGCCCCCCCTACTGTTAAATGAAATTTATGCAAATGGTATCACATGATACAAAATGAAACTGAAAGTGCTGACTTAGACAAAGAAGCTTCTAGCGTCATCTTACGATACTCTGTCTATCAGGGGAAATGCTTTGGTGTGCGACTCTTATTCTTGTCAGCTTTATCAAATCTCGATCAGGTATGAAAACTCTGTGTGTGTGTGTGTGTGTGTGTGTGTGTGTGTGTGTGTGTGTGTGTGTGTGTGTGTGTGTGTGTGTGTGTGTGTGTGTGTGTGTGTGTGTGTGTGTGTGTGTGTGTGTGTGTGTGTGTGTGTGTGTGTGTGTGTGTGTATGGAGTAACAATATTAAAAATGATACCGTTAACTTAAAGGCACAATGTATGTCACATTACAGGTGAAAAAACAAAGTTCTTCTGCAGTTGAATTTCCTGTCTTTCAAGTTACAACCCTGACATATTTTAATCTCAATAGAAATTTACCATTTGCTATTTCATTTCCTCTGGTGTCACCTACAGGGCCTGACAAAAATTAAATGTGATCGCAATTCCTTTTGCATTTGCATTTCCAACATCTGCACGTAAGTAAATTACTATTGGGTGATAGTGGTGTGGGTTATATTATGTGACGTCATTCACAGTCAAGCACCTCGTGGTCAGTGAACAGGACAGAACACTTGTGAAGTATTTCTCTACTGATTACCTCTTACTGTAAAGACATATAATTTTAGACAGGTTAAGTCAGTTTGTGGTCTTAACAAATAGCAACATTAATAATGTTGTTTTCACCAAAATCAGAGAAGTGAATGAAAGACTTTCTGTCTGTATTTAATAACAAAAAAGTTAACAACAAAATCTAAATGTTTGTTCTCCAATAAAAACCTGATTAGCTGCACTGTAAGGGGTGGAAGTACAGTATAATCTCTCTGCATTGTAACCAGTTCTGTACATCTCTCCGAAAGGGTTGTACAAATGCACACAGAAAGTTCAAAACTTTCAATATTAGTTTCACAATTTTACACAATTTATAATATACTAATATACACAATTATTTACTTCTATTTGCTATCTATTTACTACTTATTTGAACGCCATTTATAAAGTTCCCAATCTTCATATTTTTTAATCAGATCCTCTTTTGTAATGTACTGACACTTATTCTACCTTATGCATATAAAATGTCTCTGCAGCCTTGTTTTAAAATTAATTTACATTTATCTATATCAGAGGTGTCAAACTCTGTGTAATTATATTTGGCCTGCGAGATCATATCAAATGTGCATTACAGCAGGCTAGCCGCATGCTCCGCTAATACTACAAATCCCAGAATGCCTTGCCAGTGTATTGACTGTAGTCATGAACAGCAAGCGCCCCTCATTCTCTGTTGACAGTCGTTAACAACCAGTTTGTCTTATGTGCTAACGGAGCTAACGTGTCTGTAACGAAAGAATATAACATAAGAAGACACTATGACACGAAACATTATGAGAAGTATAAGGACCTGGACGTAAAGCAGAAGCTCCAGGAGGCGGAGAAGATGAAAAAAAGTCTGGTTTCCCGACAGACTATATTCATGAAAGCAAAATCAAAAAGTGAAGCTGCCGTAAAGGCGAGTTTTATTGTAGCAGCAGAGATCGCAATATCTGCCCGGCCCTTTAATGAGGGAGAGTTTGTCAAAAAGTGTATGGTCAAAGTTTGCGAAACGAACACCACTGAGGCCATCCTTAAAAATATTCTTGTTCGCCGTAACCCGACCGACCTTGTCAATTTAGGACCGACTCAATTTAAGTCCGACCGAACTTTTTTTCTACTCTTCAAACAACTAATACAAAAGCAATAAAATAATATTAACGTATTCGGGCACCATAATACATCTACAAAATGCAGTAAAACAGCTCGACACCACTGTAACTTGGCACGAAGTTCTGGAAAAACTGTCCAGCATCAAAATAAGGTTTGCAATGATGCGCCCGAAGGCACAGGTTGAAGACCCAGTCAGTGACGTCACAATATGCTAATTTGTTTAAAGTCATACCTACGTAATCACCATCACCAAAATTATACTTTTTTTTTACATTGAAACTTACAAAAAAATATATAGACCTACCTACCGACCCCCCCCACCCCCTCTTTTTTTTTTTTACTGTTACTGCAAACCAAAATATTTTTAAGGATGGCCTTATGTGTCTTTTATTTCAAATTTAATTTCTTATGTGTTTGTAATATCATGCTCTGGTTGTTCCAAATCCTGTGTTTAAGCAAAACTAAAGTTTGTTTCCATATGAAAAAGGTTGAACATTACATATCAGTTGCAGTTCATTTTTCAATAAATATTCAGTTTGGCCTGTGACTTTATCTCAGTTTTATATTTTGGCCCACTGTGAATTTGAGTTTGACACCCCTGATCTATATTATCCATATTTTTTGTCCATTATTTCTTTATCTTTGGAAAAAAGATTTTGTGAGGAAAACGTGCTAACCACTAAGCCACCGTGTCCCCCAGTGCAAGACATGAAAACAGTTAAAGACATGAAAACAGTGCTAACAGACAATACAATACACTTCCTAATGGGGAAATTCTTATTTACAATAATTCCTATAGCACATGAAGACAGCATAACTACTTGGCAGAGCATTTTATTAATTTTACTTTAGTTCTGACTGTTTGTTTTAGTATTATCAGTCTTAGTCTTACTGTGTTTATGTAAGTTGTTCTTAATGCGAATTCATAATGTTAAAGTAATATAAATACAGGTTTCCCTACAACCTCTATTTCCTCTTCCTGTGTCTTTTTTTATCCCATGTGGCACCATCAAACATGTAACAGTTCAAGTTACAGAGTCACATTTTCCCCAATCACATGTTTAATTTGAATTATAATTTTTTGTAAACTTTTGTAACAAAATATGTATTTTACTAAATTCATTTGTTGATTTATATCTATTTTACATCAGAACATCATTCATCCACCAGAACAGTGTGACTCTGATAAGTGACTGTTGGAAACTACTAACATGTATTTAACTTTAATGTTTGCCATAAATGACCTGTATTTCTTTAATGTGACCTTAAATGTTTTTTTTGTAATACATAAATATTATATATATATTTTTTCTCACAAAAGCAAGTGTTTTTCTGTAAAAATATGTAAAAACTTGCTTCTATACTTAAAAATAATGTTTACAATTAAATAAAGTCACTCATGTTATATGGACAGAATATAGTGATATATTGTATTTGCTCTGTATTTTCACCACAATACAGAGAGTTTACAGGTGGTTGGTCCAGAAGCTCCTCTTGTTTCTGTAGCTGGTGAAGATCTGGTTCTGCCCTGTTTTATCAAACCCAACACCAGTGCAGTGGGCATGACAATTGAGTGGTTCAAACGCCATGTAGAAGACTCATTAGTGCATCTCTATAGGGATCATGAAGACAGAAATGAAGATCAGGCTCAGTCCTATAGAGGAAGAACATCACTGTTTAAAGAGGAGCTACAGAAAGGCAATGCTTCGCTCAAACTGTCAGATCTCAGAGTCTCTGATGATGGAGAATATAAGTGTCTTGTTGAGGACAAATCCTGGTATGATGATATCACTGTGAAGGTCATTGTAGAGGGTAAGATCATTTTCTGTGATGAAGGTTTCACAAAATTCCAGAAAAACTAAATTTTGCCGTGTCTTGGTTTAGGTTTTAGTGTTGAACCTCAGTTGGGAAGATTTCATTACTGATGTTTTATTGTTACTGATGTTTTCTTTTCTAATTGATGTTTATTACTGTCTGTTTGTATCATTAAAATCTAATATTATTTTTTGCCATTATTGATTGCAGTTCTAGGAAGCCACCCAGTGATAATGATGGAGAGTTTTGATAACTTAGGAGGGATTAATCTAGTGTGTGAGTCCAGAGGCTGGAAACCTGAACCTGATGTTCTGTGGCTGGACAGAGAAGGAGTCACTCTGACTGCTGAAGATACACAGATACACAGAGACACCGAGCTCTTCAGTGTGAAAAGCCACATCACTGTTTATGATTATAGCGACTCTAACAGGTTTTACTGCAGACTTCAGCAAAAACATCACGTGATGGAGACAGACATTATCATCAATAGTAAGTGTCTGTGAATATAAAACTTTTACACTTAAGTTAGATTGTTACATTCTACTGTAATCATTACAGATTAAGGTAATAAAAAATGACACATGAGCTTGATGAACACCATTTACACATCTGAACATTATTTTTACTTTAGCTATTAAAATAACTGCAACACTGTTGTGTGCAATAATACACCTTTTACGTATAAATTAATTGAATGGTTTAAAATATGTTATGTATTAAATGTGGTTTATTTTAGGTAAAGTCTTTGATGCTTGGAAGTGGATTGTTGGGATTTCAGTTTCAGCATGTCTTATTGCTGTTGGATTGATCGTAACTGCAGTTGTTTGTCACAAGAAAGGTAAAATGTAATTAACTTTATTTAATAAAACCACAACATTAAGTTATACTGAATTTTAGACTTAACATAATTGAGAGAGAACCTTTTACACTGTACATAAATATACAATGGATATAAAAAGACTTTGATCCTCAATGTGAAACTGTAAAAGTTTAAAAATAAAGTAAAGACAAATAGAAAAACATAAATATGTAAATAAATAAATAAATCCACAAACAAACAAACAGACAAATAAATAAATAAAAAGTTACAAGAACCAGTTTGCATATGTTTTATATTTGGGGATTTGTTTGTCTTCAGAATAAACCAATCACCTTCAATCTCATTTTAAAAAGTAATTATCATACAGCTGTCATCAATTACATTATTCTGATTAATTCAAAATAAAGATCAGCTGGATTTTTTTCACACCACTAAGAACAGGATTTATTTCCAAAAATGTGTAAATTGTCAAGACAAAAACTTACCAAGGAGGCTGCTAAGAGACATAAAGGAGCTGCAGGAATATATGACAAGTACTGATTACTCTCTCAATGGTTTATTTTAGTTTATTTTTTTTTACATCTCATTACAAATCTGTCATTTTAACTGGGTTGTATAGACTTTTTATTCCCATCATATTAGCAGAAAATTACAATCCACAATCTACAGACATTGTAATGGCAGATGTCCAGTAGAGGACATAAGAGGACATAAAATGATGATAGTGTATGCACAAGTAAATGCTGCTAAAATTCAATCACTTCTAAACAGAGCAGAGGAACAGCTCAATTCTACTTGTAAATAAATAAATAAATAAATAAATAAATAAATAAATAAATAAATAAATAACATGGAATGATTTATTTAATTTAATTAAAACTTATTACACATCTGAAATATCAGAACGCATTTTCAGGAAATGAACATTAAATTAATTATTGTTTAACAACTTTAATGATAAAACTTTTATTAATATTTTGCTAACTTTTCTAACATTTACTAATCTACTGTCACTCTCTATACATTTCATAGCTTAACCACAACACAGCCACCAATCTGTCAGTCACTTATGTAATCTGCAATATTTTGTGTTGTCAGTGTTTCAGTACGCAATCATTTTTGATTCATTTCTATATAGATTTTACACGAAATATTTCAAAACAAAAAAATGTTTTATCAAATCTTTTTTTATCCACAGAGATGCAGAAGCAGACTATTATCTCTCAAAAAGATGAGAGATAATTTTTTGTGCTTTTAAGATCATACCCACGATGTAACTGAGCAAGTTAAATAGTGAGAGGTGTCTTCAGTTATGTGTTCACACTGAATAAATGTACAAAAAGGTATCTGGGAAGTGTGTGAGGTTGGTTAGGCTGCTGTAGTGATGAAGATTTCACACAAAAGGTGTTTGAAATGGGTTTAAGACAATGTTAACTGTTTACTGAAATTATTATAATAAGTTGACTGATCTGAAATATGAGTTTTTGCAAACTGAAAATTCAGATTCAGATATTTATTTGTAAAAAAAAAAAAAAAAAAACACCATTTATAATTTTCATTCCACTTCACAATTATGTGCCACTTTCAGTCTATTTCATAAAATCCCTATAAAATACATTTTTGTTTGTGGTTGTAACACGTCAAAATGTGGAAAAGTTCAGTGGGTATGAATACTTTTGCAAGGCACTTTATGAGTTTTTACAAACTAAAAAAACATTGACTCTTGGAGAATATACAATGTAATGAATATAAATTTGATTAACAGTTTGGTTTGAGGTCACTAACATGATTAGTCTGGCAGTCATATGGGCTTCATAAAATCAATAAGAATGCTCTATAATAGATATATACCACAGTATAGGGCAAACGTGTTCACCTGCCTTCTGTGAGGTTCATTAATGATATCTACTTCTTACAAGATAAGGAACTGAATATTCAGTACATTTGTACACATTTTTAATGGAGCTCTAGTCTAATACAGATTTGTATCTATGAAGCACACATGTCAGTCTAATTAATAATTTTATTGTCATTAAGTAATAATTATACTGTACATATATTCACTTTTATGAGGTTGTTCCTACAAGAGCAACTTTTTCTGACAGTGAATGACATTATCTTTGTAATAATATATGTACTCATTTGTTTGTCAAATTAAATTTTGTTTAAAGACATGAAGCTGTTATATGTGACATGCAAAAACAGAGGACTCAGTAATGGGGCAATTACTTCCCCTGTATGCAAGTTAGTGGATTACATTTTGTAGAATTATATTGCATGTAGGTTAGCACAATGTCTTAGACACCACATACTACAGCTGACTAATAAGTGTAATATTAATATTTTAATATTGTCTGTTTTCAGAGTGGCAGAGACAGATGATGGAAGCTGGTAATTATACCTGAACTTCTTAACTATTTTATACAGTGTATGAAGCACCGTGGGTTGAGATCATGAGTCATCAGCACTGCATGTTGTACTGCTGCTTTTAATGCTGAGACTTCACCAGGAGTGACTGTGGTTATAAGAAATCTGATGGTGAATGAGCTACACCTTTACCTTTACTGCTGAGCTACATGTACATCATAGGCAGCAGCAATATTTTTCCTCCTTAAAAATAGGTTTAGTTGAGTGTAAACATTGACTACAGTTTACTAGTATAATTTTATTTGATACTATTTTGATTAAAATGATGAACTATGTGAGATAGCATTTGTTTATGTGGTTAAAAATATTGCAAACAAATTTCTTTAAATTAATGTGTTTAATCAAATCTTTTTTATTTTCAGAGATGAAGAAGGAGAAGGAGAACGCAGGTGAGAAATATGTTTTGTGCTTTTCAGAACATATTGATTGGAGAAATTATAGATAGAACATCTATGAAATGATCAACAGGCTCCGACCTCCAACAGACAGACAATTAAAATGTGTTAAATAGTGAGAGGTGTCTTCAGTTATGTGTTCACACTAAATAAATGTCATCACAAAGGTATCTGAGAAGTTTGTGAGGTTGTTTATGCTGCTGTAGTGATGTAGTTTTCACGCAAAACGTGTTTAAAATGGGTTTAAGAAAATGTTAACTGTTTACTGAAATTTTACAGATTGGGTGTGTGTGTGTGGTCAGAAGTAAATAAATGACTGAGATTGACTACTACTAAAATTACATTCCATAATCTACAACCATTGTAATGGCAGATGATCCACTAGAGCAGGAGTCGTCAATCCAATACACAAAGGTCTGGTGCGGCTCCAGTCTTTTAAAGCAGACAAATAAGAGGCATTGCTTGATATCTGAGACTGGATATGAGCTGATTAATGTGGAGACAGTTGTGTCTGAAAGCCTGCAGCCACATCAGCACTTTGTGGGTAAGATTGAAGAGCCCTGCACTAGAGGAAAGGGTAACGTCATTTTAAGGTCATCTGCACAGTGCTTTTAAAATACATTCATAAGCATAGCATAAATATTTTATAAATCAGTGTCAAATTTCTTTGTCAAATACAATTTTGTTTGAAGATATGTGTCATGATTCAGCTCGGACTTTGGCCACGTGCAGTTTTGTTTATGTTTCTCGTCACGTGTCTGCCCCGCCTTCGTCTGCTCCTTCCTGTCACCACACCTGCTCCTCATTGTGTCATGATTGTCTCGTGTATTTAACTGTGCCGCGTTGCCTTGTGCAGCACGGAATCTACTGTTGTCTTTGTCCTGTCTTCAGTCCGTGTCCTGTTTAGTGTTTTTTCGTTATTAAACCCTGTTGTGTTTTTGCTATCCTGCGTCTGGGTCCGCTTCCTGCCCCGCGTCATGACAATATGACTATTATATGTGACATGCAAAAACAGAGGACTCAGTAACAGGGCAAATAATTCCTCTTTATGCAAGTTAGTGGATTACATTATTTTGTAGAATAATATTATTATGATAATCATAATTGAATATACAAATAAATCACTACAGAACTAAACGAAAGAAACAAATCAGATCAAACTAAATCTGGTTTCTACACACACACACACACACACACACACACACACACACACACACACACACACACACTTTTTGAATAGAAAATAATAACAATGTATTAAACAGTATCTATCAAGTTTCTAAGTAGATCTCTAATAGTAATATTTTTCTCTTTTCAGAACTGCAGAGACTGAGTGTGGAATACGGTAATTACACCTGATTTTGTGAAAATGTAGGATTTTCTGTGAGTGTAATATTTACAGTTCCCTCCAAATGTGTTGGGTTGTAAAGTCAATCCCCGGGCGCCGCAACATAAATGGCTACCCACTGCTCCGGGTATGTGTTCACGGTGTGTGTGTTCACTGCTGTGTGTGTGCACTTTGGATGGGTTAAATGCAGAAAACAAATTCTGAGTATGGGTCACCATACTTAGCCGTATGTCACGTCACATCATCATCACATCATTGTATTTTGCTCTACACTGAACACTGGTTTGAGATCAACATGTGAACATGCAACAATAGATCTGTCAGCAAGGCGGGGATAAAACAGACCCAAATGCAGGATAGCGTAAAATAAACAGGTTTTAATAACTAAAACATGAAACAAAGACACAGACTTGACATCAGATGACAACCAAAGACACCAGAGGGTTCTGCGCTACTCAAGGCAACGCGGCACAGTTAAATAGACAGACACATGAGGAACAGGTGTGCAGAGACGGGGAGGAGTAAACAAGAGCGGGGCAGACACCTGACATGGAACAAAAACAAGAACACCTGGCCAAAGTCCAGGCTGAGTCCTGACAAGATCAGATTTTCATCCTCCTGGCATTTATAGCTAGATGTGTTAAACAACTCAGAAAATGGCACCTTTTGTCTGAACCTGTGTCTTTTCAAGTGATAGAAATGATTCAAATGTGACTGATACGTGTTCCTCGTTGCCCAAAAGTGCCCTGTTAGAGTGATTCACAATGAAGCACAGAGATGAGCTACAAAAGTGATGGAATGTGAAAGGGACATGAAAGAGTTAAATTAATGTCACGTGATCATGGTGGAGGATCACGGGATTACCTGGGAATAGGAATATTAGTCACCTGTTCACTTAGTGTGGTGGAGAGAGGGGGTGAGTCAGGACGATGTATTCTTTGTTGACCATACTCATATACACAACTTTTGAAAGAAGAAATATCTGTCTGTGCAATAAAAAGGGACTTTTAACAAAATGTAGCGATTGAATAAAAAAAGAAAATTTCAGTCATTTTTATACATTGGTGTATATATTATGATGTGTTTAATATTACTTTATTTGGACTATATTGTCATTAAACTACATGTTTTCACAGAGTTATTAAAGAAGAAGAAGTATGCAGGTAAGAATAATTCTTTACAGTTAAAGGCCCCAGATTAAATCAATCCTAACTGTAATAATACAGCACATAACTACCCACTTTTAGGGCTTCTGTTGCCCCACATTGCTTCCACATGCTCCTCTGCTTTCAGGTGCGAATCTACACGGGATGCAAAACAAACATAGAGACAGAGACATAAGCAGGTCAAAGTCATAGCACAAACCTCATAACACAAGCAGGTAGCAACTGGTAGCCAAAGTACAATAATAGTCCACCAGCGCAGGTCTTTAATCCACCATGGTCACTATCCATATACAGGAAATAATCCACACACGGGAAATAATCCACGGGGAAAATTAGAGAGCAAAAATAGCGAAAAACCAAAAAAAAAAAAAAAAACAGCTGAAAACCAAAACAAAGTGCAACAGCAAAAAGAGCACGACTGATAAATAACTAGAACAGGAGGACGGTGAGAAAACTCACAGATCACGACGTAACTGTAGAGAGATCATCTGGTGAAAATCACGCAGAAACACTTAAATAGCGCTGCCGGGATTCAGAGGCTGCTGACCGGTAAGTGACGTCACCAATGACCGCCGCAAACTGGAACTCCGGAGGAATCCGCTGACATCAAGTCAATATTCACATCTATTTTTACAGTGTTCACTAATTCACATTCAATATTTCAGTGTTTCAGCATAGAAAAGTCAAGTTTATCGTCCGTGTTACTCAGTGTTAGGTAAAGACAATCGAGCCTGTAGCTTGTTGTACAGTTTTGTGTCCTGACATTAAATAAACACACAAAGGTTTTAGTCCAAATTACAGACTTGGAGTAAATCACTGTTCTTTCCCCTTCATTGTACAGCTTTATGACTGGATTGAATTCAGATGATGATTTAATATTTTTACCTGTTTACTCATATCACACACTGTGTGTTTCTCTCAGTGGATGTGACTCTGGATCCTGATACAGCTCATCCATCTCTCATCCTGTCTGCTGATGGAAAACAAGTGACATGTGGAGACATATGGCAGGATCTCCCTGATACACCACAAAGGTTTTATTCATATGCTAATGTTCTGGGAAAGCAGAGTTTCTACTCAGGGAGATTTTATTATGAGGTGCAGGTCAGAGGGAAAACTGACTGGGATGTTGGAGTCGTGAGAGAGAACATTAACAGGAAGCGGCAGATTAATGAGTCTCCTCAGAATGGATTCTGGACTGTGGGGATGTGGAATAAGAATCAGTATAAGGCTCTTGCTGATCCCCCTGTCCCCCTCACACTGAGAGAGAAGGTGGAGGTTGTGGGGGTGTTTGTGGATTATGAGGAGGGTCTGGTCTCCTTTTATGATGTGAAGACCAGATCTCATATCTACTCTTTTACTGGTCAGTCTTTCACTGAGAAACTCCATCCATACTTCAGTCCTTATTTAAATTATGGAGGTGAAAATTCAGCACCACTGATCATCTCTCCGGTATTTAAGACTGAATGAATTTTCACCTCACAAATTTAATCATCTATTAAATGAGAATAAAAAGAAACATTTTACTTTTTTAAAATACTAGACAATATATAATACTTCACGACGTAAACTAGCGTGAGCAGGATTTAAACGTCCACAAGCACCAGAAGTGACACTGTGACACGATAGAGCTCTTGCTCTCTCTGGTGGTAAGGAAGTGCAAGTGGAACTGTTACAATTAATAATAATTATAATTATAATAATAATAGTAAACAACATAGATCATAGTGATTTTTGTATCAGGCCACACAATTTTTAGATGAACAAAAATACTAAAAATATTGAAATGTAATGTGACGTGTTTCTTATTACCCAGATGTGTCCTGTTAGATTGATCATTTAAACAATAGTTCTGAACATATACACTTGGTTTTAGTCTCCAGTTTTACTTGTGAAGACTGAATGTGTTGTTACAAAGGAAAACATTTTATATTTCTCATCTTTGACAGACTCTATTATATTATAATTGTGGATTGTTTGTGTTCTCTGTGTGAATGAAATGATTTAATAAAATTTGATGAGGCAGTGGTTCATTCTGTATATCTCTCTGTTAAAATACTCAAATGAATAAAATTACTTTTAATGTCACTGATGTGTACAAACAATATACTGTATAAGTTTCTTATCAAAAAGTTCGCACATATAAAATGTTGTAAATACATTGACATATCACACACACACACACACACACACAGTGGCATGATTTTTAAATACATACATATATATATATATATAAGAGAGAGAGTGAGAGTGAGAGAGAGAGAGAGAGAGAGAGAGAGAGAGAGAGAGAGAGAGAGAGAGAGTGAGAGAGAGAGAGAGCACCCCCACACCTGAAATTCTGAAATTGAAACTTTTCTGGTGATATTTTCAATGGCTGACCTTCCTGTGGTTAGGGAGTGTGTCTGTCTGTCTATCAGAAATTAGAAGATTTTCCACTACAATATATGATCACATTATCTTGGATGTATGAAATCAAATTATGTTTATGTAATTCAGAGCAATCACATGGAAGTGTAATAGTTATTCTTGAACATTTCCCATCAGGAACAATAGGGGACAATCCAGCTGTTTGTGTGTGTGTGTGTGTGTGTGTGTGTGTGTGTGTGTGTGTGTGTGTGTGTGTGTGTGTGTGTGTGTGTGTGTGTGTGTGTGTGTTTGTCGATTTTGCAGACAATATTAAAAATTATTTTAAAATAAAAATTATGTTTGAAATTGCCATTTACTTGAAGTCACATTTTATGTTAAATTTTAAATAGAAAAACAAAGTCCATCTGAACTGTTGCTAATGTGACTCGCTAATGTCGGTTTCTTCTCTACAACATTAGAAGGTTTCGGCCATTTTTGTCCACACAGACTGCTCAGGTACTTGTTCAGTCTCTTGTCATTTCTAGACTGGATTACTGCAATGCACTGCTGGCAGGTCTACCGATGAATGCAGTCCGTACTCTGCAAATGATCCAAAATGCAGCTGCACGGCTTGTTTTCAACCTGCCAAAGTTCTCGCATACCACCCCGCTGCTACCATCCCTCCACTGGCTTCCGGTAGCTGCACGCATCTACCGGAATCATGCATCTTTGTATGCTGGCATACAAAGCCAAAAATGGACCAGCGTCCTCTTACCTCAAAGCCCTCGTCACTCCTCGCACTGCACCCCGCACCCTCCGATCTACCAGCACTGCTCGACTGGTTCCACCATCTCTCAGGGTAAGAGGCAAGTATACTACAAGACTCTTCTCTGTTCTGGCACCAAGGTGGTGGAATGAACTTCCCCTAGAGGTCCGGACAGCTGAGTCACTGGCTATTTTCAAGCGGCAGTCGAAGTCCTACTTATTCAGGAAACTCTTCAACTAGCACTTCTTTCCTTATCTTTTGCATTAAAAAAAATACAACCTTTTGACACTTTTTCATTGTAACTTTGAACAAATGTTTTAAACTCATGGTATCTTAAGTATGTAACCTAGTGAACCAGCATTAATGTATTCAATGTTAGAGATCTAAGCATTTATGTACGTCGCTCTGGATAAGGGTGTCTGCCAAATGCTGTAAATGTAAATGTAAATGTAAATTTACTGTCATTCGAGTACGACCCTGACATATTTTAATGTAAGGGCTCTCAAGTTTGGAAGACATGCAAGAGTGATATATTTTAAATATGACCAGACCTAGACCAGTGGTTCTCAAACTTTTTCAGCCCCCCCCCCCCCCCCCGTATACAGTGCATCCCTACTTGCCCCCCCCCCACCCCCCCCAATGTATGACATAAAACATTCCAAAACTTGTCATAAAACTGGGGCCCCCTGGCATCATCTCAGGGCTCCCAGTTTGAGAACCACTGGCTTATACTACTTGATCTGAGCAGGTGTTTGGCTATTGTGTAGCCTCCTTTTTTGATTGGCTGATTAGCTTCAGTTCTATATAATCACAGCCTGAGAAGTTGCAGGAAGTATGACCATATACAGAAGTGTTAACCGTGAGGTTAGAAAAAAAAAGACATTAGCAGCGCACAGAGTCGGCTGGCGAGATATGTTAGGGAAACCGAGAAGTATTTATGAAATAAGATGGTAGCCATCTAAAAGGCACAAAGCCAACCAAACCTGACAGCCAAATCTATCTAACCACATTGAGTGTGCATTCTATTGTAAGCAGCCTTAGTGCATGTTATACTTTAGGTGCATCATAGAACAAATGCAAGTTTACACTTGGAGAGTGTTTCTTGGTTTGTTATAATCTTTGCATCTTAATACCTTTTACTTATTCCAGTACTGTTTGATTATTTGAAGGAAGTTTTTATTTGTAATCTTTTTCTTTTTATTTTACATATATTACACACACCTATTTGTATTACACTACTTTTAATAAAAACAAGGCCTCCCATTGTGAGGATCCTGGAAAGACAAAAAGGTCTAAGTCTGCCTCCGTCATTTAAAGATTCAAACAATAGATTAAGTAGAAGACCTTGGAGAGGAGCCTTTGTTAGAAGACCGAGGGGACTTCGAAGAACACCTGCGTTCAACGTAAGACCAACTATTAATAGTTGATCTTGTGTTTCCAACACAACCCCGTGCCAATTAAGATACGCTGCTTAGTGGGGGCGCGGAAGGTTTCCTACGCAATCCGAAAACATGTGTCGCTAAGAGGCAAGTACGTCAGTATAATTACTTCAACAAACAAATAACTTCTCAGGTGACAAAAAACAAAAGACTTCATATTTTGTCCTTTACCTACTTTTTTATTTACTATATTTTGCTTAGCAAAGATGAACATTTCATTAGTTTATTAGGACGTTTTATTAGTTCACTCTGATAACCAGACAATTTCATGTGGATTTAGTCTTCATCTCACTACCTTCACTTCTACTCAAAAATAAGAAGAGACAAGAACATCTCTGGAGCACATTTTTAACACCATGTTTTAACAGCGAAGCATATTTTATTAATAAAAATGCAGAAGTAAGGCGGACTTCGGATAAAGGCAGAACAGCTAATCCAAGACCAGTTGTCATGGGGTTCATATCTCGTATTGCCAGAGATTTTTATCTGGAAGAATTCCAAAAACAACGAGTACCTAACCACTAAAGGGCTATGCTTCAAAGAAGACTTGACTACGTCGGACAGAGAAGCACGGAATCGCCTTTGGCCGGCTGTTGAGAAGGTGAATGAGGAAGGAGGGCAAGAATGCATACTTCAGCAGAGCAAAGGGTGTTTTTAAACAAATTTGTTTTGAAGAAGTCCAAGGAAACAGATAAACTAGCAATGATGTAACTATTGTCTGAAGCAGACAGTAAAGCCCTAACTTTCTGTAAGGATGTGAGTGTTTCTACTAGATATGTTGGTTATAATAATGTGAAACATGTTATATTCTATTAAGATGTTTGCAAATATTATAGTTTATTAATATAGAATATTTGTGGGAATCCCACATGTGGGAAAGTTTAAAGTTTAAGTTCTTTATTCACTCTTGTGGTTAATCTTAGTAATTATTTGTTCTTTCTATGTTGCTTTCTGTGTTTTCTATCAATGCCAGAGGTATTTCTCACTCTCATTTTTTACCGCTTATTCAAACTACTCGGGTCACTGGGAGCCTGTGCCTATCTCAGGCATCATTGGGCATCAAGGCAGGATACACCCTGGACTTAGTGCCAACCCATCACAAAGCACACACACTCACACACTACAGACAATTTTCCAGAGATGCCAATCAACTGTAGCGTCTGTAGCACCCTAAATTTCAACATCTACTCCTCAATTAACCGATGAGCAACCCAGTTTTACACACACACCTGGCTCCAGAAAGTCTGGAAGCTACACAAAGACCAGATTTACATTTACATTTACATTTACAGCATTTGGCAGACGCCCTTATCCAGAGCGACGTACATAAGTGCTTAAATCTCTAACACTGAATACATTAATGCTGGTTCACTAGGTTACATACTTAAGATACCATGAGTTTAAAACATTTGTTCAAAGTTACAATGAAAAAAAAGTGTCAAATGGGTTTTTTTTGTTGTTTTTTTTTTCTTAATGCAAAGGATAAAGAAAGAAGTGCTAGTTAAAGTGCTTCCTGAATAAGTAGGTCTTCAACCGCCGCTTGAAAATAGCCAGTGACTCAGCTGTCCGGACCTCTATGGGAAGTTCATTCCACCACCTTGGTGCCAGTACAGAGAAGAGTCTTGTAGTATACTTGCCTCTTACCCTGAGAGATGGTGGAACCAGTCGAGCAGTGCTGGTAGATCGGAGGGTGCGGGGTGCAGTGCGAGGAATGATGAGGGCTTTGAGGTAAGAGGGAGCTGGTCCATTTTTGGCTTTGTAGGCCAGCATCAGTGTTTTGAATCGGATGCGTGCAGCTACCGGAAGCCAGTGGAGGGATCGCAGCAGCGGGGTGGTATGTGAGAACTTTGGCAGGTTGAAAACAAGCCGGGCAGCTGCATTTTGGATCATTTGCAGAGGACGGATTGCGTTCATAGGTAGACCTGACAGCAGCGCATTGCAGTAATCCAGTCTAGAAATGACAAGAGACTGAACAAGTACCTAGGCAGTCTGTGTGGACAAAAATGGCTGAATCCTTCTAATGTTGTAGAGAAGAAACCGACATGAGCGAGTCACATTTGCAACATGAGAGGAAAAGGACATTTGATTGTCCATGGTTACCCCAAGGTTGCGAGCTGTGGCTGAAGGGGAGATCAGATCGTTGTGCAAGGATATAGCAAGATCATGACCTGGGGATGAATCACCTGGGATGAACAGCAGTTCAGTTTTGCTAGGATTGAGCTTTAACTGATGAGCAGTCATCCATGATGAAATTTCTGCCAGACATGCTGAGATCCGGTCAGAAGCTGTGGCATCTGAGGGTGGGAAAGAGAAGAAAAGTTGTGTATCATCAGCATAGCAGTGGTAAGAGAACCCATGTGATGAAATAACTTCACCAAGAGATTGAGTATACAGGGAGAAAAGAAGAGGACCAAGTACTGAGCCCTGTGGGATGCCAGTGGAGAGTCTGCGTGGAGCAGATGTCACTCCCCTCCATGTTACTTGATATGAGCGTCCTTCCAGGTAGGAGGCAAACCATTCCCAAGCTGATCCGCAAATCCCAAGACTCTTGAGGGAGGATAAGAGAGTCTTGTGGTTGACCGTATCAAACGCTGCTGAAAGGTCAAGGAGGATAAGGATGGATGATAGTTTGGCTGATCTAGCAGTATGTAGCTTCTCAGAGACATCCAAAAGGGCTGTCTCTGTAGAGTGAGCTGCTTTAAAGCCAGACTGTTTGGGATCTTGGAGGTTGTTCTGTGAGAGATAGACAGACAGTTGAGAAATGTGACAACGAAGGTGTAGGGGAATCCATACTCTGAGATGTAAGTGCAGTCGGGGCTGAAGTGAAGGTCCGGCAGATTTCCTCAATCTTCTCCTGGTAGAAAGAAGCAAAGTCTTCTGCAGTCAGGGAGGATGAAGAAGGTGGAGCCGGGGGGTTGAGCAGAGAAGAGATGATGTTGTGGAATTTCCAAGGGTCATGTGAGGAAGCTTCAAGCTTTTCCTTGTAGAAGGAAGTCTTGGCAGAAGTCACATCTGAGGAGAACTTGACAAGAAGTGTTCTGTAAAAATCAAGATCTGCATCAAGTTGTGATTTCTTCCACTTTCTCTCTGATGATCTTAGCTCTCTTCGATTGTTGCGCAGCACATCTGAAAGCCAAGGAGCAGAACAAGAAGTTTTCTTGGGTTTAGTGAACATAGGGCAGAGAAAGTCCATAGTTGAGGAAAGAGATGAGAGGAAAGTATCTGTGGCTGAGTCTAAGGGTAGTGAGGAAAAAGACTTAGCATCAGGAAGGGAAGAAAGAGTGCCAGAAGCTACAGATGAAGGGGAGACAGAGTGAAGGTTGTGGCGAGTAAGAGTGAGGAGGTGAGAGGTAGTTTTAGGTAAGATAGGTAGAGTGATGATGAAGGATACCAGGTGATGATCAGAGACGTGGAGTGGGGTAGCAGTCACGTCTGTAGCTGGAGAAGGACGGGTGAAAACCAGGTCCAGGACATTGCCTCCTTTGTGTGTGGGGGTGTAACTGTTGAGTGTGAGGGAGAAAGAGTCGAGAAGAGACAGGAGGGAAGAAGAATGTAGCTTGTCAGAGGGGAGGTTGAAGTCACCAAGCACTGTCAGGGGGGAGCTATCGGAAGGGAAAGCACTAAGCAGTGAGTCCATTTCTTCCAGGAAGTCTCCTAGGGGACCAGGAGTGCGGTAGACAACAATGATAACAAGGTTGATAGGAGAGGTAACTGAAATGGCATGAAATTCAAAAGAAGAGATGGTTAAATGAGAGAAGAGTAGAGGTGTAAAGCACCATTTCTTTGACAACAATAAACCTGTACCACCACCCCTGCCTGTTTCTCGTGGTGAGTGAGAGAAAGCATAGGCAGAGGATAAAGCAGCTGGTGTAGCAGTGTTCTGTGGGGATATCCAGGTCTCTGTTAGAGCAAGAAAATCAAAGGAGTAATGGGAAGTTAAAGCAGAGATAAAATCAGCTTTCTTTACCGCAGACTGACAATTCCAGAGCCCACCTACCACTACTGTTTGAGACTTACACAACAGAGGAGGGTAGATGAGGTTATTGGGATTGTGGATGAGAGCGTCTGCGAGAGTAGGCCTTGAGTACAGAGATGGGTTTAAGGCACATATTTGTAGTCAAACAAGAGTGAGAATTAAGGTATGGTAGAATATATCAAAACAGTACTAGACACTAATGTTAGAGAGAGAGAGCTACTAACAAACCTTCAATTTAAATAGGTAAGCCCTGCCCCCAATTCACACCTTAAGGGAGACTGAAACTACTCCTGATTAATCAGCTGAGAGAACAAAAAAAACCAACACTATAAAAATCAACAATGCTATAGAATATAACACAATTCACTACTCTAGAACAAAGTGAGTTAAGCAGATAGTATACAAAAGACAGGAACCTACTTTACCAGAAGACAATATAATCAAATGTAGAGAGTTAAAGCACACAAATAACCCCATGCGGCCCTAAAGGACTCATAGGGGCCCTAAACCAGAACACACACACGCACACACACACACACACACACACACACACACACACACACACACACACACACACACACACACACACACACACACACACACAATGAGACATTCCTTTTACTAATAAAACCCGAACATAAGGTACTCTAAGGTTCTCATTCTTATAACCCTTTTTGTATTGTGTTCTTCTTTTAAGGCTTGCCTGACAAAATTATTTGCCCCTTAATTTCCTGACAAGGTGGTATTTTATTCATGTGTCAGAAAACAACATTGTATTTTTAAATGTTATACTTTGATTAATGATCTATGTATGTAATGTACCGCTGCCTTCATACCGTCATTACCCTTCATGTTTAGTATCCAAATGACCACAAAATTATCGGTTACTCATTTTTCAAGCACTGGTGTATTTTATTTGAGCACGAAAGGCGCCATACCATCTTAATATACCCTGGATCAAACTTTAAAGTCATCTAAAAGTTTGATAGCTAAACCACACCCACAGACACCTGAAACAAAGGGAGTTTTTCCCTTCAAAATCCTGACCGAAGTATTGGTCATCTTCCCAAAGATGGGTGGAGTTCGTGACCTTTAAATTGTCACAAACACCACTAATCCGTGGTCAGACTTTCGGAACAGCTTCAAGACGACTCCATCTTCCTTCAAAGAAGTTCCAGCAAGCTTTACTTCCAAGAACGACAACTGCTCTGATCTTCAGGAGAACTTGGAAGAACGTCTGACCCCACCCTAACTGACTTTTCAGAGATTTCTCTGTTGCATCCGGACTCTTGTTCAGTAAGCCAATGCAAGTAACCGTTTCCTCTACCAATCAATTTAGATGCGTAATTTTAAGTAGGAATCTTTCATTGAATCTTAAGGTGAATTTAAGTTTCTGTGATGATTTCCCAGTTAGGGTGTGATTAATTTTTGAGTCTAAGCTTGCGACTCCTTTCCTTCCTTTCTCTAGTTTTTTCTTTCCAGTCTCTTCCTCCCTTTCCCCAATTTTAATTTCTTTTGTTTTATTTTATTTTCATTTTCGTTTTCCCTATTTCTTTTGTTTGTTTGTGTAGTTAGTTTATGTTGTGTTTGTCTCATTCATTAAATGTCATAATTTTGAGCCACAGGTGATTTGTCTCTGAGTCTCGCTCACAAATTAAGGTACCTGCAATATCTGGTCTGAACTACATGCTCTATTAAGTTAATTTAATTTAAATTACGGTATACAGTAAAAGGAAAGCGAATCTTTCTTGGCCGGGAAGATACCGCCTTCATAGAATTAATAAAGGTACGCGGCCTGTTCGCCGGACGAACAGACCAAATAAGTGTAACGTTAATTCC
Source organism: Tachysurus fulvidraco (assembly GCF_022655615.1). Taxonomy (NCBI): domain Eukaryota; kingdom Metazoa; phylum Chordata; class Actinopteri; order Siluriformes; family Bagridae; genus Tachysurus; species Tachysurus fulvidraco. The sequence goes on from NC_062518.1 coordinate 38,390,932, forward strand.
ATTACCGTTAATTTCAACTTAGGTTAAAATATTTAGAAGCCACTATAACACGTTATAGTTGCTTATAAATATTTACCTTGCTTCGCGAGCCAAAATCGCTACACTGTACAGCTAAAATATAACATATGGTTGTGGAATGTAATTTTTAACTATGATCATAAGTGATCATACTGTAGTTCAAAAGGCATTTAAGTTCATCTTTAATTTAATGAAACTCTGTAACAATATTAAAGCTTATATAATAAATGTATAATATAATGTAATACTAATACCAATGTGTAACGGTGCCCCTGACTTACTACATTAGCAGAATTCTATTTTTTTTTTTTTGGTTGGTACTATGTTCGGGTGCCAGTAAGAACCTGTCAATCTTTATAAAGTCCGGATAGCTGTAACAGCACCACACACACACACACACACACACACACACACACACACACACACACACACACACACACACACACACACACACCTTCTGCTTCCGTTCACGTCCCCCAAGAAGATGTCTTCCATCTTGCACGTTCCTATTTTTATAGTATTTTTATAAGAGGAATAAAGCACTCAAGCATACAGTTTTATGGAAAAATAATCAGCTCAGATAATCAGATCTGAGTTTTGTCTCTTATGTGTAGAGCTACAGTACATTTACAAAAACTGTAACAAGTTGATCAGTTCATTTAATAGACTAATTAATAGACATTTTTATTTGTAAATAAAAAGGAATTTGAAATCCAGACACAATTGCAGGGATAACGTAAAAACGGGATTTATTAAGAAATACAACAAACACGTGGAAAAACACTGGGAAAGGCAAAGCAACTCAGATAATAAAACAAACAAGGAGTACAAAAACACCAAAAAAACCACAAGCACAAGACAACAGGTATACATAAGGAGGACAATCAGACACATAAGAAACAGGTGTACTGAGGCTGGAAGGAATTAAACACAGTCAGGGCAGACACATGAACACAAAACGTAAACAAAAAACACGTGGCACCAGTAAAAAGTCCTAGCTATATCCTGACATTACCTTATGAACAGATGGCAACAGGACGCATTATGGGAAGAACACAAGCTAGCAGAGATGCTGTGATTCTCTGAACAATGTTCTGCTGGAAAGCTTGTGTCCTGTCATTCATGTGGGTGTTAATTTAACACACACCATCTTCATAAACATTGTTGTACCCCAAATACACAATTTCAAAAGTGCAGTGGGCTCCTTCAGCAGGATAATGCTCTGTCACACTGCAAACATTGCTCAGGAATGATGTTGCACACAATAAAATAAATCATAATGACTAAAAAGTAGAAACATTCAGAACTCATACATGAAGAAATATATACATGTAGACTTTCTCCAAGATAACCTTTGCTTTAATAATGTCTCGCTGAGCTCGATATCACTTAGCATAGCAATATGTCTTTACAAACAGAAAAATAAAATAAAATGTATAATGTATATTTCAGGTTGGTTAATCCTCTTTCTTGCTCTGGTCAGTTTGATCTCCTCAAGATGATTTTTCACAGCAGTCATAAAACGGTCACGTGCATCAACATGAAACGTCAGAACATTTCACTGACCAATCAGGTAGCACTTACACTATGAATATTAATGAAGCTCCCTCTACTGTCCATCCTTTTAGACATTTGCTTATTAGTGCTGATAAAGAGATTTTAACCTGAGATTTTTATTTCTAAATAAAATATGAATCTGATTGTGTTTGTGTTTGATGACGTTTTAAGCAGAAACAGAGTTTTGTTTGTTTTTATCTACACAGACATCAGCAGCTGAACTTTATACATTCTATTGATCAAATTAAATTCTGCAGTAAAACTCAGAGTAAACTGTAAATGATCTTTATTCATATGTGATTTGTAATGACAAAGATCCACAATCATAATGTTACATAATTATAAATAACAGACTTTAGGATTACAATTAAAACCAGGTATTAAAATAATCTGTAAAGCATTTTAAAAGGGAAAATGTGTTTCAAAAATCTAACCAAAAAAGTAACTTTTTTTATTCTCAACATTTATAGATTATTAAGTTTTAAATACAGGAGAGATGATCAGTGGTGCTGAATTTTCACCTCCTTCATTTAGACAAGGACTGAAGAATGCATAGAGTTTCTCAGTGAAAGACTGACCAGTGAAAGAGTAGATATGAGATCTGGACTTCACATCATAAAAGGAGACCAGACCCTCCTCATAATCCACAAACACCCCCACAACCTCCACCTTCTCTCTCAGTGTGAGGGGGACAGGGGGATCAGCACGAGCCTGATACTGATTCTCATTCCTCAGAGCCACAGTCCAGTGTCCATTCTGAGGTTTCATTGTAATATGTCCCTTCCTGTTAGTGTTCTCTGTGGCCACTCCAACATCCCAGTCAGTTTTCCCTCTGACCTGCACCTCATAATAAAATCTCCCTGAGGAGAAACCCTGTTTTCCCAGAACAAAGATATAATGATTAAACCTCTGTGGTGTATCAGGGAGATTCTGTAGTTCATCTCCATGTGTCACTTGTTTTCCATCAGCAGACAGGATGAGATTCTGATGAGCTGTATCAGGATCCAGAGTCACATCCACTGCGAGAAACATACAGTGTGTGATATGAGTAAACAGGTAAAAATATTAAATCATCATCCAGTGGATTCTATTAATTATTGATTTATAAAATAATTTGAACATGAATATGTTGAAGTTTTTCTGATTCTGATGAGAAATATAAATGGTTTTCATTCTGCAAATGTACTTTAGTAATATATTTGTGTTTGTGTTTTATCACTGAGTCACAGAACATGAGAGAAAAACATTTGAGGAAAATTGCATGAGTATAAAACTCTCACATTTTTGGTTAAACTTGATAGGCAAAGAAATCATTATTGTATCATGCAGTTTCTGTTTAAACATACATGTTTCCTGCATTATTATTAGTTAAATGTAAGAAGCTAAGAAGAAAAGTAGAAAAGGGATTAAGGGCTTTTGTACATGACAATAATAAGAAGCTATAGTGAGGAGGATAATGAGACACTTTAATACTCCTTTTATCTGGAGAGATCTACAGATGAAAATAAGTGTGATGATGCAGTGGTGTAATGCTGATATGTACATTTTAATATGAGAGGAAATCAGAAAGCTCACTGTACCTGCATACTGCTGAATCCTCTTCAGTTCTGTGGAAACTAATTACAACAAAACATCACTCTCATTAGATTTCAGATCAGTTATTGGTATTGATATTTAGCAAAAATTATATAAAATATTATATTATTAGAGACTCATTTATCAAATCTAAAGTACAAAATAATTTCTCACCTGTTTCCTTTAACTTGTCATCGAGTGTTTTATTGAGTTTCTCATTCAGAGTCTGCTGAAGCTGAGACAGAGCTGTCCTCACAGTGTCCTCACTCACATCAGTGTTAATACTGATCTCAGTCCAGTTCTTGGTGTGTGGAGGGCTGCACATGGAGGAGTAAACCTACAGGAGAGCAGGAGAGAGGAGAAATCCCTCAGCATGGTGAGTGTTGTTCTGTAATGTTCTGCATTGTCAGTGAGCAGAGAGAGGAACACTGACCTGTAGGAGGTGGAGATGCTCCTCAGTGTGTGAGAGCTGCTCCAGCTCAGTGTCTCTCCTCTTTAGCACACTGATTTCCTGCTCCAGCTCTTTAATGAGTCCTTCCGCCTGAGTCTCTGCTGCTTTCTGTTTCTCCTCCATCATCTCCAGCAGCTCAGCCTGACTTCTCTCAATGGAGCGAATCAGAGCAGTGAAAACTTCAACACTGTCTGCTTTCTCTTTCTCTGTGCTTCTCTAAAGGAGGAAAACATTTTCACTTCTATCAGATAACACTGAATAGTGACCTTTGTTAATTTCTACAAAATAAAAAAAACTACTGAATTTATAGTCTATGAACTTGTCATGTTTGTACACACCTTGCTTTGCTCTACTGAGTGTTTGATCACTTTTATCTTCTTCAGTCGGTCCTGAATCATCTGCTGCACATCTGTCTGTGTTTTCACCAGCTGAGTCTGAGGACAGAGAGGAAGATAAATAATTTTGTTAAAAAAGTAATATGGCTTAATTTAAATTTAAATCACAATCTTTCTATCTGATCCCCTACTGGAAGTTAATCAGTGTTTCTCACCTTCCTCTCTCTGCTCTCCTCCTCTATAGGAACAATGTTGTGATTCTTGTGGTCTGTCTCAGTACAGAACTGACACACACACGTCTGATCATCTCTACAGAACAGCTCCAGAGCTCTCTCATGTTTCTGGCATATGTAGTCCTCCAGGTTCTCCACAGGGTTTATTAGTTTGTGCTTCTTATGTTTGGGCATATTATTATGAAACTCTAAATGGGTTTTACACAAACTAGCACAACAATCCAGACAGGATTTCAGGGCCTTGATCTTCTCTCCACTGCAGGCATCACAAAGAACCTCAGGTTTGTCAGAACCACTTTTCTTCTTGAAGTGATCTGCAACCTCTCTCAGTATTGTATTAATCTTCAGTTCAGGTCTCTTGGTGAATTTCTCTTTACATAATGGACAGTGACCGTGTTGACTCTTGTCCCAGCACTGTGTAAGGCAGCTCTTACAGAAGTTGTGTCCACATGGAGTGGTGACTGGATCAGTGAACACATCCAGACAGATCGAACACAGCAGCTGTTCTTCAGACAGAAGACTGCCGGAGCCATGGGAAACTAAATTTAATAGAAAAAAAATGTTACACATTGTTGATAAATGGTGTAAATCAGTGGTGTAGTCCTGAAAAAAAAAAAAGTGGTATACTACTACCCCCGCCCACCTCTGCCCCTGTTAACCCCCTGTTCCCTGCCACGTGTGTGTTTTGTGAACTTCTGTGTGTGTTTTTTTTCTTTTTCTCTTACTCTTTTGTTGTTAGATTAACATTAACATTAATGATTGCTGTCACTTTAAGACCAAATGCACGGATTACACACGCATCAACTGTATCACAACTTTAACATATTGTGTGTCTTTGACCATTTTACTGCAATAAACTTCGAAAGAGAACTCAATTCCTGACATGACAGACAGCAGTACTTATTGTATACAGTATAATAATTCCCTTTAAACTAAAGCATGTAGAGATTTTCTCATTCATTTATCAATCTAACACGTAAATAACGTTAAACTGTACTGTGCAGCGTGCATATATTTTAATACTAAGATATAGCAAATCATCACATATATATCGGTAATTCGGCATACTGCCCAACCCAAGAACTAAGTTTAATTTGAAGAAATGCATATTCTTATTTTAACTAGTTAAGTAAACTCTCCTCCCTGTAAAAGCTCCGTGAAGTTGGTACACGACAGCTGTCGTGGCGGGGAAAGGGGACGGAATCCAAATAAAAATGAACCAATTACAACGAAGTTTTGCGAGTAAAAAAAAAATGCGATTCAGTTAAAGGGGAAAAAAAGACGAGGGTAAATTGTGGACGTTTTAAGCAGCAAAACAAGTGGGTATACCGATGGTATACGCTAATATTAAGCCATAGAAGTCGTTATACGCAAACAGCCCTGGGGCAAAAGTAAGCATACTCCGTAGTCCGTATACGTGCGTATGGCCCCGACTACTCCACTGGTGTAAATGGCGTAAACTGCATCTGTAGTTTAGGTGTGAAAATCACAGACCAGAATGTCTACAAGTTTTCCTAAACTGTGTAAAGGCACTTATTGGGGTGTCAGTTACTGTTAGTGTAAAAGTGTTATTTTTGTAGAATAAATTCATGAATTTTTCAGTAAAGGTTATTTGCAAATGTAGCACTTTTGGACCTCAATGTCTATATTAAAATGTTGTGTATTAATATATTGTACTATACAATATATAGTAGTTCTGTGTTACAATATACATATTTTTAAGTTATTTAGTAAAGAAAATTAAGCCATTTATTGAGATCATTTTATAACAATATAGTTCATAATAGTGACAGTCCTTCATAAAATCATGGAGAATATTTATAATCACTAAACAGGTTCAGTTATATTTAATAAACACAAAAAACTAATCATGCATAAGCTGTATAACTTACATGAACGTGATTCGTCCATACTCCTCCTTCTGCCTTTTGTTGGTGATGAAGATTCAGCCATTTATTTCTTTCTGTGTGTTTAAGCTTTTCAGTAACAAATCACAATATTCACTTCACACATGTAACAGTATGAATAATCTTCATGAGATTGTAAGAATTTCACAGAGCTTTCTCATAGCTCTCAGATCAGTAAGTGTATCATTCACAGTTTCTCACTTCTAGATATGTTTGAAAGTGTTTATATTTCACCCTCACCATGCTCAACACTGTACTCTGTACAAACACACACACACACACACACACACACACACACACACACACACACACACACACACACACACACACACACACACACACTAGGCCATGGGGGAAGTCATGGCCTAATGGTTAGAGAGTCTGACTTCTAACCCTAAGCTTGTGGGTTAGAGTCTCGGGCCGGCCACGACTGAGGTGCCCTTGAGCAAGGCACCGAACCCCCCAACTGCTCCCCATGCGCCGCAGCTTAAATGGCTACCCACTGCTCCAGGTGTGTGTTCACGTTGTGTGTGTGTTCGCTGCTGTGAGCTTGATGGTTTAAATGCAGAAAACAAATTCTGAGTATGGGTCACCATACTTAGCCGTATGTCACGTCACTTTCACACACACACACACACACACACACACACACACACACACACACACACACACACACACACACACACAGAGAGAGAGAGACAGACACCTTTTCCAGTTCATTCAGAGTAGCTCAGAGATTATGTCAAATTTAGTCTTTATATTTAGATATAATTGTATTTTATGTATACTTGTATTTAAATGTTCATGCTGTAATCAGTTCAAATATCCATTTTAGAGCACTTAAACACAACAACCTCTAACCCTGTTTTTTAGTCTCAGTTGGTCACTGATCATTAAAGGCAAAGATTTATTTTTAAACATAATTAGCTTGTATTTTATAATAAGCTTCTATTTCAGTGTCACATTGTGTTAGAGACCCTGTTTTTGTCTGACATTGTTAATGTGCACTTTATTCTGATAAATCCCACACAGACAAAACCTCTGAACTACACACCACACACTGAAGTACATAACTTTATTTTACTTGCCTCTTTTCAGGGAGTCAGAATTCACTGCAGCTATAATACTTTCAGATTCGGTGAATATCCTGATAATTTCAGAAATTTGTGTAAAAATAAGGATTTATTCTTGACTAAAGAGCTAATTGTTTTTCACTTTCACTTCAGTCACTTCCTGGTTCACTTCATAGTGGTTGATAAAGGGGCAGTTACACATATGATCACAAAGCAGTTAGTCTTCATCTCACTAGCTTCACTTCTACTCATGTGTATTATACAGTCATTCAAACTGCACATGTAATAAGAGTTTTGTGGTTTATTTATCCTGCAGATTATCCGGATTCACAACAAACTAAAAATGTAAAATAATTTCACCAGCAGGATAATTTTCTACCAGCAGATGGCAGCATTTAATAATGCAGGCCAACATGGCAGAGGGAGGAGGTGAACATTTAAAAGCGGTTTACAGCTTGTACGCTTCTAAATGTAATTATTTAATATAATCTGATGAAAAAAAAATTTAGATGTAGTTTAGTCAAAAGAATATTAAAGATGAATGAGTAGTCCATAAAGTAAATAAAAGCAGTTTTCTGTGATGGACTTGTATAACTTCATTATTACTCAGAATCTTCATGCTGCTGGATCGACCAAGCTGTCATATGTCCTCATCCTCCTTGATCTTTCAGCAGCATTTGTTACAGTCAACCTCAAGACTCTCTTATCAAACCCCAGGAGTTTTGAAGTTTGTGCAGCAGCATGAGAACGGTTTGCTTAACATGAAAGGTTGCTCATATCAAGTAACATATAGGGGATTGACATCTGCCCCATGCAGCTTTAGATTACACTTAGCAATTAACTGATAAAAAAAGGCACTTTTACACTGGATGCAGGTTTCTCATCTCATCTCAACCCACTTCTTCACTCTTCTTTTCTTTTTTCTTCAGAACAACCTACAATACAATCTAGTGAACACAATAAATTCCCAATTTGTATGAAAGAAATGTTATAAATTCACACAAACAAACAAACACAAAAAAATCAGTTCTGTCAGGACCACTTTGTCAAAAGTGAATTTATTAGATGATATGCATAAAATTAATAATGGCGGTATGGTTCTGTTCTGGACAAAAATCCACGCGCCCGTCCGTGCGCATGCGTGGTCAGAGCGCGGAGAGCACTCTCTCACTCACTTATTTTCTACCGCTTATCCGAACTTCTCGGGTCACGTGGAGCCTGTGCCTATCTCAGGCGTCATCGGGCATCAAGGCAGGATACACCCTGAACGGAGTGCCAACCCATCGCAGGGCACACACACTCTCATTCACACACACACTCTCATTCACACACACTACGGACAATTTCCCAGAGATGCCAATCAACCTACCATGCATGTCTTTGGCCCGGGGAAGGAAACCCCCGAGGCACGGGGAGAACATGCAAACTCCACACACACAAGGCGTAGGCGGAAATCGAACCCCCAACCCTGGAGGTGTGAGGCGAACGTGTTAACCACTGAGCCACCGTGCCCCCCCCCCCCCCCGCGCGCGGAGAACAGCGACTAGAAAATAGAATAAACCCCCACAGAACCACTAATCATGCATAGTATTAGATATGCTCGCTTACACGTTTTTGGAAAGTAATAAATGAATGAATGGATAAATAAATAATTAGAGAGAGGGAGAGAGAGAAAAAAATATTTGGAGATTTATGACATAAACTGGTACAAGGAACGCGAGTTCCGGCATGGTGGAGTCGGTTGGAGGAGGAAGTTTAGATCACGGCAGCAGCGAAGCGCTAGAGAGGCTCTATGAATGGGAATTTAAATTGTAGAGTAATATGGATGTCGTAACCGGATTGGTGCGCGTCGTGGACAGCTGATTGCTGATGCACGCTTGACGACGTGGCCTGCCAGAACTAATGTGATGCTTGGTTTAAGTTCGTTAATTTTAGTGAAGTTTAGTTAAGTTCCATTTAAGTGTAAGGTAGCATTAAGAGTGCACAGTAGCGAGTAAGTGAACGGAAGCGTACGTACGAGACAAAATTCCTCCTCCGCCTGTTTACTCCTCCCTCAACCTCCGTGCGCATCTTCCGTAAAGTAAAACCAGTTTTTTTTAACATTCTCTTTTATTACTGTATGTTTTTATACAATATTTGTCATTTATAAATACAGGTACTGTACATTTTTTATATTCAAAACACAAACAAAACAACTGGAATGGAATTTTACGAGCTGGAACGGATTAATGGGATTTCAATTCATTTAAACGGCGAAAATTGTTTTGAGATACGAGCAATTTGAGATACGAGCAAGGTCACGGAAGGAATTAAACTCGTATCTCGAGGTATCACTGTATAGCAAACGGGCATTGTCTATTACAGGTGAGATCAGAAACAGATCAGTCTTATCTGAAGATGAACAAGAAGGCGTAGGTTGACGAGGAGGATGATAATGTTCAAACTTTTATCCCACTTTTAGATTGTTTTATCCCACAATCATATCTTTGGATGGCCCGCGTGGCATAGAATCTAACTAAATCCCAGAGAAAGTTTCTTCAGCCAAGTAAGCAGCATATTTGTCCATAACCATCACACATAGTCATAGCAGATGAGCAAAATAATCCTCTTTGAGCAGGTAAACAATAAAGTTTCTCAAAACATGGTTAAGGTGACCATCACAAAAGAGCATGAGGTAGCTTCAAACATGATCCCTCATTTTACTCTTCAACTTTTTGTTTTATCCCCTACAGGACATATCCTTATTTGTCCACATAGTGGCCAGGATGAACTTTTAGCAAAACTGCATTAAACCCTGTGACAGGCAGTGACTGTTACAGTACACACTCCTTGGGCACATATATTGATGCATAAAAGATTTCTCAAATGAATCTCCCTTCTCCTTCCCAGCACACTTTTAGAAACTGACTCCAATCACTGAGAAGGAACTTTATCTCCTGGTCGAAAAGAAGGAATTTCGTTGGGTCTTTCAACAGGAATACTTCAGCTTTTGATGGTGAACTGTGAAGGTTATTTTGTTTGTTATTTTGTTTGTTTTGTTACATTGTTACTGTAGTACATTATACAACATCCTGTTTGATGCTGACCACAGGTCTTATATGATATATATTGAATTAAGTCAATCTATTTCTATAAAGCATAGTCATTAATCATTGTATGCTTACTATCAGTTAGCAATATTTATTATATAAGCCACTGAAAAGTGCACTGAACTTTTAAAAGAGAAAAAGGCAAAGATTTGTACAAATTACCATGCTCAGCTTTCCTCAACATTTCATTAAAATCCAGTTATAAAATATTTAATACATATTTCATAAGTATGTTAATATTATTCATCACTGTTGGTGAAATTCAACAGCAGTATAAGGTAATCAGCAAAAGTAATAATCACTGTATGATTTAATATTGTAATAACTGTGTGTTTCTCTCAGTGGATGTGATTCTGGATCTTGATACAGCTCATCCCAAATCTCCTCCTGTCTGCTGATGGAAAACAAGTGACACATGGAGAGAAATGACAGAATTGCCCTAATGCATGACAGAGGTTTAATGTGTCCTTGGAAAGCAGAGTTTCTCCTCAGGGAGATTTTATTATGAGGTGCATGTATAAGGGAAAACTGACTGGGATGTTGGAGTGGCCACAGAGAACATTAACAGGAAGTATAAAAGAAGATTACACTGAATCCTCAGAATGGATTCTGGACTGTGATCCTGTGGAATGAGAATCAGTATGAGGCTTGTGCTGATCGCCCTGTCCTCCTGTCACGGAGTCAACCAGGTCCTTCTCTCACTCACCAGCACTCACATTCCCCTGAGTACTAATTAGCACCACCTGATCCACATTCTTCAATCAACGCACACCCTATATAAACCACTCTCAGTCACTCAGTCATTGTCTGGTCTCGTATGTGCTAACGTGATTTTTCCCCGCAGTCATTCAAGCGCCAGACTCCCGGTTGCTTCAAAGCTATCGGCTATCCTTCCTTCTCCCTCGCCTTCGGTGCTACCGGATTATTCTCCCCGTATCCACCTACTCCTGTCTAGGATCCTGTCTCTCTTCCTCCTGTGTTCTCCCCAGCGTGTGTGTGTGTGTGTGCGTGTTTACGCTTTCTGCAAACTTCGTAGTGCTTCATACAGTTTTGAATTCGATACATCTGCTCACGGACTTCAATAAAGATCTCTTTGGTTTTGCTTACCCTAGCCTGTGGCTTGTGTATCATTACACCTCCTCACACTGAGAGAGAAGCTGGAGGTTGTGGGGGTGTTTATGGATTATGAGGAGGGTCTGGTCTCCTTTTATGATGTGAAGTCCAGATCTCATATCTACTCTTTCACTGGTCAGTCTTTCACTGAGAAACTCTATCCATACTTCAGGCCTGGTTTAAATAAATTTGGTAAAAATTCAGCAGCACTGATAATCTCTCCTGTATTTAAGAATGAATGAATTAAAACCTCACATAAATTGATAAGAAAAAAGGGATTGTTCTGGTTATTATTTCAAGAACAACAGTGCAACAGGATATGAAATCATGAAAATATTTAAATACCAACAAAAAGGTTTTAAGTTTCTGAGTTTTACTTTTTAAAGACAAAAACCTAAATTGATTTGGCAATACATACAAATCTCTCATTAAAATCTGTACATAAAATTTATACTGAATTTATTTTTTTAAATGAATAATATCAAACCATAGAGTCTGTGATTACAATTTCAATTATTTATTATTGCAACTTTTATGCAACTTTAATTACTCTATTACTCAACTCACTTTGTGCTTTTGAAACTTTGTCATTAGAAGATTTGTATTATCATCATACTTAGCTAACAGTCTTAGGTGTTATTTTGAGATATCTTGATCTCAGTTACTTTAGGTTTTGGAATGAAAAAAGTGAATATGTAAATAAATATACACTTCATGCTATTGTACCAGGAATTACTGTTGATCACAAGAGAAAACACACCACAGTCAAGCCAGACACACAGCAAAAATAACAGTGTGCTAATAAATAAGAAGACAACTAGCTTCAATAATACCTGAATTTTGAACAGTGCAGGACAAGACAGACAAGACAGTGCAGGACAAAAGATAGTGCAGACAAAAAATTACAAGACAATACAAAAAAAGACAATACACAAAAGAGAATAAACAGAAACAGCACCAACCAGTGTAAATACTGTATGTTCAAACTATATTGCGTGTGCAGAAATATTAGAATAAACACAGTGTTATAGCAGCAGGTCCCTGAGATATTGTGAAAGTTTGTGCAAAACAGCAAAGTGACCAGGTGAAGTTTTCCGCTAGATGAACACCAAGAAATGTGGTGCTCTTGACAATCTCCACAGATGATCCATCGATGTTCAGTGGAGAGTGGTCACTCTGTACTCTTCTGAAGTCAACAACCATCTCTTTAGTTTTATCAACATTCAGAGACAGGTTGTTGGCTCTACACCAGATTGTTAGATGTTGCACCTCCTCTCTTTATGCTAACTCGTCGTTCTTGCTGATGAGATACACCACGGTTGTGTCAATGGCGAACTTCATAATATTAATGAAAAATCATTCATTTTTAAGAGAGTTAATTAGAGAATTAATTTTAAAAAAGAGCAAAAAAAATAACAGTTTGTTAGCTACTTCTATTGTTTTAGACTTATCGATGCATTTCATCTGTGAATATATTATTTTATGTGTTCCCTTTTTGTAACCTGGGTGGATTTTGTTGATAACTATTTTGCTGTTAAGGAAACAAGTTAAGTGTATGTTTAATTAAGACTGATTTTATACAATGGCTGTTGTTAACCTACAGCAGGCCGGTAGTAGAGAAGTAAGCCGGTCACTTAGCTGGACTTAACTACCTCACTACTGTAGTTGTGTTGGGACTGAACTATTAATGCTTCAACAAAAGGACCCTTCACTGGCTACTCTTTAACCAGCACCGTGCTATCCAACAAACTTATGGACTGTTTACACCATCATGAGGGTTGTAATATATTGTCCAGTGCCTCCACTGAGTGGAGCTGCTTGAATGGACTGTATGCTTTGACAATGGGGGCCTATACAAACTGTTCAGGAAAAAAAAAGAAAGAACGAACATGGAAAAAATAAATATGGGTAAACATTGTGTTGAATGTATTTCTGCCTTCTAATAACACTGTGACTCTATGGTAATATTTTTGTTAAGGTGTGTGTTGATGTATTTTGTATCCTTCATGTCATGGTGCTGGAGTGGTGTTAAGTTTAATCACCATCCAGAGTGGGGGTAGTGTTGTGGGAGAGGGCAAATAGGAGCTGTCGCTTTAAGATCGCTATCTAGGTGTAGTAGTCCACATTGAAATGCATTGTGGGTAATGTAGTTTGCGAAATGTGCTGAGGTGACGTGCGCTCTCACTGTGTGTTGTGTAGGTGAAATCAGGGGGAAAGTTTGTACTCTGCTTTGTTTAAAGTTCACTCAAGTCAAGTCAGTCCACCCGGGAGCTGTTTCGTCTCATTTTTTGCACTAACATGAATTGACGAGTTGTTACGCTGCTGCCAGGAATCACTGAAGCGGAGAAAGTAACAAGAGGGAGTCTGCAAACCTGAGCGACTTGTGAGGGTGGTGATGATTCCTGTAGCATGAGGGATTTGTAATAATAAAGAAAAGAGGAGACAGTGCATTAGATCCTCTATGGGGTTTACTTACCTCTCTCTCTCTGCTGAGCCTGTTTCTCAGTGTAGCGGCATTCAGCATTACATTATACATTTTTAAGTTATTTATAAAGTTTAAAGGACTTATGTAATAATCAATAAAGATGACTCGTAATTATTTTATCAAATTATTAATTTTGTTAAAGGCATCAATTGAACAATTTGTAAATATAATTTTTATAACACAGTAATATTTAATGTATAAAAGAAATGTCAACAGCAAGTAATAACAACATACAGTTGTGCTTAAAAGTTGGCATACCTTGGGAGAATTTGCAAGATGTGTACTATTTTATAAAGAAAACATGAGTGAGAAGGCAAAACAAATGTATTTTATTGTTTATAGGACTCAGGATAATATGTAAGGCATAACAGAATGGCACAATTATCAAACAAAACATAACAAAAAAAAAGAAAATAAGCAAATAATCGCTGTTCAACAGCTTGCATACCTTTAGTACTAAATATGGTGTATTTCCCACTTCAGCATTAATGATAACAACATACAGGATTACAGGATTCTAGACTGGATTACTGCAATGCACTGCTGGCAGGTCTACCTATGAACGCAATCCGTCCTCTGCAAATGATCCAAAATGCAGCTGCCCGGCTTGTTTTCAACCTGCCAAAGTTCTCGCATACCACCCCGCTACTGCGATCCCTCCACTGGCTTCCGGTAGCTGCACGCATCCGGTTCAAAACACTGATGCTGGCCTACAAAGCCAAAAATGGACCAGCCCCCTCTTACCTCAAAGCCCTCATCATTCCTCGCACTGCACCCCGCAACCTCCGATCTACCAGCACTGCTCGACTGGTTCCACCATCTCTCAGGGTAAGAGGCAAGTATACTACAAGACTCTTCTCTGTACTGGCACCAAGGTGGTGGAATGAACTTCCCATAGAGGTCCGGACAGCCGAGTCACTGGCTATTTTCAAGCGGCGGTTGAAGACCTACTTATTCAGGAAGCACTTCAACTAGCACTTTTTTCCTTATCTTTTGCATTTAAAAAAAAACAAAAAAAAAAAAAAAAAAAACCTTTGACACTTTTTCATTGTAACTTTGAACAAATGTTTTAAACTCATGGTATCTTAAGTATGTAACCTAGTGAACCAGCATTAATGTATTCAGTGTTAGAGATTTAAGCACTTATGTACGTCGCTCTGGATAAGGGCGTCTGCCAAATGCTGTAAATGTAAATGTAAATGTAAATGATGGCATGCAGTGTTTTGGAATAATTGTGCATTAAGTGTTTAATTCTCTCAGTTTGTATAGCTGCCCATTCTTCTTGGCAAAATGTCTCGTTCTTGTAATTTTTTTAGGCTGCTTTGCACAAACTACACAACTGAGATCTCCCTAAATTGGCTCAATGATATTGATGTCAGGAGACAGTAATGGGCTCCAAAACCTTCACCTTTTTCACCTGTCAATCCTGCCTCACGATTTCAATTATTGTCATTTTGGAACATCCGAGAGCTTTCCTTGCACAGCTGTCTTGCTGTAGAATGCAAACTGTCTAGTATTTTCTGATAACATGCTGCATTCATCTTGCCATTACTTTTTGCTAATTTCCTGTACCACTGGAGCTCACTCCATAGTGTTTATGGTTGTGACTATAAAGTTACATTTTGGTCTAAATATTAAATATTAGAGTTTTTATGATAATTCACTAGGAAATCAATATCAGATGCTTAAAACAGAAAAGTTTAAACAACCGACATAGCACAATATCATAATCACTTATCATGTAAATAATAAACGATCTGTTACAGATGGAAAACAATAAAAATAAATTCCCCATAATTATAGGTATATTTGATATTATTTACAGCTATGAACAATTACACAATGTCTGCTTAATATCATCAATAAGCCATCCATCAGCCATAAGTCACATTAAGCTCCTCTTTACTGAACCATAACAAAGTTTTATAAACAGATTTTTTCAACCACTTTTAAACCTTTGGGCTTAATTTTTAATCATGTTTAAAGAAATACATTTGAACCAATTCAATGTGCATCAAAGTTACAGGAAGAGACAGAGAGGAAGCTTCTGAAAAGATATCACATGATACAAAATGAAAATCAAAGTGTTGACTCCGACAAAGAAGCTTCTAGCGTCGTCTTACGATACACTTTCTCTTCAGGGAAAATGCTTTGGTGTGTGACTCTTATTCTTGTCAGCTTTATCACATCTCAATCAGGTATGAAATCTCAGTGTGTGTGTGTGTGTGTGTGTGTGTGTGTGTGTGTGTGTGTGTGTGTGTATGGAGTGACAATATTAAAAATGATACCGTTTACTTGAAGGCACAATGTATGTCACATTTTAAATAGAAAAACAAAGTTCATCTGTAGTTGAATTTCATGTCTTTCAAGTTACAACCCTGAGATATTTTAATCTCAATAGAAATTCACCATTTGCTATTTAACTTCCTCTGTCACGTACAGAACCTAACAAAACTTAAATGTGATCGCAATTCCCTTTGCATTTGAATTTCCAACATCTGCACCTTGGGGGGAGGGGGTTTAGTATTATGTGACGTCATTCACGGTCAAGCAACTCGTGGTCAGTGAACAGGACAGAACACGTGTGAATTATTTCTCTACCGATTACCTCTTACTGTAAAGACATATAATTTTAGTTAGGTTAAGTGAGTTTGTGGTCTTAACAAATAGCAACAATAATAATGTTGTTTTCACCAAAATCAGAGAAGTGAATAAAAGGCTTTCTGTCTGTATTTAATAACAGAAAAGTTCTCAACAAAATCTAAATGTTTGTTCTCCAATAAAAACCTGATTAGCTGCACTGTAAGGGGTGGAAGTATAATCTCTCTGCATTGTAACCAGTTCTCTATATCTCTCTGAAATGGGTTGTACAAATGCACACAGAAAGAAAAGTCTAAACTTTCAATATTAGTTTCACAATTTTACACAATTTATAATATATTAATACACAATTATTCACCTCAAGATTGAATTTTAGTCTAAAAACTTGTTTCTGGGATAAATCTCATTTAAGTTAACTTTCTAAGCCTTTGTAGGAAGAGGAGTAGATGAATACATTATAATAGGGTTTGGGTAAACTGCTTGTAAAAGATTTAATACAACTCGATTTGTATATTTTCTATCACAAAAGTAATGGGAAAACCTCAGAGTACTTTATCTTTAACCATTAGTTACCGACAGACAATATACTGTTTTAAGAAAATAGCACACTGCTAGGCACGGGCAAGAGTAAAAAGGTTCACAATTTATTTGTTCTGTTGTGAAACAGAACCCAACGCTCCTCATGTAGCATGAGAGAGGAAGGGCTCTGATCATTCATTATACTGTGATTTTATAGACATGATTCAAACAGAGAAAAAGGAAGGAAAACTTCCTCAATCATTGGCTAGATGTACAACGACTGATTGTCTCCTGATCAGGAGAATCTTACCCTTACCGAGGTCTGCATAGAGTTGTTTATGAGCCAACTCGTCTCCAGCTCATTCTGACCCTCTAATATTTTATACAAACAATCTCTGGTAATAACAATTTCTAGTCACTACCAACATCTGGTCCTGCACACAGAAGGTCAGAACTTCACAAACAGCTTCTTAGTAAAAATGTCCATCACAATACCAAAAATAATGATTATTTTGGAGAAAGGACTTTAACCATTTTAATTTTAAACAACATTTATCATGTTGAAATCAATTGCATTTATTCCCCATCTCCATGTTTTAAATCAGATCCTCTTTTGTAATGTTTTGACACTTATTCTTCCATATTAATTTAAAATTTACTCTATTTATTAATTTTTTCATACCTTTTTATGGTAAGGAGAAGTCTGGGTAAATGATCCTGGATAAAATATCCATCTTAGACAGAACGATCCTCCCAAAAATTGTAAGATGTCTCTGCAGCCATCTGTTAAAATTTATTTACATTTATCTATATTATCCATGTATTTTTATCCGTTATATATTTTTAGATATAATGATTCCCAAATACTTTACTTCCTTCTTAATTTGAATGTTGTATAAAGACTTTAGTGAGCAGTTATGTAGAGTTTACATCTCACATATGACTGCTCCGGGTGTGTGTTCACGGTGTGTGTGTGTTCACTGCTGTGTGTGTGCACTTTGGATGGATCAAATGCAGAGAACGAATTCTGACTATGGGTCACCATACTTAGCCATATGTCACGTCACTTTTTCACTTTCAGATTCAACATTAAACCTGAATTTTTTATTAGTATGGGATAGCAGTTCTGCAACCATTATAAATAATAGAGGTGAGCTACCACAATCTTTACAAATTCCTCTTTTAATTAGAAATCTTGGACAGGTTCAATAACCCAGAGCTACAGAGCTATTGATATCATTATATAACTTCTTTATGAAATTAATAAAACACACAGAGCTAAAGAGTAAATAAAAACTGCACATATTCTGAATATTGAATTATGTGGCTGTTTTTACAAAGACAAGTAGGAAACGCCATTGCAAATATTATTTGCCATTCCTTTTTAATATTGTCCACAAAATTCTTCCAGATACTGCACACATTAACAAACTTCAAGCCACACCGACTGCATGTAGAAACACTCTGCAATCTGAGAAAACATCAGAACCACTGCAATAAACTGAAAACACAGAATACGTTGTTGATAAGGAAATGGAAATGTTTTAAAAGAACATGTGATATCAAGTTGCCTTCAAGTAGTATACCTGTATAATTATTATACATCCCATTTCTGAAGTGATAATATAAGCATCATGTGTAAATGCTTTGTTGTTGTAAAGAACATGAAACCTGCACAACGCCAGGTTTATTCATACATATTTTCTTCTCTTTTATAAATTTTATATTTAACAACAAAGCACAGATTATTTAGGTATCTTGCTAACGATAAAGGAATTTTCTTGCTTATATACATAAATAAATATGACTAAAACATCCACCACTAACAATAAAATAGTTTAAGTAAGATTAACCTGTTCATATAAAGTGCATGTGTGCAACCTTGTTCAAACAGTGCAAGACAAAAACAGTGCAAGACCTGAGACAGTGTAAACAGACAATACACTTCCTAGTGGGGAAATTCTTACTTACAATAATTCCTATAGCACCTGAAGACAGCATAACTACTTTGCAGAGCATTTTATTTATTTTACTTCAGTTCTAACAGTTTAATTTAGTATTATCAGTCTTAGTCATACTGTGTTCATGTAAGTTGTTCGTAATGCAAATTCATAATATTAAAGTAATATAAATACAGGGTACCCTACAACCTCTATTTCCTCTTCCTATGTCCTTTTTTTATCCCATGTGGCACCATGTGATGTAATAGTTCAAGTTACAGAGTCACATTTTCCCCATTCACATGTTTAATTTGAATTATGATTAGTTGTAAACTTTTGTAAACAAATGTTTTTTTCTAAATTAATTTGTTGATTTATATCTATTTTACATCAGAACATCATTCATCCTCCAGAACAGTGTGACTCTGATAAGTGACTGTTGGAAACTACTAACATGTATTTAACTTTAATGTTTGCCATAAATTACCTGTATTTCTTTAATGTGACCTTAAATGTTTTTTGTAATAAATAAATACTATAGATTTTTTGTGACAGTGTTTTTCTGTAAAAATATGTAAAAACAATGTATACAATTAAATAAAGTCAGTCATGTTACATGCACAGAATATAGTGATATATTGTATTTGCTCTTTTTTTCACCACAATACAGAGAGTTTACAGGTTATTGGTCCAGAAGCTCCTCTTGTTGCTGTAGCTGGTGAAGATCTGGTTCTGCCCTGTTTTATCAAACCCAACACCAGTGCTGTGGACATGACAGTGGAGTGGTTCAAACTCGATGTAAAGGACTCATTAGTGCATCTCTATAGGGATCATGAAGACAAAAATGAAGGTCAGGCTCAGTCCTATACAGGAAGAACATCACTGTATAAAGAGGAGCTACAGAAAGGCAACACTTCACTCAAACTCTCAGATCTCAGAGTCTCTGATGAAGGAGAATATAAGTGTCTTGTTGAGGACAAATCCTTGTATGATGACATCACTGTGAAGGTCATTGTAGAGGGTAAGATCAATTTCTGTGATGAAGGTTTCACAAAATTTCAGAAAAACTAAATTTTATGTTTTATTGTTACTGATGTTTTCTTTTCTAGTTGATGTTTAATACTGTCTGTTTGCATCATTAAAATCTAATATTATTTTTTGCCTTTATTGACTGTAGCTCAGGGAAGCCACCCAGTGATAATGATGGAGAGTTTTGATAACTCAGGAGGGATTAATCTAGTGTGTGAGTCCAGAGGCTGGAACCCTGAACCTTATGTTCTGTGGCTGGACAGAGAAGGAGACAATCTGACTGCTGAAGATACACAGATACACAGAGACACTGAGGGCTTCAGTGTGAAAAGCCGCATCACTGTTTATGATTATAGCGACTCTAACAGGTTTTACTGCAGACTCCAGCAAAAACATCACATGATGGAGACAGACATTATCATCAATAGTAAGTGTCTGTGAATATAAAACTTTTATACTCAAGTTAGATTGTTACATTCTACTGTAATCATTACAGATTAAGGTAATAAATAATGACACATGAACTTGATGAACACCATTTACACACCTGAACTTACATGTTATTTTTATATTAACTATTAACAATAACTGCAGCACTGTTGTGTGTAATAATACTGTCATGATCAGCACACCTGCCTCACCTCCGCACCCACAACGGAGAGAATCGTTTCCGGAATACTAAGCGCTCCCGGACTACACTTCCCAATACACCCCGCTCAACCAGAAAAATTCTGAGCGTTTTTCTGATTGTTGTTGGGTATTCGCGTGAAATAATAAGGCCATACACCGAGTACCAAACAGGTTGCTTTTACTGAACATTAACAACATGTGCAACTTCACTTCTTCTCTCCTGCTACCCCTCTAGCTATCACACACTAGCTCCATCTAGTGTACATCTATTAATTAGCAATGTAATGAGAACACAACAATTGTTTTTCCGATTGTTTTGACTTTGTTTCTGTTACCTGTCTCTCTGATTGTTTGCTGCCTGCCCTGACCTTCTGCCTGTCCCTCGATTTCGATTTTGCCATTTCTCTGATATTGTGTTTGCCGTGCTTGACCCTGCCTGTCTGTTCTGTCGATATTAATAAATACGCTGCAAATGGATCCATACGACTCCGCTTCGTTACAGAAGACTTTGCCACCGAGCGATCCAGCAGCCGTCTCTCAGCTTGGCACCCAGCTCTCCGCTCAAGCCCAGCAGCTTGCCGGACACCACCGGCACTGGCGCCCCTTCCGCCGGCCGATCCAATTGCGACTCCAGCTGTCACCAGCTCGCGGCTCGCGTTTCCGGAAAAGTTTAACGGAGGTCCTGGAAAATGCAGAGGTTTCTTAATGCAGTGCCAGTATCCGACCGCCGGTAGCCGCGTAGCGTTTGTATGCACGCTCCTCACCGGGAAAGCGTGAAAACTTCCTCTCCCAATTCCGCGCTGTCTTCGAGCACTCCGCCACGGGCGAAAGCACAGAGGGGCGTTTGTTGGCCGTATCTCAGGGCGATCGTCCCGCCACTGAGTACGCGCTGACATTCCGTACGCTCGCCGCCGAGACAGGTTGGGAGGAGCGACCCCTGAAGGTGATCTACCGCAAAGGGCTGCATCCGGATCTACAAGCCGAGCTCGCCTGCCGTGATGAAGGGAGAGATTTGACGGAGTTCATTGACCTGTCCATCCGCATTGACAATTTGATGCAGACACGTCCATGCAGCTCGACGCCACGCACCTCACACCTGAGGAGAAAGCAAGACGCTTCTGCTTCCAACTCTGCCTCTATTGCGGAGAAGCCAGACACAGACTGGCCGCCTGCCCCAACAAGCCACCCGGCAGACGGAACACATCGGTGAGTTCTGACCCGCTCATTCCTCAATCTTCAAACTGCGCGGTGGTGCAAGTACAAGTTGAAATACAGGGGAAAATGATTAATCTGTCCGCGCTAATCGATTCCGGCGCCACGGGTAATTTCATGTCAAGGGAGTTTGTGCAAGCTTATGACGTGCCGGTAACCCCGTGTGCTTTTCCTTTGGCAGTGGAGGCGGTAGACAGCAGGCCGCTCACCACCAAGAATACCTGCCTTTCCCCATCATCCTCTCCCCGCGTCACACCCTCATCCTAGGCTTCCCCTGGCTCCAACTTCACAACCTCGTCATCTCTTGGAGAGACCTGCACATATCAAGCTGAGGCGAAGCATGCCACCGACACCAGCCACTCCCTACGGAAACCCCACGACCCAGCACCACGCTTTCCGTATGCTCCACCTCCACCACCTCTAAACTCCCAGCGGAGTACCAAGACCTGACGGAAGCCTTCAGCAAAACTCGGGCCACCGAACTGCCACCGCACCGTGTGACTGCGCCATAGAGCTTCTGCCTGGATCCACTCCGCCCAGAGGGAGAATCTTTTCGCTGTCGCAGCCAGAGACGGCAGCCATGAAAGCTTACATCGAGGAGGAGCTCCAGAAGGGCTTCATCCGACCCTCCGTCTCCCCGGCATCCTCCGGGTTCTTCTTCGTGAAGAAAAAAGATGGAGGCCTCCGCCCATGCATTGACTACCGGGCGCTGAACGACATGACAGTCAAGTTCCGGTATCCTCTTCCGCCTTTTCGACCCAATCAGGCCATTATGAATATTTAGTCATGCCGTTCGGCCTTTCGAACAGTCCCACTGTGTTCCAGTCATTCATTAATGACGTGTTCCGCGACATGCTGGACCGCTGGGTGGTCGTATACATCGACGACATCCTTATATATTCAGAAACCATGGAGGAACACATCTGGCACGTGCGGGCAGTCCTTAAACGCCTCATCCAACACCGTCTGTACGCCAAGGCCGAAAAATGCGTTTCGTGGTTTCAGCACGATTGCGGCCCCGCTCACCTCCATGACCAAAAAAGCCTCCACTCGGCTTACCTGGTGCCTTGAAGCTATAACGGCATTCCGGCGCTTGAAAGTGAGCTTCACCTCAGCTCCCATCCTCCACCATCCGGATCCAGACCGGCTGTTCATAGTAGAGGTGGACGCCTCTAATAAGGGGGTGGGGGCCGTACTGTCTCAACGCCAGGGCCCGGCCAACAAGATGTTTCCGTGTGCATACTTTTCACGCAAGCTATCTCCGACGGAACGCAACTACGACGTGGGGGACCGAGAGCTGCTAGCCATGAAGGTAGCATTCGAGGAGTGGCGGCACTGGCTAGAGGGCGCGGTACACCCGTTCACCGTGCTCACCGACCACCAGAACTTGGAATACCTTCGCGCCGCCAAACGCCTGAATCCCCGTCAATCGAGGTGGGCCATGTTCTTCACGAGGTTCCGATTCACGGTGACCTACAGGCCAGGGACCAAGAATATCAAGGCCGATGCTCTGTCCCGCATGTTCTGTGAACCCGGCCCAGACGCAAGCCCCGAGCCCATCATCTCCGAAGCCCACATCCTCGCGCCCATCCAGTGGGACATCATGACTGAAATAACCCAGGCCAACGCCCACACACCACCACCTGCCAACTGCTCTCCATCCCGGACCTATGTGCCCGAGAACTGGCGCACAAACCTCCTGGAGCTCCTACATTCCAACCCCAGCGCCGGCCATCCCGGCGTCACAGGCACAATACACCTGGCTCAGAACCAGTTTTGGTGGCCGACTCTAGCCACAGACGTGCGCGAATTCGTCCGAGCCTGTACGATCTGCAATACCTCTAAGCCCTCTCATCAGCTCCCCGTGGGCTTACTGCTTCCCCTGCCCAAGCCTCAATGCCCCTGGTCCCACATTGCAATGAATTTTGTCACCGACCTTCCCCGTTCCAACAACCACACGGTTATCCTCACCGTGATTGACCGGTTCTCCAAAGCCTGCTGTCTGATCCCCATGCCGAAACTGCCCACAGCCTTCGGGACCGCGGAGACATTGTGCAACTTTGTCTTCCGGTACTATGGCCTGCCCGAGGATATCGTGTCCGACCGCGGCCCCCAGTTCACCTCACGAGTCTGGGCGGCATTCTTCAAACAGCTCAACGTGAACATCAGTCTCACCTCAGGGTACCACCGCAAGCCAACGGACAGACGGAACGGCTGAACCAAGACCTCGTCTGGTTTCTACACTCTTACTGCCACAATAACCAGACTGACTGGAGCACATACTTGATGTGGGCTGAGTATGCTCAGAATTCTCTCCACAAACCCGCCACAGGCCTAACCCCGTTCCAGTGCGTACTGGGATTTCAGCCTCCTTTGTTCCCCTGGTCCGACACACCCTCTGACTTACCGGCCATTGACGAGTGTTTTCGTCGCAGCGGGGACACATGGAGCGCGGCACACCGGCAGCTACAGCGAGCCATTCGCAGGCAAAAAACACAGGCCGACAGACGCCGCCGTGAGCACCCCGACTACCAACCCAGACAGTGGGTCTGGCTATCCACCCGCGACCTCCGCCTCCGGCTGCCCTGTTGTAAGCTCAGCCCACGGTTTGGGGGTCCATTCCAAATCATCAGACGGATTAATCCGGTCTCCTACCGCCTGGCACTGCCCCCGTCATACCGCGTATCTCCCACCTTTCACGCCTCGCTGCTGAAACCCTCGGAGGGACCACCGAGAGACCCAGAAACCTCAGCTGAACCACCAGCACCCCTCTTGGTCGACGGGGGAGAGGCATACCAGGTCCACGAATTGCTGGACTCCAGGCGCCGATGGGGCCGCCTGGAATACCTAGCTGACTGGGTGGGGTACAGCCTGGAAGAGCACTCCTGGGTCAAGGCAGGGGACATCCTGGACCCTTCACTCACCGCGGACTTCCACCTACGACACCCGGACAGGCCCGTGGAAGACCTCAATGTCGCACACGTCCTCGCGTCGGGAGCCACTCGCAGGGAGGGGGCTCTGTCATGATCAGCAAACCTGCCTCACCTCCGCACCCACAATGGAGAGAATCGTCTCCGGAATACTAAGCGCTCCCGGTCCCCTTAAATAAGGAAACAAACTTGATCCCATTGCGAAGTCTCAACTTGCTTCCGCAGTCATTCTGAGCGTTTTTCTGATTGTTTGTTCCGATTGTTTTGACTTTGTTTCTGTTACCTGTCTCTCTTATTGTTTGCTGGCTGCCCTCGATTTCGATTTTGCCATTTCTCTGATATTGTGTTTGCCGTGCATGACCCTGCCTGTCTGTTCTGTCGATATTAATAAATAAGCTGCAAATGGATCCATACGACTCCGCTTCGTTACAAATACACAATGTACCTATAAATTAATTGAATGGTTTAAAATATGTTATGTGTTAAATGTGGTTTATTTTAGGTAAAGTCTTTGGTGCTTGGAAGTGGATTGTTGGGATTTCAGTTTCAGCATGTCTTATTGCTGTTGGATTGATCATAACTGCAGTTGTTTGTCACAAGAAAGGTAAAATTAAATTAACTTTATTTAATAACACCACAACATTAAGTTATACTGCAGATTATAAAACAGCCATTTAAGACTTAACATAATTAATTGCAATAGAACTTTTTACACTGTCCATAAATTTACAATGGATATAAAAAGACTTTTATCCTCATTGTGAAATTGTAAAAGTTTAAAAATTAAGAAAAAACAAATAGTAAAACTTAAATACATAATAATAATTTAAGTTACAAGAACCAGTTTGCATATGTTTTATATTTGGGTATTTGGCTATCTTCAGAATAAACCAATCACCTTCAATCTCCTTTTAAAAAGTAATTATCATAAAGCTGTCATCAATTAAATTATTCTGATTAATTAAAGATCAGCTGGATTTTTTCATATCACTAAGAACAGGATTTCCCTCCAGAAATGTGTAAATAGTCAAGACACAAAAGCTTACCAAGGAGGCTGCTAAGAGACATGCAGCAACATTAGAGGAGCTGCAGGAATATATGATGTGAATATATAAGTACTGATTACTCTCTTAATGGTTTATTTTAGTTTATCTTTTTACATCACATCACAAATCTGTCATTTTAACTGGGGTGTATAGACTTTTTATTCCCATTATATTAGCAGAAAATTACAATCCACAATCGATAAACATTGTAATGCCAGATGTCCAGTAGAGGACATAAGAGGACATAAAATGATGATAGTGTAGGCACAAGTAAATGCTGCTAAAAATAAATCACTTCTAAACAGAGCAGAGGAACAGATCAAATCTACTCGTAAAAAATATCTAATTAAAAAAATAAAAACACATTGAGGGACTTCTTTAATTTAATAATTCTTTTATTAATATTTTGATATTTTTTCTAACATCTACTAATTTACTGTGTCACACTCTATACATTTTATAGCTTAACCACAACACAGCCACCAATCTGTCAGTCACTTGTGTAATCTGCAATATTTTGTGTTGTCAATGTTTCAGTGCATAATCATTTTTGATTCATTTATATATAGATTTTCCACAAAATATTTCAAAGCAAAAATTGTTTCATCAAATCTTTTTTTATCCACAGAGATGCAGAAGCAGACTATTATCTCTCTAAAAGGTGAGAGATAATTTTTTGTGCTTTTAAGATCATACCCATGATGTAACTGAGCAAGTTAAATAGTGAAAGGTGTCTTCAGTTATGTGTTCACACTAAATAAAAGTACACAAAGGTATCTGGGAAGTTTGTGAGGTTGTTTAGGCTGCTGTAGTGATGTAGATTTCACACAAAAAGTGTTTGAAACGGGTTTAAGACAGTGTTAACTGTTTACTGAAATTATTATAAGTTATAGTTGATGGATCTGAAATATGAGTTTTTGCAAGCAGAAAATTTTGACACTTGGAGAATATAGAATGTAATGAATATAAATTTTATTAACACTTTAGTTTTAGATCATTAACATGATTTGTCTGGCAGTCATATGGGCTTCATAAAATCAATAAGAATGCTCTATATTAGATATATACCACAGTATAGGGCAAAATTGTGTTCATCTGCCTTCTGTGAGGGTTATTAATGATATCTACTTCTTACAAGATCATGGAACTGAATGGTCAGTACATTTGTACACATTTTAATGGAGCTCTAGTCTAATACAGATTTTTATCTATGAAGCACACATGTCAGACTAATGAATGATTTTAATGTCATTAAGTAATAATACATATATTCACTTTTATGAGGTTGTTCCTACAGGAGCAGTTGGTTTTGGATCATTTTTGGATCATCAATTATCTTTAAAATAATATATGTACTCATATTTGTTTGTCAAATTAAATTTTGTTCGAACATATGAATCTGTTATATGTGACGTGCAAAAACAAAGGACTCAGTAAGGGGGCAAATACTTCCCTTGTATGCAAGTTAGTGGATTACATTATTTTGTAGAATAATATTACATGTAGGTGAGCACAATGTCTTAGACACAACATTTCTGCTGTCAGCTCTTCAACTATATCTGACTAATAAGTGTAATATTAACATTTTAATATTGTCTGTTTTCAGAGAGGCAGATACAGAGGCTGGAAGCTGGTAATTATACCTGAACTTCTTAACTATTTTATACAGTGTCTGAAACACTGTGAGTTGAGATCATGAGTTTCTGTCATCAGCACTGCATGTTATACTGCTGCTTTTAATGCTGAGACTTCACCAGGAGTGACTGTGGTTATAAGAAATCTGATGGTGAATGAGCTACACCTTTACCTAGACTGCTGAGCTACATGTACATCATAGGCAGCATCAATAATTTTCCTCCATAAAAATAGGTTTTGTTGAGTGTAAACATTGACCACAGTTTACTACTATAATTTTAGTTGATACCTTACATTTAATATTTTTAATTATTTTGATTAAAATGATGAAGTATGTGAGCTAGCATTTTATACATTTGTTTATGTGGTTTCAAACAAATTTCTTTAAATGAATGTGTTTAATCAAATCTGTTTTATCTTCAGAAATGAGGAAGGAGAACACAGTTGAGAGATTTTTTTGTCCTTTTCAGAACATATTGATTGAAAAAATTATAGATAGAGCATCTATGAAATGATCAACAGACTCCAACCTCCAACAGAAAGATAATTAAAATGTGTTAAATAGTGAGAGGTGTCTTCAGTTATGTGTTCACACTAAATAAATGTAATCACAAAGGTATCTGGGAAGTATGTTAGGTTGTTTAGGCTGCTGTAGTGATGTAGGTTTCACACAAAATGTGTTTAAAACGGGTTTAACAGATTGGGTGTGTGTGTGTATGTGTGTGGTCAGAAGTAAATAAATGACTGAGATTGACTACTACTAAAATTACATTCCGTAATCTACAGCCATTGTAATGGCAGATGATCCACTAGAGCAGGAGTCTTCAATCTTATACACAAAGGTCTGGTGTGGCTGCAGTCTTTTAAAGCGGACAAATAAGAGGCATTGCTTGATATCTGAGACTGGATATGAGCTGATTAATGTGGAGTCAGTTGTGTCTGAAAGCCTGCAGCCACATCAACACTTTGTGGGTAAGATTGAAGAGCCCTGCACTAGAGGAAAGGGTAATGTCATTTTAAGGTCATCTGCATAGTGCTTTTAAAAAACATTCATAAGCATAGCATAAATATTTTATAAAGCAGTGTCAAATTTCTTTGTCAAAACTGAAAGAAAGAAACAAATCAGATCAACTAATTAAATCTGGTTTCTACACACACACTTTTTGAATAGAAGAAAATAATGTATTAAACAGTATCTATCAAGTTTCTAAGTAGATCTCTAGTATTAATATTTTTCTCTTTTCAGAACTGCAGAGACTGAGTGTGGAATACGGTAATTACACCTGATTTTGTGAAAATTTAGGATTTTCTGTGAGTGTAATATTTACAGTTCCCTCCAAATGTGTTGGGTTGTAAAGTCAATCCCCGGGCGCCGCAACATAAATGGCTACCCACTGCTCCGGGTGTGTGTTCACAATGTGTGTGTTCACTGCTGTGTGTGTGCACTTTGGATGGTTAAATGCAGAGAACAAATTCTGAGTATGGGTCACCATACTTAGCCGTATGTCACGTCACATCATCATCATCACATCATTGTATTTTGCTCTACACTGAACACTGGTTTGAGATCAACATGTGAACATGCAACAATAGATCTGTCAGCAACGTGGGAATAAAACAGACCCAAATGCAGGATAGCATAAAATAAACAGGTTTTAATAACTAAAACATGAAACAAAGACACAGACGACAACCAAAGACACCAGAGGATTCTGTGCTACTCGAGGCAACACGGCACAGTTAAATAGATAAGACACATGAGGAACAGGTGTGCAGAGACGGGGAGGAGTAAACAAGGAAGGGGCAGACACGTGACAGGGAACAAAAACAAGAACACATGGCCAAAGTCCAGGCTGAGTCCTGACAAGTTCAGATTTTCATCCTCCTGGCATTTATAGCTAGATGTGTTAAACAACTCAGAAAATGGCACTTTTTGTCTGAACCTGTGTCTTTACAAGTGATAGAAATGATTGAAATTTGACTGATACGTGTTCCTTGTTGCCAAAAAGTGCCCTGTTAGATTGATTCACAATGAAGCACAGAGATGAGCTACAAAAGTGATGGAATGGAAGAAAGGATCTGCTCATGATCCAAAACATATGAGTTCATCTGTGAAAAATAGTATCATGACTTGGGCTTTCATGGCTGCTTCTGCAACAGGTGCACTAATCTTTATTAATGATGTAACTCAGGATGGTAACAGCAGAATGAATTCAGATGTTTACATTCTGTCTGCCAATTTACAGAGAAATTCATATTGGAAGGAACTTCAACATTCAGCAAGACAAAGACCCAAAACACACTGCCAGCAAAATACTGGACTTAATCAGGGGGAAAAGTGGAAGGTTTTATATTGGCCAAGTCAAAAACCAAACCTTAACCAAACTGAGCAGCATTTCACCTCCATTTCACACCCAAAACTAACAATAACTGAAAGAAGCTGCAATATAAGTATTGAAAGCATCACAAAAAAAAATAAGGCAACAAATGAATAAAAAATGAAAATTTTAGTATTTTTTTGTACATTAGTGTATATATTATGATGTTGTGTTTGTTTAATGTTACTTTATTTGGACTATATTGTCATTAAACTACATGTTTTCACAGAGTTATTAAAGAAGAAGAAGTATACAGGTAAGAATAATTCTTTACAGTTAAAGGCCCCAGATTAAATCCATCCTTACTGTAATAATACAGCACAGAACTACCCCCTTTTAGTGCTTTTGTTGCACCACATTGCTTCCACATGCTCCTCTGCTTTCAGGTGCGAATCCACACAGGATGCAAAACAAACATAGAGACAGAGACATAAGCAGGTCAAAGTCACAGCACAAACCTCATAACACAAGCAGGTAGCAACTGGTAGCCAAAGTACAATAATAGTCCACCAGCGCTGGTCTTTAATCCACCATGGTCACTATCCATATACAGGAAATAATCCACACAAGGGAAATAATCCACGGGGAAAATGGGAGAGCAAAAATAGCAAAGAACCCCAAAAAACAAACAGAAAAAGCGCCAGAGCCGAAAACCAAAACAAAGCGCAGCAGCAAAAAGAGCACGACTGATAAATAACTAGAACAGGAGGACGGTGAGAAAACTCACAGATCACGACGTAACTGTAGAGAGATCATCTGGTGAAAATCACGCAGAAACACTTAAATAGCGCTGCCGGGATTCAGAGGCTGCTGACCGGTAAGTGACGTCACCAATGACCGCCGCAAACTGGAACAACGGAGGAATCCGCTGACATCAAGATAATTCACAGATAATTTTTAACTCTCTCACTCATTTTCTACCGCTTTATCCGAACTACCTTGGGTCACGGGGAGCCTGTGCCTATCTCAGGCGTCATCGGGCATCGAGGCAGGATACACCCTGGACGGAGTGCCAACCCATCGCAGGGCACACACACACTCTCATTCACACACTACGGACAATTTTTCCCATAGATGCCAATAAACCTACCATGCATGTCTTTGGACTGGGGGAGGAAACCGGAGTACCCGGAGGAAACCCCCCGAGATTTTTTCAGTGTTCACTGAATTCACATTTAATATTTCAACATAGAAAAGTGAAATTTATCGTCCGTGTTACTCAGTGTTAGGTAAAGACAATCGAGCCTGGAGCTTGTTGTACAGTTTTGTGTCCTGACATTAAATAAGGTTTTAGTCCAAATTACAGACTTGGAGTAAGTCACTGTTCTTTCCTCTTCACTGTTTAGCTTTATGATTGGATTGAATTCAGCTTCACTGAATTCACTGAATGATGATTTAATATTTTTACCTGTTTACTCATATCACACACTGTGTGTTTCTCTCAGTGGAAGTGACTCTGGATCCTGATACAGCTCATCCATCTCTCATCCTGTCTGCTGATGGAAAACAAGTGACACGTGGAGATGAAGAACAGAATCTCGCTGATACACCACAGAGGTTTAATTATTATCCCTGTGTTCTAGGAAAGCAGAGTTTCTCCTCAGGGAGATTTTATTATGAGGTGCAGGTCAGAGGGAAAACTGAGTGGATATTAGGAGTCATGAGAGAGACCATTAACAGGAAAGCATGGATTATAGAGACTCCTCAGGATGGATTCTGGACTGTGGGACTGTGGAATGAGAATCAGTATGAAGCTCATGCTGGTCCCTCTGTCCCCCTCACACTGAGAGAGAAGGTGGAGGTTGTGGGGGTGTTTGTGGATTATGAGGAGGGTCTGGTCTCCTTTTATGATGTAAAGTCCAGATCTCTTATCTACTCTTTCACTGGTCAGTCTTTCACTGAAAATCTCTATCCATACTTCAGGCCCGGTTCAAATAATGGGGGTAAAAATTCAGCACCACTGATCATCTCTCCTGTATTTAAGACTGAATGAATTTTCACCTCACAAATATAATCATCTATTAAATGTTGAGAATAAAAAGAAACATTTTAGTTTTTTTAGTTAAATTTTAGAAACACATTTTCCCTTTTAAAATGCTGTACAGTTTATTTTAATACCTGGTTTTAATTGTAATCCTAAAGTCTGTTTGTTATGATTATAAGACATTATGATTGTGGATCTTTGTCATTACAAATCACATATAAATAAAGATCATTTACAGTTTACTCAGAGTTTTACTGCAGAATTTAATTTGATCAATAAAATGTATAAAGTTCAGCTGCTGATGTCTGTGTAGATAAAAACAAACAAAACTCTGTTTCTGCTTAAAACGTCATCAAACACAAACACAATCAGATTCATATTTTATTTAGAAATAAAAATCTCAGGTTAAAATCTCTTTATCAGCACTAATAAGCAAATGTCTAAAAGGATGGACAGCAGAGGGAGCTTCATTAATATTCATAGTGTAAGTGCTACCTGATTGGTCAGTGAAATGTTCTGACGTTTCATGTTGATGCACGTGACCGTTTTATGACTGCTGTGAAAAATCATCTTGAGGAGATCAAACTGACCAGAGCAAGAAACAGGATAAAACAGACACCGGGAAAACAGAACACTGTATTAAACACGAGTAGAACAAACAACAGCTCAGTACAGCAGTAAAATACTAGACAATATAATACTTCACGACGTAAACTAGCGTGAGCAGGATTTAAATGTCCACAAGCACCAGAAGTGACACAGTGACACGAAAGTGTTAGAGCTCTGGCTCCCTCTGGTGGTGAGGAAGTGCAATTGGAACTGTTACAATATAATAATAATAATAATAATAATAATAATAATAATAATAATAATAATAATAATAATAATAATAATAATAATAATAATAATAATAATAGTAAACAACATAGATCATAGTGCTTTTTGTATCAGGCCACACAATATTTAGATAAACAAAAATACTGAAAATATATAAATGTAATGTGATGTGTTTCTTATTACCCAGATGTGTGCTGTTAGATTGATCATTTAAACAATAGTTCTAAACATCTACATTTGGTCTCCAGTTTTACTTGTGAAGACTGAATATGTTGTTAAAAAGGAAAACATTTTATATTTCTCATCTTTTACAGACTCTATTATAATTGTGGATTCTTTGTGTTCTCTGTGTTAATGAAATGTTTTAATAACATTGGACTGTCACACACACACACACACACACACACATTAGTGGCATGATATATATATATATATATATATATATATATATATATATATATATATATATATATATATATATATATATATATATATATATATATATATATATGAGAGAGAGAGAGAGAGAGAGAGAGAGAGAGAGAGAGAGAGAGAGAGAGAGAGAGAGACTCATTATATGCTGAAATTATAATAAGTTCTGCACCCCCGCACCTGAAATTGAAACTTTAGGCAGTTAGGGAGTGTGTGTGTGTGTGTGTGTGTGTGTGTGTGTGTGTGTGTGTGTGTGTGTGTGTGTGTGTGTGTGTGTGTGTGTGTGTGTGTGTGCCAGGTTCCATAGAGGCAGATACAGAGGTGTGGACACATACATTTTGGGCACTGCGGCAAATTAAATACAGTAATACCTCGAGATATGAGTTTAATTCATTCCGTGACCTTGCTCGTATCTCAAATTGCTCGTATCTCAAAGCAATTTTCCCCATTTAAATTAATTGAAATCCCATTAATCCATTCCAGCTCGCAAAATTCCACTCCAGTTGTTTTGTTTGTGTGTTGAATATGAAAAATGTACAGTACATGTACATTTATCAATGACAGATATTGTATAAAAACATACAGTAATAAAAGAGAATGTTAAAAAATAAACTGTTTTTACTTTACGAAAGATGAGCATGGAGGTTGAGGGAGCAGTAAACAGGCGGAGGAGTTAGGAGGAATTACACTTTTACTTTCGTTCACTTACTCACTACTGTACACTCTTAATGCTACTTTACACTTAAATGGAACTTAACTAAACTTCACTAAAATTAATGAACTTAACTGAAATTCTCTTAACTGAACTTAATTGCTCCAATTTCTGTTTTCTTTACATTAATTTTGCTTAATTTTCTTCATCGCTTTTCTCTTCACTTATTTTTGCCTTTTTTGTCACTCTTTCCTCACTAGCATCTGCCGGTTGTTTTAATAAAAACCTGTCCGGTCGGCATATCGGATGCGGTGTAGTCGCACAAGTGCAAAATTTTTAACGGATCCAACGCTCTAAACGGATCCGAAAATTACGGATCCGCCGATGGTCGGGACCTCATGCTTTGTGACTCTCCATAGGAAATGAATGACTTCCGTTTTATCTGCCATCATTTGTCGTGTGCAGTGGAAAGCTGAGGCAGGGGAAACAGAGCACAAGTGGTTCTTTGGGATATTTGATTTGGCGGTGGCGGCTCGGATGCTTGTATCTCAAAAATCACTGCTCGTATCTCAAAAAATTCGTATGTCAAAGCACTCGTATCTCGAGGTATCACTGTATATGATAAATAGTCAAAATGTTTTTCTGCCTGAGAAATACAATGTGTAGCGGGAGAGCATGACAAAAGACCAAAATGAGTGAGAGCCCTGAAGATATAATAACAATTTTCAGATGTGATTCATGTGCAGAAGCAATATTTTTCCAGCTTAAAAATAGGTTTTCTTGAGTGTAAACTATAACTGCAGTTTACCAATATAATGTCAGCTGATAACTTATACAACCCGAATTCCTAAAAAGTTGGCACATTTTTTTTAAGTTTGAATAAGAAGACTTTCAAATCACATAAGCCATAACTGTATTCACAATGGAACATAGAAAACAGAACAAATGTTCAAAAAGAAAGATTTTACACTTTTATCCATTAAATGAGCTCATTTCAAATTTGATGCCTGCTACTGGTCTCAAAAAAGATGGCATGAGACAATTAATGGCTGAAAAGCAAGAAATTTTATAAAGATTCAGCTGGGAGAACATCTAGCAACTAGTTAATTGATATTAGGTCTGTAACATGATTAGCTATAAAAGGGATGTCTTAGAGAGGCAGAGTCTCTCAGAATTAAAGATAGTTAGAGATTCTCTAACCTGTGAAAGAGTGCAAAATACTTTAAAAACAAAGTTCCCCCTCATCAGATTGCAAAGGCTTTGCAAATCTCATCATCTACAGTGATTAACATCAAAAGATTCAGAGAAACTGGAGAAATCTTGTGCTTAAGGGACAAAGCAAAAGGCCTTTATTGAGGCCTTCGGGCCCTCAGACGACACTGCATCACTCATCGGCATGATTGTTTCAAAGACATTACTAAATGGACCCAGGAATACTGTACTTCCAGAAACCACTGTCAGTAAACACAAACCACCTTGCTAACTAAAATCATGCAAAAAGGAGGCCATATGTGAACATGGTCCAGAAGCGCCATCGTGTCCTGTGGGCCAAGGCTCATTTAAAATAGACTGTTTCAAAGTGGAAGTGTTCTGTGGTCAGACGAGTACAAATTTAACATTCTTTTTGGGAATCACAGACACTGTGTCCTCCGGGCTAAAGAGAAGGGAGACCTTCCAGTGTGTTATCAGTGTTCAGTTCAAAAGCCAGCATCTCTGACAGTATGGGTGTGCATAAGTGCATATGGTGTGGACAGCTTACGTGTTTTGTAAGGCACTATGTATGCTGAAATGTATATAAAGATTAAAAGCAACATATGCTCCCCTCCAGATGACGTTGATGCTACACCATGTCCCTGTGCAAACCTTTTTGAGACCTGTACGTAGCAGGCATCAAATTAGAAATGATATCATTTAGTTTATAAATGTGTCAAATTTCTCTGTTTAAACGTGTTATGTTTTCTTTGTTCCATTGTAAATACAATTTTGGCTTATGTGATTTCAAAGTCTTTTTATTGAAATTTAAAAAACTTCCCAACTTTTTTGGAATTCGGTTTGTATTTGCTATTTTTATTTTTAATATTTTTACTGTTTGACTTTGATTCAGTTTGATTTGTTAAACTGATGGATTATGTGAGCTAGCAAGCGAATCTTAATGCAGTCATGAATCAAATCTCTAAGACCTGAAAATAAAAACATAAGAACTATTAATATTTAACTATAACTACATAATTATTAATTACCTGGACTTACCACTTTGATTTATATAATGTACCATTATAAGTTGCACATTATGTAATGATGTAGGTAGTGAAAAAGGGGGAAATTAAAGTTTATGTGAGAAATAAAAAAGACCATCCTTCAGTTCTATGTTTTCATTTATCAGGTCCATTTATCTTGAGAGCCCTGCACATATAATCACAAAGCAGTTAGTCTTCATCTCATTACCTTCACTTTTACTCATGTGTACCAGATTCTTATCAACCCTCAGGAGTCTTGAAGTTTGTGCAGCAGTATGACAATGGTTTGCTTCCTAACTGGAAGGTTGCTCATATCAGGTAACATGGAGGGGATTGACATGTGCTCCATCTCCATGCAGTTTTAGTGTACACTTAGCAATCAACTAAAGAAAAGCACTTTTACACTGGATACAGGTGTCTCATCTCATCTCATCTCATCTCATCTCATCTCATCTCATCTCATCTCATCTCATCTCATCTCATCTCAACTCACTCCTTCACTCTTCTTTTCTTTTTATCAGAACAACCTACAATACCATGTAGTGACTCCTAACCCTAAGGTTGTGGGTTCGATTCTCGGGCCTGCCACGACTGAGGTGCCCTTGAGCAAGGCACCCCCCCCCCCAACTACTCCCTGAGCGCCGCAACAAAAATGGCTGCCCAATGCTCCGGTGTGTGTTCACGGTGTGTGTTCACGGTGTGAGTATGTGTTCACTGCTGTGTGTGTGCACTTTGGATGGGTTAAATGCAGAGAACGAATTCTGAGTATGGGTCACCATACTTAGCCGTATGTCATGTCTAGTGAACATAATAAACTCCCGCCTTTGTATGAAAGAAATGTTATTAATTCAACAGCAAGTAATAGCAACACACAACAGCATTGTTTACTACTTTATATAACAACGGAAAATCTATTTTCTCTCTTTTTTCTAAATTAGCACAAAAATTTAAATGACATTGTTTTGACTTTAACATGAACTGGTTAAATCCTTTGTCCTTTTTTATACAAGCGAGATAGTCTTTCATCCATATTGGACTCTTCTTCATCATAACATGCCCATAACATGGGCATGTATATTGATGCGTAAGAGATTTCTCAAATGAATCTCCCTTCTCTTTCTCAGCACACTTTTAGAAACTGACTCCAATCATTGAGAAGGAACTTTATCTCCTGGTCGAAAAGAAGGAATTCTTGCACTTTGTTGGGTCTCTCAACAAGAAAACCTCAGATTTTGATGGTGAACTGTGATGGTTATTTTAGGAAAAGTGTACATAGCTATAAAATAATTAACTATTCTATAAGTCATGTAACTAGCAGACCATTACGTTTAAATTTTAAATAATTTTTAAGTGTTATATTGAGCTGACAGTTTGTCATTGTTTCAAATGACAGTTTCACATTGTTTCTAATGTGACACTGCTATTAGGCTGTTCTGGACTGTGTGGATGAGGAATGTATAAGGTTCTTGCTGGTCCTCCTGTCCTCATCACACTGAGAGAAAAGCTGGAGGTGGTGGGGGTGTTTGTGCATTAAGATGAGGGTCTGGTCTCCTTTTATGATGTGAAGTCCAGATCTCATATCTACTCTTTCACTTTTCAATCTTTCACTGAGAAACTCTATCCATACTTCAGTCCTTGTTTTAAATAAATTAGGTAAAAATTCAGCACCACTGATCATCTCTCCTGTATTTAAGAAGTTTATGAGTTTTACTTTATAAAGACAAAAACCTAAATTGATTTGACAATATACAAATAGTGACAGTATATAAATTGTGTATCTTTACAATACATACAAATCTCTCATTAAAATCTGTACATATCATTTATACTGAATTATTTTTTTTTAATGAATAATATCAAAATCTTTTGCAAAATCAAATTCATTTTGTCAACCATAGAGTCTGTGATTACAATTTCAGTTATTTATTATTACAACTTTTACGCAACTTTAATTACTCTATTACTCACTTTGGGCTTCTGAAACTTTGTCATTATAAGATTTGTATTATCATCATACCGAGCTAACACTTTTAGGTGTTATTTTGAGATATCTTGATCTCAATCTCTATATTTAAAAGTATATCCTGTTTACAACTGTCAAGTGAATATTTTCATCTGCCATAGTGTGCATTAGGAGGACGTTTTATATTCAGAATCGGAATCGGAATCAGGTTTATTGGCCAAGTGTGTTGATGTTGACACACACAAGGAATTTGGTTCCAGCTGTTTGTGACTCTCAAAAGTACAGACATAAATAACATTATACTATATAAGACAAGACAATACAGACTATACAAGACAATGCAGATGTGATACAATATAGACAGTATGAGTATTAAATATGAATACAGAATATATGACTGATCAGTTATGTACATAAAGTGTGGGAAGTGTTCTGAGTTTCTAATTACAAATATATTCATATTCTGGTTATTTATTTATTTACTTATTTATTGCACTTAAACTCTTGAACATTTCTAACTCATGAGAGAAGTCTCATGCTGTGCAGAAATGTAAACACATCCGTCTATTCATCTTCAATAAAACTTTCCTCTTGTCAGGTTGTGGTGGACCATAAATATCAGAACATACCCTAGGTTTAAGTTGTAATATTCTTTCCAGTGTTCCCTGTAATTGACACTTGATCCTGGGCTTTTTAGAGACTCTTTTTTTTATGGCATAAAGTCATTAGCCTTGTTTTTATTTACCTACACTGTGTGTCTGCTGAGTGAAAAGAAGACTAATAATGTCTCAGGGCTTTTATTTTGAATCCATAAAAATCTTCAGCGTTTCTGATTTCACACGTCGAAAGAAGATGCGACAAACCAAACTGTGACAGATTGACAACTAAAACCCGAGGCAAGTCTACATCCGTTGTCAGTTCATTACAGCCTCGTTAACACGGGTTATCTTTGTTATCCCGGGACAGTGAAGTGTTTCAGCTAAAACCGCCATCTGTCCTGCTTTCATTCAGCTTCATTCAGCTGTCTAGCCATGTTGTTACAGCGGGTTAGCTAGCCACACAGCTAAAAGCCTTTGTTCTGACTAGCAGATCGATAATGTTAGCTTTTAGCCCAGAGGATGACTTCTTACATGTATCTGTGGTGCTCAGTGTACAGCGGCGTCGCCATGACTTCATGACACTTTAACACTTATAACTGTCATGGCGCCTGTTACAGAACAGAGCTTTAAACCCATAAAGAATGAGAGAGATTTAACCAGATTGAGCTCTTTATCTCAGTGAATCAGTGAAGCTTTAGAGATTTGTTCATTTGGATTGTTTACCAACATGTGACCAGCACCATGAGCCTGTTGTTTATATAAGTTGTACATAATAAACACAATTTGTTTATGGTCGTTCTGTGAAAAATAAACAATAACAGTATCAGTTCATCACTTATTATTTACATGTCTGTTCATGTCTCAGGTATTTAACCTATAATGTTTCACTGTCTGACCAAAGCTTTAAATTCTAGTTACACTTTACTAGTTTATATAAATTACAAATCCACTAAAATATCACAATCGTGTTGGAAATGTTTTTAACTAGTTATTTTGTTTTCTACTAACTATTCTCTCAGAAAACTGTTTATTCAAAATATACAATACCTAGAGCTTATTACTGCTTATTTATTATTTTAATGCTATATATCCGGTTTATCCGTGGTTTTTTTTTTTTTTTGCCCTCCTTTAGCAGGTCGCCATGCAGCAGTGTGAACCCCCTCAGCAACAGTGCGAGGACAACCGGAAGCTGGAGGCGAAAACAAGGGACAGCGAGGAGAGTGATGCTTATGAATGTAGGATCTGCGGCTACAAAGCAGCGGATGTCTGCTCTCTTAGTCAACATCTGCACTCTGTCCATCCTGTTACTGCTCTGCCCGGACCGAGCTCAGTAAACGATGAGAGTAAAGGAGCCTCAGAGGGACAGAAGACTCCACCTGAAGGAAATGTGAGTTACACAGACACATCCATATACATACCCATGTCTATTTACCATATTGACCGTTTGTTTTGTTTTGGGTTCGGAATTATTCGGTTATTCTGGTTATCCTGTTAATGTCAAAGTACTCAAAGCCGTTGTGATGCGATTTTTGGTTATTGACCTCAAGTAGATTATTTTACAATAACAGGATGTTCTGGAGCTGAAGCATTTTATTAATCTTCTCAAGTCAAGTCAAGTCAAGAAGCTTTTATTGTCATTTCAACCATATATAGCTGTTGCAGTACACGGTGAAATGAGTCAACGTTTCTCCAGGACGATGGAGCTACATAAAACAAAGACAGAGCTGAGGACTTAGTAAGTAGTAATAGATACATAAAGTACATCTGTGCAACCTGGTGTAAACAGTGCAGGGCAAGAGAAACAAGACAGTGCAGGACAAAAGACAGTGCAGGACAAAATAATAAAAGACAATACACAAAGGACAATACACAAAAACAGCACAGACCAGTGTAAATACTATACTGTATGTTCAAACAATATTGTGTGTGCAGAAATACTGGAATGAACACAGTATTATAGCAGCATTTACGTGAGATATTGTAAAGGATTGTGCAAAACAGTAAACGACTGATTTGCTCCTACACTCCTACCCACTTTAAGACATATCAGTATGATTAAAGGTAGAAATGAAAGTTCACCTGCTGCTTTAGAAATGTGACTAAGCTTAACTTTAAATAAGCTTTGTGTTAACTTACAAGTCAATGGTTTACTTTAAGCTTGAATTTGTGAAAATTGAGTACAATTTTGAAAATTTGTCATGACAATTGGAATTAAAGAGAATAATTAAGTTCTAGGGGCTATAATCGAGTTTTACAG
This sequence comes from Tachysurus fulvidraco, assembly GCF_022655615.1. NCBI lineage: Eukaryota > Metazoa > Chordata > Actinopteri > Siluriformes > Bagridae > Tachysurus > Tachysurus fulvidraco. The sequence goes on from NC_062518.1 coordinate 38,431,649, forward strand.
TGCAGCAATTGTAACGATTACAGTTTTTAATTTGTTAAACAACATATTCATTTTATATCCCATGACCATTTGTCTTGTGGTGGCAAGTTCATTTTGTCACCTATAGTTTGCTCATTGGGATCTAACGGATTTATAAAGAGCTGCTTTGTTGCATGTATCTTATCAACAGCGCTATATAAATAAATATACATTTATTGAGCAACAAGTCAGCTCTCTATAGGCTTGTTGCCAGGTGATGCTGTGTGATGCAGTGGGCCTTAATACAGTTGTCATATATTGTTGTTGTTTTTGTCAACAGTTGTTATATAAGACAGTTCATGTTTGTGTCTTATGGGCCTAAACTACAGAGCTTCAGTGCCGCAGTCAGAATTTATGTAACCTATATTCACGTCATTTCTCTTTTTCCTCTACAGTCTGAATTTTCCGAAGGGTCCATGTCTTCCTCACTCATGGACTCAGAGGAGACCAGCATAAGTACATGCAATGCAGAGAACCAGGTACAAGCAGCGGCACAAAAAGAGACTGTGAAAAACTCGCCTGCTGCCAAAAACAGCCAAAGTATTTCTCCTGCCTCCATTTTGCCTCATAGGAAAGCCTCATCCTCTTCAGAGTCTACAAAAGGAAGCCAAAGCAAGAACTCAGCCTCCTCAGGCACGTCTGGCCTCAACCAGACACACTTGGTGTGTCTTCCTCTGGTGTCTGAAGGTCTGAAGCTGGTGTGGGTGCGCTCGGAGCAGACCAACGAGCTGGATGCAGTATCAGATCTTGTAGAAGCGTTTAATGCCTTTCCCTACCCCACAGAGCAGGAGGCCAGTGCTCTGGCTCGTCGCTGCTCCCTCTCAGCCGAGCGCGTCAAAGTGTGGTTTATGATGCAGCGCGTCCGCTACGGAATCAGCTGGGCAGACGACGACATCCGGCAGACGCGGCTTAAGTTGCGGCATCTGCAAAGCATGTCACTCGGGGAGGAGGGTGAGGAAGAAGAGGAGGATTATTTAGCAGATGAAGAGAAGACACCTGAGACGCAACAGGAGGATGTTAAACAGGCTCCTGTGACAGAGGTCTATACGGGTTATGCACACTACACACCACAACTAGTTTTCTCCCAGGACGAAGCCAGTGACTTTAACAGCAGGCAAAACAGCATCATTCCTCAGTACACCAACGGCGTAGAGACCTTTGTTCAGCAGCAAACTGAAAACCAGTGTGTGGCTGATTTTCAAAATGCATCTGTTGACAAAGACCATGCTCAGTTGCCCAGAGAACTGAATCATTTACCTCCTCACGAGCTCAAGGCTGAGAGTTCCAGCACTTATAGAGCTCTGTCCAAATCAGCCGTGGTTTGTGGTCCTCCCATAACTCAGCAGCGGAAGAAATCCAAAGCACAGCTGATGGCGCTCCGCCGTAGCTTTGTCCAAAAGAACTGGCCGTCTGAGGCTGAGGTGCAGCGGCTACAGCGAGCCACCGGGCTCGGACGACACGAGATCCGTAAGTGGTTTGCTGACAGTCGATACCAGCTTCGCAGGAGCGGTCGGTCCTGGTTGGCTGAACTGAGCAAGCCGAGTCAGTCCCTAGAGCCTTCGGGTAGATTACAACAACAATTGAACAGCGATGAGTTTCAGGAGGATGGCGAAGCCTCAGGAGCGGGGCTTGATGTTGATCTCGATGTGGACATGGAGGATCAACAGGATCCAGTAGAAGATGGGGTCAGCGAGTCGGACACGAGAAAAGAGGAACAGACTGAAGAGCCATCACACAAAGACAGCCAGGCTTCCGTTAAACAGGAGCGGCGTGATACCGCTATCGTCCCTTCTCCATCTCCCGCCTCCTCTTCTCCATCTCCGTCACTCCTACAAGGCTGGAACCCCAGCCTGGGTCCTGAGCCCAACCTCCGGAAGAAGACATGGGAGCAGTTAAACATGCTGAGGCAGAGCTTCCTGAACTGTCAGTGGCCCACTAGCGAAGACTACACAGTCTTGCAACAGAAGACAGGACTGACACGGACTGAGATTGTTCAGTGGTACGGAGATACACGCTACCACATTAAACACTCCAACCTGCGCTGGATTCACCCGGACGACCGAGAACGTGTACGCACAGGTGTCTTGAAGCAGCAGAAGAGAGCAGGGAAGGGCCCCAGGAGTAGGAGATGGACACAGAGCACAGATCCCAGCTTCAGGTTTAGGGAGCCGCAGCCCAGTAACGGGACAGGAGGGAGTGAGGCGAAGTCATGGGACGAATTATATAAGACAGCTTCCTCAGTACTGCCAGGGGGTGAACTTTGACCCTGGAGTATTTTTAGATTAGATGTTACAGAGTATTTAGAATAGCAGGAAAGTAGAGGCTGGACTCTACGTTGCTGCCAAATGCTGTATTTCATGAAGAAGTTTGTTTGTTTGTTTTTGTTTGTTTTCTGGTCTCTGTCTCATGTTCTCAAGTCCAGTGTTTCTCACCACTAATGGATTGTTGCATTAACATAATCCAGTGCCTCGTCAGGACCTTTAATACACAAATATTTATGTATTTAGTTTTGTCTATATGAGCAGTTTCATTTAAGCTGAAATTATTTATGATAACACTAAAAATAAAAATAAAAAAGAAAGGAAAGAAAGATGTTCAGAGCGATTAGCAGAACACAAGCACTGGGTGAAACTGCTGATTTCATGTGTAGCATTTCAGTGTTCAACAGGATAGGAGCGTGCGTAGAAATTAGTTTCAGGTCTTTTTTAATGCACATTTTCAGAAGTTTATTTTAAAAGAATAACTGACTTTTAGTGTATTAACATGGTTCAGATCTTCCAAACCATGAATCCTTTAAAGTGTTGCTTTCAAAAGAACAGTCGGTGTGAAAACTATTTTAAATGGTTTTAAGAGGATTATTTTCCATCCTGTTCTTCTATGTTAATTATTGCTTATTTCCGTTATAATTTATTTAGACCCAGGACCACAATCCAACAGAAACAGGCTTGAATGATGCATTTGATATTCTATGCATTTAATTATTATTTAGTTGACTAGAAAATTCCTTTATTGCTTTTGAAGATTTTTGTACCTATTTCTAGAAAATGTTTCTCCCTTGGTTACAATGACATTTTGACTCAATAAAGTGGACTTCAGGATTTTTTTTTTATTAGTAGTATATTTGAACTGGGCAAATACAGTACATATGTACAAGAAGGCTGTATGAAATGATCAAAACGTGCATAGTGTGATTGCTTTACAGTCCCATCACAATCTATTAAAACAACCCAATGATGCTGTGATGTATCAGAGTTACACACTGACCAAGAAATATTTTTTATAACACCTCAAAACATCAATAAAAAAAACTATGGTTTATTAGAGAACTCTTTTATACATTGCAGGCTTCTTTGATATCAGTATTACACAGCCCAATATTATAATGATTAACACAGCAGTATAATGTTATTACATTATTTACAGATATTTAAAATCATTTAATTATTATTCATATTGTTTGTATTTACACAGTCAACAGATCTGCATGCTGGTAAACTAAAACATGTTAATAATGCAGGTTTATATTGAATGACCCTGAGAAGATTACCAAAAAACAGTAATAACTGTTAAGGTGAGTTACATTTCACAAAGCAAGAGCAGGTTTTCTTTTCTGATCATGCAGAAAGTCAGTTCCAGTATTCCGTCTGAATCTGGCGAGCGCCGTGAGCTTGCAGGAAGTCTGCTCCTTGTATGATTCGGCGAATCACTGTAGCAGATGTGATTAACATATGACCTGCTGCATGGAGTACGGTAGAGATCAGTCTGAGGGTCTCTCTGTTTTAAGGACATAAGGAAACAACACAGTGGAAATCATATGAGACCTCAGTTATATTTCAATTCAGCAAGCAGTTATTTTTTATTTATAAACTTATATTCATTCATGAATCTTCTGCATAGAGGAGTATGAATGCATTTGAACGGAATGGACCGTCTAATAAAGGGGGTAAAAAATCAATATTACCACGAAAATAAGATTATTCTTGCAGCTTTGGTAATATGGGTATTATATTATAGTATCAAGCTAGTGAGTGTATTAGAACATAGCAAACAGTCCTCATGTTGCAGTCTGTTGCCAAATTAAAGTTTGCATCATTTAACTGTCTGCGAATCGCAGCTGCCAAACATCAGGTAAATCAGCACATTCAAAACTCTCTCTCTCTTACACACCCACACACACACACGACAGACCATTTCAGAGACACCTATGGTTCTTGTCCCTCTCACCTGAGCACCTTCTTTGGCCCCAGGCATTGGAAGTCAGCACTGATGGAGTACAGACCCTGGAATGTGGCCTTCACGCTCAGAGAACCAAAAATATCCTTAGGGTTCAGACGATAAAGGTCAAAGGTCACTTGAGCGATGTCACGACCAGTGCGAGGTTTGTTGTCAGCTGGTTTGAGATTGCTGCCCCTATGGCCTAACTGTGAATGAGAAGCTTGTTTAGAAATAAGCAGCTGTTCATACAGTAAGTATATAAAATGCACTCAGCTGTGTGGACAACAGTTGAAGACCTACTTCTTCATGAAATACTTCAACTATCACTTTCTCCCCTGTTTGTTGTTTGTATTTATACTGTATATACATTGTTTATACACACACACACACACACACACATATATATATATATATATATATATATATATATATATATATATATATATATATATATTTTAGGTATCTTAAGTCTGTAACCTAGTGAACCAGAGTTAATGTATTCAATAACAGAGACTTAAAAGCAATTTTGTACGTCACTCTGGATAAGGTCGTCTGCCAAATGCTGTAAATGTAAATGCACACACACTAAATATTCAGTGTGCAAAACTGTTTTTCCTTCAGAAGGAACACAGAGAGAAATGTACTTTATGTGAAATATGTGATTGCTAAGATGACTGATTTATGTTCAGACTCATATCAGCAGTAGATATGACATTTACACACACACACACACACACACACACACACACACACACACACACACACACACACACACACACACACACACACACACACACACACACACACACACACACACATACAGGATGTGGTCTCCAGGTTTGTCCTGGCTCCAAGGCCATGAGCACTGTGTTGTCTGGCAAGGCCAAAAGGAACTCATCTGAATCCACTTCAGTGCCATCTTCCTCACACACCAGAGACAGCAGCGTAGAAATGAGCAGAGTGTGGGCTGCCTAACACACACACATAAAGATAAGGTGTAATAGTACATTATAAATCATTATGAATTTCTTAGGAAAACAGGTTATACACAGCATTTCATGGCTCTTCACTTTGTCTATTTGAGGAAAAATGATGTGCTATCGCTGAAAAGAGCATTTTTAACAGTGAGATCCCGAGAAGCCTTTTAACTGACTTTACTTTTATTCTGTTTCATTTATTTGATACATCATAGTTTCTAGCTTAAGAAACTATTACTCC